>NC_090883.1:15500305-15510305 GCF_036669925.1 Montipora capricornis
ACATCTTTATATGCTGGCAGGATCATGCAGATGAGGCACCATTTGCAAATATCAAAACAGAACGCCAAAGGTGGTCTGCAAAGCTTTTAATATCAGGGAGGTCTGGAACCCAGTATGTTGCCATGGTAACAAAAATGGTATGCTCATATTGTGGAACACATTTACTAGAATCTTAGTGCAAAGAACCAAGTATTTCTGATACAAATTGGCTGAGATATCTTTCTCCATCATACTTGATCAAAATTTGATAGGGTTTATGACGTCATCACTTGGCTAATTTGCATATTAAAAAAACTTGAATATCTCCAGAACAAAAAGAGATATTTGAAAATGGTAAACAGCATTCTTCTTCTCGTACAGACTACGTGTTTATGTGCCAAAATGGCTTCGATAGGGAAGATTCAAATTTCGTCACAGTAGCACTTTAAATAAAAATCTGGACTGCTTGGGCGATATCCATCAGGGAAAATTTAACATTATTTACGTGTCAGCTGAAGCCGCTATATAATTCACTAAAAGCAAAAGATTCTTTCTTTAACAAAACTTTGGCAGCGCTAATTCAGTGTCAAGGAAAAGTTTGGCTTGGTCTGAAGTAAAGGTTTCCGTTCGCTTGTAAAAGATACTTAGTATTTACGCAGGATGAATTAATAACATGCCTGCGAATCATCAAAATACATATCTGTGTCAAAATCAAGGAAGTAAACTGTATTGTATTTGTCAAGTTCTCCGCTTACCTTGCCAATGTGAGCTTCAGTCCTACATCGTGAATTGAGCCTGACAAGATGAAGACAATTACGCAGCTGCCCTGTTAATTAAATCTTCTCTCTTTTGAGAAGAAAGCGGCTCCTTTGCACGGTCATGCGATTTTTTTGAGCATTTTTTCTTGCTATTTCATATACGATTTCGTGACGATTTGACCAAAAACGTACTATGGATTATCAAACAACCGAGGAGGTTTTCCTGTAATTTCCAGGGCCCGGTTGTTCAAAAGCCGATTAACGCTAATCCCAGATTAAAAATTAACCAAGGAGTTTATTTCTCTACTTCCAAATGCTCTTCAACGCTGATATTCGGCAAAACTTTACATTAGAAGAAGTTAATCTTGTAAAACAAAAATAAGCAAATAAACTTTCAACAAAAAGTTGAAAACATGAAGCAAAAGCTTATGCTAATCCTGGATTAGGTTAATCGGCTTTTGAACAACCGGGCCCAGGAGATTTAGTTCGATTCATTCGCCCTTGTCACACGGCGGCCATATTGTCCCGGGCGACCAAAAAAGCTTTCTTTTACCACGACGCCAAGCCTCACCCCCATGATTTCCACTGTGAGGCTTGGCGTGGTAAAACAAAGCTTTTTTGGTCTCCCGGGACAATATGGCCGCCGTGTGACAAGGGCGAATTTCGTCAACCACTTTGCACCAAGAAATAGCCAGCAAGTCGCACTGAAATCGCCGCTAGTAAAAATCGCAACTAAAACCTCTTTGAATGGTTTCATGGTCTGCTTTGGTGGAGTTTTGCATTGAGCGGCCTTACTACCCATCGAACTCTGTACGAGTTATGTTCCTAAATTTCGTATTTTACGAGCGCACAAGTTGCTTACATGTTCTGAAAATTGGCTGTTGTTTTCGATGGTTTAAACAAATTCTCGGAAGAAACATAACCAGTCTTACCCGGCTGAGAAGCTGCCGTTACAAATTGAACTTTAAAATCACACTGACAAATTCTGCATTGATCGCTCGGTGTCTCCTCAGTGCCTCGGTTTGTTTTGACGGAAGTCAACATGTGTAAACGAGGTTATCTGTTATGGGCTAATTTGTGAATAAGACGTCAATTGATCAGCGCGTGTCAATAAAACGTGGGCTTTGTTCAAAAATAGGGGGTCTTCTTGCAAGCGTTCCCTCAGTCTCTTACCCCAACTTTCGCGCGGCCAATTTGCGGAAAATCGTTTGGGAGCTCTTCTTTCGAACAGGAACGCTTGCTACGCAGGCTACTGAAACTCATACCATTACACCCTATATATGATACACTTTAATAACCCTACTTAAGGTACCAACCCTCGCTCGTTTCCCGACCCGCTGGTCAAGGGGAACGAAGACTCTGGGAACGCGATTGAAGGATTTGTAAGTCAAAATGGCGACTTCTCATATTTGTTCCTGTGTAGGGAATTTTCGGCCTCGGTACAAACGATTGGTTGATAATATATATCCACCTGATCCACGTCAAGGCTTAGTCAAGGCAAACATGGACAAACTGATTTTTTATGCTCTTTCGTCGCCGGAAAAACTGGATAGAATCGGTGCCTACTTGGCAAAGAAATTAAACAGGGACGTGGAACGAAAACGATTTGGACTCGTTTTCATAACAGTGGAAGCGCTTGATCAACTCTTATTAGCATGTCATGCCCCTAATTTAAATTTGTTCGTCGAGAGCTTTCTCAAAATGGTACAGAAGTTGCTGGAAAGCTCTGAAACTGACCTGCAAGTTCTCGGAAGCACTTCCTTCGTAAAGTTCGCAAATATCGAAGAAGACACCCCATCCTATCATCGTCGTTACGATTTCTTCGTCTCTAAATTCAGTGCCATGTGTTGGTTTAGCACTGGAAGTGAAGAAGACTGCTACAGGATTCGTTTGGCTGGTTTAAAAGGCTTGCAAGGTGTCGTCAGAAAAACTGTATCCGATGATCTTCAAGCCAATATTATGGAAGATTCTCATATGAGTAAGATTATTCCCTCTCTGTTGTTTGTCATGGAAGGAAGCGGTAAAGGAAGAGTTTCCAGTAATCAAGACGTGCACGGTGCTAACACTGAAGAAGATCCAGCATCTCTCGCAGAGTCCTGCCTAAGGGAATTGATCAACAGGGCCAGCTATGGAAACATCAAATCAATTGTTAACCCTGCACTCACCCATTTTGACAAAAGTGACCTTTGGGTTCCGAACGATTTTGCTCTGAAAGTATTCAAGGTTGTTTTGTACTCAGTTCAAAATCAGTTTAATTATATCATCATTGAGAAGCTCCTTTGTCATCTTGATGAGCATGTGAAGGACAAAGCTAAAGTGAAAGCTAGTATTGTGCAAGTGTTAGCTGAATGTGTTGCAATTGCCAGCAACAGTTCCATTGGGCCAGCCGTTTTAGAGGTATTTAACACATTGTTGCGCCATTTGAGATCATCTGTAGATGGCAGATTTCAGAAGAGTTGGTCTCCTGGTGATCATGGCAACGATGATGATGAGAAAGAGTTTGAGGAGTCATTAGTGCGCACAGTGGGAGCATTTGTTGCAGTTCTCCCTGACTTTCAGAAAACAGACATCATGATGTTTATCATGGGGAAATTTCCATTAACAAATAGCAGCCTTCCAAGCAATCATATATCAAGCACAACGAGCCAAGATCCAACAAGAACAATAGAAGGTGAACAAATGTTACAAACGATGCTGCTGCAGTGTCTTTTGAGTGTTGCTCAAAGCTTCACCTCTGTATCCCTGGCCACTACTTTTTCACCAACTTTCCTCGATTCATTGCTTCATGCCACAATTGTTGATAATTTAACAGTGAGAAAGCTTGCTCATGAAATTCTGTATACAATTCTTGACAGGCATAGCAATGTTTCCAGGCTTGGCATCAGTGAAATCATGGGTAGAGCTCACGAAGGTGACTTGAAACTTGAGAGCTGCTCAAAACAGGACCTCATTTTTTTCAAGAAGAATAAGGCCAAGTTGTTATGGTATTTGTTTGAAAGTGCTTGCATGATTTCTAACTCTTTGGAGAACATCCTTGTAATTTTCTTAACACTGGCTGTTATGACAATGGAAGCGTCCTCTGATTTTGAATTGATTTCCAGTTCACTCCAGTGGGTATTTGGATTACAGGCTGCTGCTCAAAATGAAAATTTGATGTTGCCAAGTATGAATTGCTGTGCCCTTCACTCCCTTGTTGCTGCTTATCTGAGTTTGGTGGCTAGTATGACAGGAATTCAGGACTTAAAAGACTATGTTTCTCTTATACTTCAGCTGAGAGAAAAAGAAGCTGACTTTTTGACACCTGAAAGAGTGCTGAGGCCATCTGGTAATCATTTTGTTCTTTCTGTTCACAGCATTCCCAAACACCTACTTTTTGATATTTCCAGAGTTAGGGAGGGTCTCCTGAAAGCAGGATGTGACAGTCGTGTACTGAAGATACCTTATAGACATCAACCCCTTAAAGATGTTTTGAATCACCAGTTGGATGGCGAAGCTGTGGTGTCACAATTTGATAGTAAAATTGATGCAAATCCCCCCAATTCACCTGGAGTGCACCAATCAAGCCCAAAAGAAAGAGTAACATTTCAGATGCTAAAAGACATTGTCTCTGAAAAGTCAGTGAAAATGTCACATCAGAGTAACAAAACTGCCAAACATGCAAGCTTTGCAGAAATTGCCAGTGATGCAAGTGTAAGAACACAAGAATTCAATTCCAAGGTGCTGTCTGTCTTAGATGTGTTAAACAGTCCACTTCAATCAAGGGCTCTGAGTTTATCAACTCAGAGTTTGTCGTCAAATCCTGGTGAGGAGAGCTATGTTATTAAATTTCCTGGACAGTACGTCTATTAGGATGAGAATCTAGAAAAAGTGATTTTGAAATTAAAATTAATTGGGAAAAAAAATTAAGCACCTACAGTAATCATTAAAAAAACTCTAGACCTCCTGCTACATGTACACTATAGTTTCACAAATTTCAATGCTGCCTCAATTTTCTTTTGTTCTTTATAAGTCGATTTATAAATTTTATAGCAAGTGCTTAAAGTGGTACACTGT
Organism: Montipora capricornis; assembly: GCF_036669925.1. Classification (NCBI taxonomy): domain Eukaryota; kingdom Metazoa; phylum Cnidaria; class Anthozoa; order Scleractinia; family Acroporidae; genus Montipora; species Montipora capricornis. Next base: position 15,505,096 of record NC_090883.1, read on the forward strand.
ACTATGACCAAAAAATCATTTCTTGTTTTTCTTTGGGTTTCAAAACTACTTTAACCCCTTGGGTACCCTAGGATATCACCAGTTGACAAATAAAATTGTCTGGCAATAGGTAAAGTACAATCGGTTAATCTCACTCCCAGGAGTCAATGGGTTAAATAAACTCTAAGGACCCAAGTTTCGAGCTCTGATTTAAAAATGACATTTTAACTGGAATTTTCCTATTTAATGGTCCGCCATTACTAACTTTTAGGATGGTCCCTACTATTGTTATTGCGCATACGTTCTGCGCATCTCCAGATACTCGGATTTCCTATCGCTGATGCTCACTAATACAGGGATATTTTTGTGCGGCTTAAAACTATCCGGAGAAAGTAGATCTTAGTAAGTACTCTTGGTATTCAAAAAGAAAATTGGGGGTAACCATGCATTTTTGAGAGATAATTAAGCTTTAATTTGAGAAAGAACGCCATAAATTGCTTTGTATTTTACAGCTTTTTACAAATATTATTCATGAATTATCTTTGAAAAATGCGTGGTTACCCCCAATTTTCTTTTTGGATTTCAATAACACTTGTTAAGATCTACATTTCCTGCATAATCACACACCGGGGCAAAAATATCTATTAGTAGGCACCGTCCTTAAAATCTTGAGAGAGTTGGATCAAGGAAAGAGTGGCGTCTCACTAGTTTAAGAATGCATAGGGTGTGTATGCGGCTGAATTAATGTCCAGCACGGGAGTTTCGCACTTTCAGACTTTAAACTTGTCTTTTCCATATATAATAAGCTGCATTTACATGCTGAAATTTTAAGCTAGAGAGTAAATGACTTCACTTTTCCCAATATCTAACCCTCTGAGATCCAGTAGGTCACTTTTGAACATGAGTAATGGCGGACTGTGAAATCCAAAACTTACACTCAAGGTGAATAGCCTTTGGATAAAAATCAAGGCTCAAAATTTTGCCAGTCAGGTGTTGAACAAACATTATTTCAAAATCTGATGGAAAAAAGGATGTGATTTTTTGATCATACAAGCAGGCTCAAGTTTAGAGAATCAATACTTGTATACTTGTCTCCAGCTAGTTTACAGAATACTTCTTTGATATTGGAATTCCATGTTATGGTTAATTGACAACTGTCAAAACAAGGTATCCACTGACCAGTATTGCATGGCCATATTGCAGGCTCAAATTTAGAGCTCATAGTGGTCAGCTGTTTTTTTAAGGAAATGGCTGGCCAGGTACTGGGTTTTGATTGGATTGCAGGCTCAAGCAAGGTTAAAACCTGGGAGCTCTGCTTTTAAGGTTTGGCTAAATCTGCATATTATTTAATTTATTCTTGGTAGAATTATTATTATTCTAAGCCGTCACTGATGGAGTTGCTTGCAAAGTATGCAATAAACTCTCCACAAGTGGATAGTTCCACCTGCCACCCCACTTTCATTGAAAGCCCCACAAATTCAACATAAGGACCCAAGAATTTACAGGGAGCTCTCTCGATTGTGACATGGCCTGCGAAAGCTCTATTGATCGAATTTCCATTTTTTTAGTCCCCATCAGTTTACATGAACCGTATTTAATATTTCCTTTGTATCAAGCTCTTAAGAAACAGTCCTTTTCCCCATCTTTGGAGACCCATGAGTGGTCACTCCAGATAGGACAAGGAAAACTGGCAAAATCAGGACTGGCAAAAGTATGCAAGAGGGGCAAAAGAAACCTGTGATTCTCTGGGTCTCAAAGGATGTTGCAATGTAGTTTGTACCTCTGGCTTGCAAAACTGGATTAGGTGTTTCTTCTCACTATCAGTAATACAATTGATTTTTGGATATAAGTTTTTAATGTTAGGGTAGTATCTCTGAAACAACTGGTGTCCAATGACAGAACGCTTTTAAAATAGGAAATCTTGCAAAATACATATATAAATGTAATGATTATGTAATTTATGTAATTACGTAACAAGTTGTCCTAATGTATAATATTCCAGAAATGGTCTGCACCTTAGGTGGGCAAACTGTTTTGAGGGAGCCCAACTTGGCTGAGCAAGCGAAATCTAGGGGTGTCTAGGGTAAAATCCCCAGAAAACTTTTGAAATTTTCATTGAAATCGCTGAAAATCCACCACATTGTGAAAACCAACACATATATATACCACCTGTGCAAGGCTATTTTTTTCAACTAAGAACTTGGCTTTGAATGTTTCTGTGGCAACATACGAATGGTCGAAGAGATAATTGATAACCTACAAAGCTCAACCACAAGGCAACGCACCTTACTCAACAGGGATTTATTATCAACAGGACAGCTTAAAAGAGCGTTTGGTTGTTCTTATTCTAGGGTTTGTCATTCTTTCTATTCCCAGACAAACTCTCATTTCTGAAACACAAAGTCTCTTTTTTGACACGAGTAGACCAGAAAGTGTGGGGGCTGAAGCCCCTCTAGCCAGCCCCATTCCCTCTTGTGGTTCCTGAACTGAGTGGTCTGAATAGTTATTGAAATTTGGAACAGTAACAGCACCATCGGCAAAACTACATTAATAAGACCTTGTTACAGTGCATGTTCATAAAGGTGGTTGTAGCTTTAGCCAAATAAATGAGTACAAATACCAATCTGTTCAAGACAGCCTGATCATCAAACAATTTTCTAAAATGTACTCAACTGAAATAGGCTGCTAATGCCCCATAAAAATGAACAACTACGTAGACAAGATTAACTGTTCTACAAGTACTTGAAACAATTGTACCGCGCCATATATAAATAGTGGTAGTTAAACGAAATCGTACTCATTCAGCAGTAGTGTAAATCCAATTATAATTATAGGTATAGAAAGCGAGAAAATTAATGATACCAATAACAACATTTATCGAATTAATTTACATGAACTCAGACAATCTTATATTAAATATCAGACTGATATCTCATTAAATTTTTCCATACAAAAAATGGGAAACTTATCTATTAAAGTGCTACTGTGACAAAATTCGCATCTTTCCTGTCTAAGCCGTTTTAAGACTCTTTTTCACTTCATAATTATTGGAGGGGCCCGGGCCCTCCAACGTACGGCTACGTACGGCACTGATGGGTGATGCTCTAGGCAGAGATCCAACAAGATAGAATGAATGATGAAATGGTATATGAAATGAATCATATATGAACTGCGAATATGAAATCAAGTAAGGCTATGATCTTCGCAGTTATGAGCGTAATTTTTGCAATTGCGTCGAGAAGCCTGAAAAATTCAGGACTTCAACGGGGTTTGAACCCGTGACCTCGCGATTCCGGTGCGACGCTCTAACCAACTGAGCTATGAAGCCACTGACGTTGGGAGCTGGTCATTTGTGGGTTCTAATGGTCCCGTGAGGAATGAATCAATGATGAAATGGTATATGAAATGAATCATATATGAACTGCGGATATGAAATCAAGTAAGGCTATGATCTTCGCAGTTATGAGCGCAATGCTTCATAGCTCAGTTGGTTAGAGCGTCGCACCGGAATCGCGAGGTCACGGGTTCAAACCCCGTTAAAGTCCTGAATTTTTCAGGCTTCTCGACGCAATTGCAAAAATTGCGCTCATAACTGAGAAGATCATAGCCTTACTTGAAGATAGAATGAACTACAAATAGATATTTTTTTTACATCTAATAACCAATGATGAAAGTGGAAAAGAGATTTGGTCCTTTTGAATTTTAAAAGCTCAATAGACCTTTCATAATGGTGGCCGAACAAAATATTCTTTTGTTTTAATGCTAATAAGCCTTTCTAGCCTCGCTACCACGAGCAAATTTCAAAAGAATTTTGTTTCAAAATGAGGCTAGTAGGTCTAATTAACATAAATTACAAGAGTGTCAAGGTGGTCGCCATTTATGAAAGTGGTCTATTTGGAAGTTACGGAATCATTTCATGATTGAGATAGGAGAGAATCTACTTGTATTTATTGCACATTGAAAGGAGATCCAAAGTGGTAGCTGTGAAATTTCGAAGTATACATTATCAGCAACAAAATTTGAAATTTTTATAAAAAACGATTTCGAAAAACATTTCAGTAGGAAAATTAACGACAGCAAAGTAACATGACGTTTCGACGACTTCATGTCATCATTGTGGAATGAACAAGTTAAAAAATAAACGGCAAGGCATATATATAATACATGGGATGTGAGAAAATTAAATTAGCAAACGTTACATGAAAACATTCATGTAAACAAAAAAGAAAAAAAAAAGAAAATTTTATATATATTCATGTAAAAATGTTTTCCTATCACGGAATGTTTATGTTCTTCCGCGTTGATGGGAGTTTGCCTTTTGGTCGAGGGTCGAGGGTCGAGGGTAACTAGTCGAGGGTCGAGGGCGAAAATTTATTCAAAATTATTTTCAAATTATTTCTTAACTTCGTCAACTCAAAACTCACAGGCTCGTGTTTACTCGAGTTTCCGGTGCCTGTTTTTGCCGCATTTGGGTCATATTTTTGTTTGTCAAAAACTTTAACATTCCCACGGACTCTCTGGCGTGCTGTCAATCAAAGCAACACGCCCAGACAATGTAGCTAGCCGGCTACATTCGAATTTTGTGGGCTGTTACTGAAAGTAGGACGGGGAGGTGGGACTTGGGACTCGGGGACTCGGGGACTCGGGGACTCGGGGACTCGGGGACTCGGGGACTCGAGGACGTGGGGACGTGGAGACTCAAGGACGTGGGGACGCGGGGACTCGGAGAGGTGGGACGCGAGGACATCGGAACTCGGAGACGCGTGGGGATTCGAGGACGTGATAAACAAATAACACCTGACTTTTGCGCTGAATTGGTAAAATACAATTTTTGACGGTCAAGTGTGAACTAATCTAATATGCTGGAGAGTTTGTCAGACCAGTAGCTGATGATTTCCAGCGTCCTTGGTTCATCCTTGCCTATTTTACCGTGAGAGCTCTGGGTACAGGTTTGGTTGGAATTCTGCCGCAGCGACAATGATTTAAATCAACCTCGTTCCCAGGGTCTCTCTTCTCTGCCTCCATTGTGAGAGACCCTGGGAGCGAGGTTGGATTTTCATGAAATTAACAGTGTCACACGAGGCGATTTGTTGCGGCGACTTTGTTCCCGCGACGTGTCGCAGCGACTTATCGCCTAATGTGTCCCGGCCTTAAAAATAGAAAGGGCCAGATTCTGATGCTCAGCACGCCGGAGAGTCCGTGGGAATGTAAAAGACAAAAATATGACCCAA
>NC_090883.1:15515305-15530305 GCF_036669925.1 Montipora capricornis
GAAACAAAGCAGAAGACCTAATTGCCCATTGCTGACACTGCAGCTGAAATTTCAGCGTTTGTTGTTGTTGTTGCTCAGAAACTTGAGCCTTATGACTCCTCTGTAACTGAAGTTTAAATACCGTGCCAATGTCCTTGTTGGCGGCATTGTGACTGCATCTTTCCTAGCGCTTGTTCCATTTGTTACCTTTGATTCGGGTTGTCATCGTTGATGTTGTCGAAAATGTTCGTCATCAGAGGGCCAGAAGCCCCCCAGGAGGGGGAGGGGGTACTGCCATATATGAGCTACATAGGTATGTGCCGCTGTGAAGGGTATGGTTTTCAAGCAGTTTGCTCTAGGATAGGATACATAAATCAGAGCGTTTGTTTCTAGAATTGGATACAATTTTTCACGGAACTGACCAGTTGGTTGAAGATTTTATCCAGACTAAGGAAAGTTGATAAAACCAAATTTTTGTATACTACTTCTCCACCGAAACAGCACCACAGTTTCTTTAGAAACTACCGCCTTCAAGTATAAATAAATCATTTTTTGAGAGAGAAACGATTGTGGTATAGGTTTTGCTTTGGCTAGACTGTGCTAGTGACCTCGGTAGTTTCTGAGAAACAGTTACTCTAGGATAGGGAGGGTTTGGGGAGTTTACTCTGGTACGGGGTAGCAAAATTCACCTGAACCAGCTCTGGTTTAGGCTAAGGGTTCCAAGGTCCTAGCGGCACATCGCCCACCCAGAAATTCCTTAAGTACCGTCCCCGGGCCAGAAGCTAAATAACGCTTCTGTGTGTTATGGCTTGACCAAGCGAATAAGTTGGCATTTTTTTGTTTTACGAGGAAACATTTATCCAATCGACGTTAACTTGAAATCTGCATACTTTGCTTTCTACTCCCTCTTTCATCTGAAATGTGTCACGTGATTTTTAACGGCTAAAAACAATTGAAATATTTTATCGGAAAAGAGGATGGAAAAGTCATCTTATATCAAGATACCTTGCTGTAGTACTCCTATCGAGGCTTTATCACTCTGCCTTTTAATCATATGCCCATCTTAATGGCAACGGTAAATCAAAATTAAAAGAAAAAAAAAGGTCAAATCACATAGAGATCACAATAAAAATGAACGATATCACATTGATAGGTATAATTATACGTTAAATGGTAGTTTTAAGCAGTTTCAAGCAAAACTTTGTCGGAATTTTTTAGGGTAAACGTTCCCCCAATCTCAAAAACAAGCGTTATGACGTCTTCAGTAAACAAATGTGACGTGACAGACAACTACGAGTGAAATGCATAATTTAAAATAGAAAGGTTAGGATGCAGAAAGAGGAAGTACGTCCCCACGTCCCCACGTCCCCGAGTCCCCACGTCCCCGCGTCCCCACGTCCCCACGTCCCCGAGTCCCCGAGTCCCCGCGTCCCCGCGTCCCCACGTCCCCACGTCCCCACGTCCCCGAGTCCCCACGTCCCCGAGTCCCCGAGTCCCCACCCCCGTCGTCCCCACGTCCCACCTCCCCACGTCCCCGCGTCCTCACGTCCCCTCGTCCCCGCGTCCCCGAGTCCCCGCGTCCCCACGTCCCCGAGTCCCCACGTCCCAAGTCCCACGTCCCCGTCCCACTTTTAGTCACAGCCATCTTTGCTGATATCCATGTTGAGTCTTGTTGAACCAGTTGTCTTTGAAGGCTTTATTGGCTAGAATATGGATCGTTTCGTCAAGAGGTACATTTGTGAAGAGAGCGGTGACGTCGTAGGAGACAAGAAAATAATTTTCGTCGAGTTCGAACTGTTGGATTTCTTCGGCAAAATAAAAAACATCAGAGATTGTATACTCGTTACTCGACAAGGGTTTCAGCTTTTCATCTAGCCACTTTGCGAGAGCGTAATTGTAAGTACCAGATGCTGAGAGTATCGGCCGCATCGCGAGAGTTGTTTTATGCGTTTTGGGAAGGCCATACAAGTGGGCCAGGCGAGATCCCTTCTGACAGACGAAGTCTGCCATTTCTTTAGGCAGAATTCTGCGCACGAGTGATTCAAGATGTTTTTCTTTCACCAGAAGCGGATGATAATATTTTGGTGGTCTCCCTCTTGTGGTTAGCTTTTGCAGGCTAACGGGTCGGAATTTTGTCAGGTTGTCGATAGATGCCTCGTTCAACAGTCGAACTTTTGTGCAAGGAAGTATTTTAAGGGTAGGGGGATTTAGGATGGCCACCATGTTTCTGAAACTTGCTGAAAATGAGACAGACAAAAAATATCACTTGATCAAGCGGTCCTTTTTTGTACTACATGCCCTCATGAACTTTTTGATAAAACGTGTGACCTAGTAATACAAAAAAACAGTAGGAAAATAAATCTTTTAAATTTATTCCAAGGTGTTGCAATTACTTATTGACTCATGGGTTCAGATTTTTTGAAAGCAAAGAGAGAGAAAGGGGCCAAGTTCAGCCCTTGGAAATGCAGATTTTCAGTTATTTTTGGATCAAAATATCCATCCTGGCGAGATAACTGACTCTTGTGTCTCACGTCAGATTGAACACAGGAACTTGAGCATTCTTTTCACGGATTGCTGGGTAAGGACATTTCACCGGTCCATTGGGGTAGTTTACGGACTACCCTGATGGGCCTAGTCTACGGACTTGGATAGATAAACTACCTTAATAAATCAAATATGAATAGTTTTGTTTTCGAATGTCATTAATACATAGAACACGTTTACTGTTAGACACATTAAATTTTAGTTTCAATTCCTGCTAACCCCAACCTATTCCTCCTATTTGGCAAAGTGTGTTACATGATGCTAAAGTTAAAAAGATCACATGTTGTGTTGTGGCAAGTCTAATTCGCAAAGCGGACCTGTATTTTTATTATTTAGTGAGATTTCTCTATAAAAACTCAATATTCATGATAAACAAGACTTAAGAAGAGAATCAGTAGAATCAATTTGTAGAGGGGGGCATACAGAAGTGTCAACATACCATACTATGGAGTCTCTCATGGCTCTTTCTTTGAAACCAATATGATACCCAAGTATATTTAACAGAAATTCCAACTAAAAAGGCACAATTTACATGATTTCAAGACCCATCATGAGCTCTTTTCCTGAAGTGTGGAGTCGTCTTTTTAACACTCAGCTTCTCAATTACTTATGAAAAGATGACAACACACAAATGGTCAATCGAGGTAGTTGAAGATGTTGGGAAGGACTTGTAACTTTGCATGCTTCCTTATAATGTAGTATGGCTTCAAAGTCTTGTATGTCTTGGCGACTTAGACCAAGGTTAAGTTTTGTTAAGGAGTCACTCACACCCGGTTTGCGAATATGACTGGCACACCCATATTTCCTGAAATGTGTCCATCCACAGGCTTTAAGGACCCATGCTCTACCCCACGTCTCTCCTATAACTGTAGCTCCTTGCAGAATTCCAATCAAACTTCACCTTACCGGTGTGCTTTTTGTTTAATTTCCAGTTTGGTTTCTTGGTACTTAAATTATTGTTGATTGTCTTCCAAATAGCTTTTGACAGTATAAAGTCTGTGCAAGTCAGCAAATAAATTTGAAATGTGCCATCGCACGGTATTGTTCAAAATACCTAAGACTTCCCTAACACTTTGGTCAAGTATTCATTGTCTCTAAACTGTCTGCAGCAAGGTAATGTCCCAAAAAATTGTCTGTGGGACCAAGGGAACTCCTGTCATTCTTCATCCTTCAAATAAAAGCATTTATTAAATACTAAAACGATGGATAGCATTGAAGGTGCAATCTGATTGGTTACTCAAACTCTGAATATCCTTTGTGGTTCATCTCCAAGCAACGTGCATGGCATTTGCACCCAAAAATATTTTAATTGTTGCTTTGCGGCTTGATAAATATCCACCACTAGCCACCTCCACTTCAGTGAATAGTTGAAGTCCAGGTTATAGATGAAAGAGAGAAGTGGTCCTCGCACTTAACTGGACAATTTAAGCAATTGTCTCTTATAGACACCTGAAAAGTTCAGGTGGCTTCAATGGCATTCAAACCCAAAACCTGTGCAATGCTCTACCAACTACCAACTTAGTGATGAAACCACTCAGATGGGGAGCAGGTCAATTCGTTGGGTTTATCTATTCCCGTGAAAGGACTCGATGAAATAAATGTACATTTGAAATGCAGGTTATAGACAAAAGAGAGAAGGGATCCTCACACTTACCTCGAAATAGTTTTTACTGTCTTTTATTGATACCTGAAAAATTCAGGTTCTGTAGCTTCAACAGGAATCAAACCCATGACCTCTGTGATGCTGGAGCTATGAGTCCTTTCATGGGAACACAAATCTGACAAAATTGGTGCACTCCGAACTGAGTGGTTTTTTCAGGTGTCTATTAGAGACAATTGCTTAAATTGTCCAAATAAGTGCAGGGAACCCTTCTCTCTTTCTTCTTCATCCTTCTCAGCAATAACATTATCATTATTTATATAGTGGGTACACAGCTACAGTTAGAACAAGCCACTTGTGTTTTTAATTCCTAAATGTTTGTTTTCAGTAATTACTCACAATCTGACTTCTACAGTGGTGTCGTGTGATCAAATGTAGTACACAAAAATTATGACTGCTGACCTACAACAAACATTTTCTTCTTAAATCTGCCTACTTGAAGTGCAAAGCAAACGCACCAAATTCACGCTTTGTGTTTTGTTGCAGAGAACACTTACTACTATTTCACTGAAATGACTATAGCATTAAAATTTCATTAGTCAATGATGAAACAGTCGCAGATTGGTAAGAACCATTGTCATGCCATGATCATCTGCTGCCTTGACACACACATCATCAGCCACTGATCCAGCAGGACTGGCAATAAACTCAACACCACTCTATGAGAAAAAAAAATCAATAGCAAAAATTAATCATGGTGTTATGCAGAGCAAATGGACCCTTCTCCAAAATGGCAGCTACGGATTTTAAGGAGTTAAAATTGAACTGAATGAAAACCTGATACCAGGTATTAGGTGTTATATCAGGTGAGAAAAGGTAAGTTGAAAAATGAAAAAATTGTATGACTGGGGCTATATCCCATGCCCCCAGTCATACAAACATCTGTAAATTTTTCATTTTTCAACTTAGATTTTCTCATCTGAACACCAAATAGGCTGAGTACATAATGCTGGTACACGTTTTTAATTTTAAATTATTTGAATTTTTGACCGACATTTTGGAGAAGGGTCTTTGACAGCACTTATGTTGTTACAGGAGATCACTTGAATAAGACTGACTCTTTCTTATAGATACCTGAAAATTCAGGTGGCTTCAACGGGGTTCGAACCCATGACCTCTGCGATCCCGAGAAAATTCTTAAATTGTCCAGCTAAGTGCAAGCATCACGTCTCTCTCAAAGAATCACACACTTTTACATGCTGATGTTGGAGGCAGTTTGGAGTTGGATGGAGTTGACACAATTTCATGATCAATGCTAAGGGATGTTATAAGGTAGCTTTTTGATAGCTCACATACCAGATGGGCTCTGTCAATGTTATCCCTAAATGGAAAAAAGGCATCCGAACTGAGTGCAACACCTTTTAGGGTGGCAATCCATTCTCGTCTATCAACCTAAAGAGCAATAATAACTATTTCACATGCAAATTATGACACATCATTTCAATATTATTCAGCAAGCTATAACAAAATAACAGTTTCTCCAAGACTTAGTAAGGAGGCCCAGGCCTTTGCTATCTACAAAACAGGTGCCCAGTAGAAGCTATGTTGCGCCAAAACTAATTATGAATAATTAATTACCAAAATGCTCCAAACTATATATGAGATATACTGGTACTTTGCGGCTAAAATGGAGATTAAAGACAACTTAAATTTGGGTGGACATATGTAGTACATGTTGTTAACCCAATTACCCTCGAGCAGTTTCCCACAGACCAGTAAAATCATATGATACGTGTTAGAATACAATCTAGATAGGTGTCACTCTTAAGATGCAACAGGTTAACAGCAGTTGTAAAGTAGCTTGTGAAGGCACTGAGTAACTTGGTGCGTTTCATAAACCATACTTTCAACCCAGAGACCATGGTTCAAGGCCCAATCTGGCCACCAGCTTTTTCTGGGTAATCCCTGGTTGAACTTATCACCTGCACCTAATGGTCTGCCTCTGTTTTGTTTACATTTATTTTGTTTCACTGCCCATGAAAAACTATGCCAATGTTCTGGGACAGTTGGATTTGAATACAAGTTAAAGACTGGGTACAAGCACACGTTTTCAGGAACTGGGAGATCAAAAGAGACAACTTTAATAAAGCACAAGGTATTTGCTGCTCATCAGGAAGTAAGGAGTCCATATGAAAAGACAACCCATCCTCCACTTCAAAAATTTACCTGATATACAAAATTGCAAATTTGCTCTGAATTGACTATTACACTGTTTCCCAGGACTTGTGGGAATAGGTCATATTTATTTGAAAAGAAAACCCAAGTGTATGCACATAACACTCGAACCTGGGAATGGTAATTAATTTAACCTGTCACCTCACCACTTGCTGCTCAGGGACAATATTCCTATAGAGTTGAAACTCCGGGTCCAAATTTTATCCACTGGTACGATTTTTATCTTTCTGTTTTTTTCTCTGCTACAACAGGTCCTGGGACACAGTGTCTCAATTTATGTGATGTACACAATTCAGAGCAAAGTAGCAATAGTAGTAGTAGTAGTAGTAGTAGTAGTAGTAGTAGTAGTAGTAGTAATAATAATAATAAATATAATTGCGTTCGACAGAACGCTTCCTAATCTTCTGGGTTGCCTGTTATCGTGTAGGTTCCCTGTGCACGCATGCGAAAGCTGACCCGTGTTTTTTCGTTCCATGGTTCACCTTTTCGGCGCCATTTTGAATGACGTCACAATTTCGTTGCGCAAAACATTCTGCCTCGTGCTTCGTTGTTTGTCGGACGTGTTGGAAGGTTCAAGCTTTATCATTCTGCCTCGTGCTTCGCTGTTTGTCGGACGTGTTGGAAGGTTCAAGCTTTATTTAAACCTAGTTAAAATTTAAAAAACTATCTCTGGCTAAAATGATTAAAAAACTACGAGCTTTCGACTGCCCGAACTGCAGTCTTCGACGGGTAAAATGAATGATAAGAAATCGATGAGAAAATTTAAATAAAAACGTACATTGCAAAATGATGAGAATGTAGAAAATTTATGAATATTTGTTAAAAAGAATGTTGTATTGTCCAGGTAAAGGGCACGAATTGTTATGCAATGTACGTTTTTATTTAAATTTTCTCATCGATTTCTTATCATTCATTTTACCCGTCGAAGACTGCAGTTCGGGCAGTCGAAAGCTCGTAGTTTTTTAATCATTTTAGCCAGAGATCGTTTTTTAAATTTTAACTATGTTCCATCCTGGCTGCGGCCCTTCAATATTTTCATTTATTTAAACCCTTCGTCGGTTGCATTTATAAATTACAAGTAAAAGTAATGACATTCCGCGATGACGTTCCATTTCATTTTCCTTTCACCGCTCACCGCCAATCTATTTTAGGATCATATCTGATTTTTTGTTTGCCTTTTTCAACCGCCCGCTTGATCTGAGAATAAGACCGAATTTTCTTGCTCCAACGGCTTATTATCTTTGTGGTATAAAGGATTAATTAATACGCCTCGATACGCTGGATTTTTCTGTTTAACCAGAGAAAGACGACGTGTTTTGAGTTTTCATGGTAGATGTACTTTAGCGATTTTCGAAAAACACCCAGGGACCTAACAAGCCTATAATATGATGAATATTGCTAACACAAATTATTTTTAAAATACAAGCTAAAATATTTCTTATTTTTACACCTTGAATTTTGATTACAGCGATGTGAAATGGCGAGGGAAAAGTTTGCTTTTCTAAGGCCCGCGCCGGCGAGAGGGCATTGTGCAATGTCACGACATACACGAAAAAAAAGAACATATCTTCGGTTCTACCGTGCTTAATTCGCATTAAATAAAGCAAGGAAATCAAAATCCACAGAACAATAGTGGACTTTGTCAGTATGTTATATGTCTGTAAAACTTCCGCCGTTCACAGTAATGATTTCAGCAACAGACAACTATTATCACAGGCGGAGAACGCACTCCTAATCTTTGATTACTACTAGTTATAATAATATAGGAGCATTGGGGACCTATACAGACAGACTAGAATACCAAGAGGATATCCATGTTGGGCTTCAAACCCACACAATGAGGAAGACCGTGCTGTTGGGCTCAGCCCAGATCCTGAAACAAGTTTTGGATTGCTGAGGCTGCTTGTTGCAGCTTGCGCCACAACTTCCAGCATGATATTGCTGTGATTTGGGACAATAATAATAATAATAATAATAATAATAATAATAATAATAATAATAATAATAATAATAATAATAATAATAATACGAAAAAAAAGCGATTTTTTAAAACATTTAACAATAAAAAATTGCGATAAAACATTTTGTGAAAGCATATTAAAAGTTTGTTGACAACGTTTCGCTAACGTCATTGTCAAGTGAAAAGTGGAAGATAAAAAAATGTTTAAATACTAAAAAGACAATAGGTGATGGAATGTTCTTTAAACAAAGAGTTTTGCGTGAATGGAATCAGTCTACGTGTTGAGACTAGGATATTGGTCTCTTATGATGTCACATCCCTTTTTACTAACGTCCCTTAAAATGAAACCATCAACTTCTTAGTTGAAAAAGCGTTTGCCGTTGACTGGTTTAACCAAACTTATGACCTTAACCTGCAAAAGGATCAACTCAGAAAACTTCTCAAGATCGCCACTACTAACCAGCTTTCTATCCTCAATAACTGAAGCCTTCAATCAAGAATGCACTAGACTACGTTCCATCTTTACTCGACTTGACTTGGCAATGATTAATTCTACCATTACCAAAACCATTCAGAGTTTTTCATTTGGCACAAGAGAGAAAAACGAGGTAGATAGCAGCGTTGTGCGAGTTAGTTTGCCCTTCAAAAAATGTGTGATCTTGGTCACAAGATTGGCATTAAACTACAACCCATATTTATCAGCAAAAAATTGGAACAAGACCTCAAGCCCAGAGAAATCAAGCCACCAATCATAAATCAACAATGCGTTGTTTACTCTTTTACATGTGATCTGTGTGATTCAGATTATGTCGGCTATACGGCTTGACACCTTCATCAACGTATTGTTGAACGTTATGCGATCGGTAAACACTTTTTGACAGCCCATGGGCATACAAGCCTCCTCAAAGAAAGCCAATTCCACATGCTAAAAATGTGCCAAGGAGAATTTGACTGTCTTGTCTATGAGATGCTCTTCATCAAGGAGTGCAACCCTAGTCTCACCACGCAGACTGATTCCAATCGCGCAAAACTCTTTGTTTAAAGAACAATCCATCACCTATTGCCTTTTTAGGATTTATACATTTTTTATCTTTCACTTTTTGACTTGATAATGACGTTAGCCAAACGTCGAAATGCCGTCTACAAACTTTTAATATGCTTTTACAAAATGTTAGAGGTGAGTGCTCTCACGACTGCACCAACCCTGCACCACGTGATGACCGTCTCTGTGGCATTTAAATGACATGAACATGACAATCTGTCAATGCCATGTACCATGAGTAGTGCAGAATTCTTCTTTGGTGGCTGAGCAGTGGCAGACAAATGGAAAAAAGCCTTTTTGACATACCTCTGTTAGAAGGTCTGGTGGGTTATCAAACAACTCTTCCCATGACTGCTTGTTTGTATCCTGCAACGGCAGTAAAGTAAAAGTATAAAGTAAATGCAGCAACCATATTTAATGTCGATAACTCCTAACAGTAATTCAACTGACAAACCTGAGGTCAATGGTGCGCTCATTTTACTCCCCCCCTCTCCATCTGTGCTTCGTTTTACGGGTATTTAAAGCTACTTAGGCTACACTGAAAGGAAAGAAGTCGAAACAAGGATGTGAGATCCGGGGATCGACCTCAGGACCTCTTGCACGAAGGCCACGCAATAACCGACTGTGCCATCCTTGGTCCTCTATCACCTACCTCATTCAGACCTCATACAAAACATAGCTCCACTATGACCTACCTCATACAAACCGGAAGTTGAATTGTAAACACTTCATTGCCTACTGACTACTTTTAACATACCGAACAGTATGGGCTATCACGAACAAAGTGTCTGATCCAAGTCAAAACATTGGCCAAAAAAACTTAGCTGTACAGCCATCCCAGTAAATGCATGTCTGCCGATACAATGATTCAAAGGAAATCATTCTATCCATCCATTCCCTGGGATATTATCATTTATATTCTGTAGGTTTCACCTGTCCAACTGTGCCATTTACATAAACATCAATAGCATTTGACATTTCTGCTCTCTTGACACCCTGAAATGAAAAAAACTTGTATTGTTCTGAGTACCCCCTTGATTTTGTACTTTTTCGTGAAGCACTTCGGACAACACTACAAGGATACCGGTAGTTATTTCCTCCTTTAGAAATGAATGTGGCTACCAAACTGCTTAAAACCCACTATGAATGGCTTTGTTGTGCTTCCATATATCCCGGGTGTTTCTGAAAGAATTAGTCACTTATTAAAACAACAACAGGCCCAAGTTTCATACAAGCCACAAAAACCCATCAACAGTCTTTTTCCTCTACCAAAAAAAACCAAAACAGACCACCCATCTTCTGGTGTTGTGTACAAAATTAAAACAGTGCAATTTCATATACTATGGCCAGACAGAGAGGTCATTGAAAAAGCGGATCCATTGGCACAAAATGCTCAATGCCACCTCTAAAGTTGAAAACCATGTCCACAAATGTCACCATCAGATGGATTTTGACAATGTTCAAGTCTGGGGCATGAACCAAATTTTCACCAATGACTTTCTTAATGCTTGGATGTCCATTAAAGACATGACTGCTGGTAATGATCACGTAGTCATACCAGAAGACACTTTGAAGAGACACTCTTTAGAAAGACTGGCACTACACTCTATCACCTAACAGTAATGTTATGGTACCATAGGAAACACTGATTATTGCTGAACAAGATGCGGTCATTATTGTGACATAAAAAGCTACCTTGGCAACAGGAAAGCCCAGAAAAAACACTGTATATTTTGGCTTTAGTTGCTCATATCTCAAAAACAAACTCAGTGATCCCCCCTTTTTATTGCTGACAAGTGATCAGAAGGCCAAGATGAAACTTTCTGCAAATTAGGCACTACAGAATCAGAGCAACCTTTAACCCTTTCAGCCCCGATAGTGCCAAATGGCACTTATAGATTTTACTCTGTCTAACGCCAGACGATTTTACTCGTCAATGGGGAACCCCTCGGGGCTTAAAGGGTTAAGCTAACAGCGTGAAAAAAACTATGTCCCCGTTTAACCCTTTCAGCCCCGATAGTGCCAAATGGCACTTATAGATTTTACTCTGTCTAACGCCAGACGATTTTACTCGTCAATGGGGAACCCCTCGGGGCTTAAAGGGTTAAAAAATCACAGATTTCAGGTGGCTCTGAACCCATTGTACAGAATTTTTTTCATCTTGGCCTTCTGATCACTTTCTAGCAATAAACAATGGGAGTCACTGGATTTGTTTTTGAGATTACGCACAACTAAAGACAAAATAAAGGGATTATTAAGGGGGGGTTATTACAGGACTTTCCCACTGCCAAGGTGACTTACTATGTCACAGTAATGACCGCATTTTGTTCAGCAATAACTGGTGTTTCTTATGATACCATACCATTGCTAATATGCGATACAGTGTTGTAGTGCCAAACTTTCTAATAAGAATGTTACTTGGAAGCTTTGAAACTAGTTTGAGCCACCTTAAGCTATGTATACATGTAGTACTTGCTACAAGACCCCCTGATCCCATGCTGTGGTCTGGATTTATATTAATTCAATGACAAGTTACCAACATCCACAAGACTTCACCTTTTTGAAAACCATACTAAGTACTCTGGGATGTTGACGAAGCCACCTGGTTGTCAAAAAAAACAAAAAAAACAAAGCATCATTCATAATAGAAATAACAGTGTTCGAAATTAAAACAAATTCCAGGTTGTCCTTGTTTCAAAAACCAGGCAACCAAATCCGTGAATGGGGTTGCCCTGATAAATCCTTCGTTGCCCACTAGGAAACCCCCTACGATAAACTGCACTTTGTGTTGAGATGCAATAAGGAGCTTAATCACTCAATATGTCCCCATTAACCCTTTGCTGACGCCTAAACTGGCCTAAACCAGCCAGACCTAGTATTTTTTCTCTGTCTAACGCCAGACGATTTTACTCTTCAATGGGGAACTCCCAGGAGTCAATGGGTTTAAACCAACGCGGACGCCAAGGAGAAGATCACAAATTTGCATACTTATTGGGCAAAAACAATAGCTTTGCATGCCCTGCACATGCGTTTTTCACTTTTGTCCATTTCTTTGCCGTTGTGTGCAAAACAGCCACGTGAAATAGCCATATTTGAGGTTTTATGAAGAATGTCAGCACTTGAGGATAAGTTTTCATTTTTTGGCCTAAATTAAGCACCGTTCTGACCAGTGTCATTCTTGAAGAACTACCACACCCCTGTCACATTAAAAAGGTTGAAATGTTCACAAAGTGATTACAATAACACAAATTTACATTTTGAGATGACGTTCTTGTTCCCATCGCCGTTGCCGTAATTAATACAGAGCTTTAGATTCTAGGACGAGAATGACTACGAATACAAGATTTTCTCATAGAACAACAGTGAGCGCATGCAAACCAGCGCCCTTTTGGCGGGAAAAACAAGGTTTTGCAAAAATGTCACGTCAAAACAAGTCAACAACACCGTGGCAGTTTTGGCATTTCTCGGTCAGCAATAACAATAACTGAGCACTGTATACTGCTAACAAAGAGTAAGGTCAACCGTCTGGGTTGGAAATTATCTAAATATTTTTTCTAGAAATGGGCAGTCAAATCTCGTACTTGTCCTACAATCATCAGGTTCCTAGTGTTGTTGCTTAAGCTCCCTAATTTCATGGTTATAGAGCTTGAGTATCCTGTAGTTCTTAGTGTGTGCATTTGGATTTTTGTGGTAGTTCTCCATCGCCTACATGTTTGTGATTTTCCTATCTGACAATGTTTTGTAAAAGCCACAGATATTCAAAACATGGGAAAATGCTCAGTTGCGGCAAATTTATTTTTGTTATTACATGTAACTTCACACTACTATTGGACATTGACAATAGAATTTAAGTACATGTAACATATAAGTCATGTGCAGCCAGTGCTGCTTGTGATTAATTCGTTTGGTTGGGTTGTCCGTTGTTTTTTCCTTGGACAACCAGGCTTTAAATTCTAACAAAGACTGGTCGCCTGGTAAACTTTCTGGTCATCTGGGATGACCGGACAACCGCTAATTTTGAGCACTGAAATACTCTTCTGAACACATCAAAAAATGTACAAAGACTTCCACTTTGTTACTGCCTGCTAATAGAATGTATCGAACTAGTTGTTTCTTGATCCAAACAAACATTTCCAGTGGACACCAAAAAACACTTTTCATGTCTTGGCTCCGGGATAAGAGACCACCTTTGTCAAACACTAGTATGGATAAAATTTCATTTCATACACAGGGTACCCAACACAAAGCTTTGTTCAAATATCTCTCGGAAGGTCAAGCTGTTCAAGATTTCACAAAGTATATCGGCAGAAAGGTAGGGAATGCTTTACTGAAGCAGAAGCTAAAACTTTCACAACCAGGTAAAAAGAGTATTTAACAGTTTAGCAAAATAAAATTATCCTTGACAAGGAACTTAATAATGCCATTAAATGAATTTGTTGGTTGGGTGTACTGTAGATAAGTGCACCTAATTAGTTATTACATTTGTCATGTATTACCAGTTGTTTGCCTTGTCACCTGCCATTCTGGTACAGTGGATCCGAGATTGCTGTCCTGCACCAATTCCAATAACCTTACACACAAAAAATTAGCAATGTTGATGTCCTTGTTTTTAAATGAATGTAGACAATCTTAAGCTTTAGATTAGAGAGAAAGTGTTACATGCACCATTATGACCTTGTTTGAGGGGTGTATTGATAAATACCTAATGTTCTTGGATAAGACTATAAGTTCGCCCACATTTAGGTTCCAAATTCCTTTATTCAATTGCTGATCATGACACATGGCATAAGTCAACAATGTAAAGAGGGTTTTTCAGAGAATACCTTAGAAATTGTGGCTGTTTATTATAATAAATTAATCTTACTTGTCCATCTCTTGCATAACACACAGAATTGGATTGAGTGTACTTCAAAGCAATGCTGGCCACTATCAAATCACGCAAAGCACT
This sequence comes from Montipora capricornis, assembly GCF_036669925.1. Taxonomy (NCBI): domain Eukaryota; kingdom Metazoa; phylum Cnidaria; class Anthozoa; order Scleractinia; family Acroporidae; genus Montipora; species Montipora capricornis. Next base: position 15,529,614 of record NC_090883.1, read on the forward strand.
CTCTGGTAACTATTGAAAGGTAATAAAATAGTAAATGGGTACTTACTGTTCAGCTATAACGGTATGTAAACTTGTACTGGCAGTTATGATGGTAAAAAAGTGGTGTATTACCATTGGTGACTAATTGAGATGTATATTAATCTATAATGTACATGTATATGTTGCATAAGAAGATACATAAGTAGGAAAAAAACTGTACATCTCGAGGGACTTTCAAGACACTGATCAATTGTACACAATAATAAGCAGCATAATAAGTTGTTTATAATGCCCATGAAGTTTTTAAGAACCATCACTTTCAGAACAGTTTGAAAAAAGAAATGTCTACAGGCGGTGTAACACATACTCAAGCTTCCCAGAACAATAATAATATTATTATGAAGGTTGCTCACTTCTTTTTTCTTGCTGGCTATATTTGTGAAGACACTCTGATCAATTTTGGCATTATTTCTTAGTTGCTGAAGTTTGAGTCCAAAAAGTGTTCTGGTCTCTGAGTCAGGAGGCTCATAGGAAGGATTCATCTAACAAATTAGAATAAACTGGTGAGAAATAAAGAACCAATTTTCTTAATTACAGAACTTTAACAATAATAATAACAACAATAACAACAATAATAACAATAACAATAACAATAATAGTAATAATAATAATTAAAAATCATATTGACAAAGTGAACATCTCCCCCTTTGCAG
>NC_090883.1:15535305-15545305 GCF_036669925.1 Montipora capricornis
TTATGTTTCAACAGACTTAACTGATTAGAGTGTAATGTGAAGTGCTAGGTTTCTACCCCATATGAACCATGTGAGCGTTAGCCCTACTAATGGAAATGGGCCCACACAAGGACAGAGAAAAGCTCTGACCAGGGTGGGAATTATCACAATTACGTTTGTTTGTTTTTTTAAAGACAATGTGGCAATCTCAGATCGTTAATCACATGCATTTACATGATAGAGGGCTTGTCATTCTGATAGAACATTATTGAATTACAAACATGAACAGATCTAGAAAAATTATGCAACCAGTTTAAGACTTATAGAATTGCCTATTTCCCAATTTTCTAGATCTGCTCATGAATGTAATTCTTCAACAAGAAGAGTTGAAAGAAACACTGACATGACTAACATAGTCAGGATTAGTCTTCCTTTCAAAGATCATGTTTCTGCCAATGCTCTCTGTAGGCATTTACGTGACCTTAGTCAAAAATCTGAGTATTCTGATCAAAATTAAATTACCCAATCAAAAAGCAATCAACCAATTAAAAATTAAAAATTTACCAATCAAAAAACAATCAAACTTTTGTCTCTCTTGGGGGAAATCTGAGCTTTTTGATTGGTTAATTTCATTTTGATAAAATTCTTATTGATGATGGATGCAAAGGATGTCTTCTGTGTGATAGTTGATGTCTCATCGGAAATAATTGTAGCATTTTAGCACTCAGTTTTAGTATTATAGTATCTAGTACTATAGTATCATAATTTTAGCATTTTGGCACTTACATGTAGCTTTAGTATTTAGCTAACAATTTGTAACATATTGTATGGATTTTTTCATCTACTTAATTATTGTATCTATTTTATTTCAAACTTTAGGTGTCCTCTATTAGTAGAGGGCCTGCCCCTCGGCTAGCTTCTTCTTGACACATAAATAAAGTTTCTATCTATCTATTTATCTATCCATCAGTTGTGTTCTTTGGAAAAGGGAGAAATTTGGCTAAATTCTGGAGGCATTTGGCCATGAGCCATCATGGAAGCTGCATTCCTTGTCTATTTATATTGAATTTGACGATGTTTCAGATCTGAAAGGGAAATTGAAGCGTCCCAAAAACCCATCAAATCACTTGGGACAACACAGAAAATACAAATGTAGTTGGTGAGAGGATTTTCATAAAGAAATGTCATGATTTGAAGTTTTTATTGAAAAATTTCCTTGACCAGTTGAATCGCCCGTTACAACTGTCTCAAAATAATGTGACTTCACACACTCTTGCATCCTTAGGGCTGCCTGCAAGCCTGTGGTCATGAGATGGCCCTACATTGCAGCTAGCTTTTGTGAGTATAGAAAATTATAGTAAGACCTTAGGCCCAATGAAGCAAAGCCGTCTATTGTTAATCAGCAATTTGCATTGTTTACCACTTTTCAAGTGATCTGTGCAATGCAGAATATGTTGGCTACGTGGCCCAACACCTTTTTGAATGGACTTGCAGAACACAAGAATTTGGCAATTGGCAAACATCTTATAACAGTGCACGGTAGAAGTAAACTGAATGCAAGCCTTTGTAAGATTCTGAGGAAATGTCATCAGAGTAGATTTTGAATGCACAGGCGGCTTCCATACATGCTTAACTCTTTGTTTAGTTTGTAAGTTATTTTAACATTTTGATTGCCTATTGCTGCTTTTAGATGTATATTATTTAGTATTTATATACACAGAAAACTTTGTAATCTTTGACTTGATAATGACGTTAAGACACAGGCAGACAACCCTAATTAGCTAATGATGTGAGAGCACATGAATTACTACAATTTCTTACAGTCAGATGCCATTTGAGCCATGTTACCTGGCAGATTTGATGACATGTTCAGGAGACTGGGAGATTCATTCCATACCAGGGAGAGTTGGCAGAAGTGCAGTGACGTGACTTAAAATACTTAGAATATTTAAAATAAATAAATAATAACTTAATAAACAATGACAGCCAATCAAATATTGAACTACAAAAACTTCATGAGTTATATATTAAGCTTGAAATGTGTTGCTGATGATATTAAATTAACAGTTTTCACCCAGCTCTGTATTTACCGTATTTACCCATGTATAAGTCGACCTTTGTTTTTTATTCTTTATACAAACCTGGCTGATTTAAATGCTTTTGCAAACTTCGTATTGTTTGGTTTATGAGTTTTGTTTTGTTTGTCATGTGAGAAATTATAAGTCAAGGACCAATTTATTAAACCTTGCACATTTTCGCATCGTTTGCAAGTTTTTTTCAAAGGTTGACTCCTGCTTCTGTGATGTTGTGCTTATCCTCTAAAGCCCTTTACCCTTGAAAGATGAAACAGGTTAGTTTGAGGTTTACATGTCCGATTTTCTGAGAACTTTTTCGAAACTCAAGGACAAAATGCCCCCATACATGTATACAACAACTGCTGAATCAGAAAACTATTAAGCGCTTGAGGCCCTGATTTTTTTGTGTATCCACATTTCCAGAAATCGAGGAATACAAGATTAGTGCCCAATGAACATTTAACAAAGAAATTAAGAAATTGCTTTTTTTGCCATCAAAAATGGAGGGTCAACTTATACACGGGTAAATACGGTAATTGAAAAAATACATGTCTGCAAGTACAAACATTTTCATTCCAAAAGTAAAACAGAAAAGCAGTAGATAATAATAAAAAAACATTCAGTTAAATGCCACTGACCTTTCATAATCATCAGGGTCACAGATAACAGTCACACGTGCATGGTTTTTTGCTGCAGCTCTTAGTAAGGTAACACCCCCTGAACAAAAATATCCAACAAAGTCGTTACCAGTAATTACCAACTCAATTCATACTAAAAGTACAACATTTTCATTGAAGAATCTTTTTGCCGACTGTATTCTGTCACACTGAGCACTTTGTCTTCAATGTGGCTTTAATGAAGTTTTCCAGGAGATTTCATCAGAGTTTTGCAGCCAAGCATTGAGTCACATTTTTAACAACAGAAAGTACTTGGAGATAACAAATATAATCAGGAAAAGTCATGTAACCAACCATTCAATCGACACCTACATAAATCAGCTTGCAATTTAGGGAGTGGGGTATGTTGGAAGAAATAAATAATGTATTTACCAATGTCTATTTCTTCTACAGCAGCTTCTACAGTGCAATCCTCCTTTGATACAGTTTTGACAAATGGATACAAATTACACACCACAATCCTACAGGAAAGTTAAATTACCACAAAGTCAAAAGGTACCATAAATTAAAATGATGATACATGCCAATGGTATATCTATTTACAATGCAAACGTTTCTATCACACAAGATTAAGAACAGGTCAGTACACATATAAAACGTGGACTGCAGACCAGGTATAAAACACGTATAAAACGCAGACCAGATATAAAATGTGGACTGAATACAAAACACTGTACAAAAAGCACAGAGCAACGAAATAGTGATAGGCTGACGACATGAATTGAAGTCCGACATGAGAAAAAAATGTTTTGCGCCATCGTTATCAACCATAGCTTTAAACAGGATATTTTTTGGCTTCTCAAAACGATGATCAATAGCTCACTGAAGATTTTAGTTGAAATTGCAAAGCTTTGCAAACACTTTAGTCTTGTCAGGCGGCGCTGAACCTTTCAGTTTTCCAATTCGACCTTGAATAATTCTGCATTTGCGTAGTAGTTTGCTCATTTCACCTTCTCTCCACAGGACAAGTCGCTTAGCCACAGGGCGTCTTGATGATCTTTACCTTTGGACTTTGGCCCTGTTTTTTGTAGGCCCGCAGCAAGGAGGACAAAAGCAGCTTTGAGACACATGACAATTATCAGATGAGTTATTCCAGTCATTAATGTGTCACGTCACTTGATCTATAAAGTCTCGTCCAATTTTTCCATATGGTACCAGAAACACATTTTTTTCCATCTGACAATCTCACTGTAAGCATTAATTATGGCTGACGATGAAAAGTCATTTCACCTTCCTCAATTGATCAGAGATGGTTTGGCAGTGGGAAGATAATCTGGAAGACAACCCGGCACGCTTTCATTGTCTTGTCCGGTATCGCTTTCACTTGCATTGTCTTGGTTAATGTTTGTATCGTTATCATCACCATTACCTATAGGCGTGTTGATTCCGTTCTGCCCCATCTGCTCGATTCCTCCTGGGATTTCACTCTTTGTGCAGATCATATGCAAATCTGGGTTTGACGTTACTTGAGAATTAGCAAAGAGGTGTATTATGGGATTTGTGCAAGTAGTGGATTTTGGCAGTATACAGTAGTGACCACAGGCCATTGTCCCCTAGAATGGCCCTTGTGCTTAGTTACATAAGGACATAACATTTTTGTACCTGATGTATTCATAGCCTTGCTTTTGCATGTCACATTTGTCAGCTTCAGTTAATCTGGAAAGAATACCTTAAAAACAACAACATACATGTAACAAAATTTTGTCATGATAGTTGTAGTCAAAAAGGCATCGATGTACAGAAGAAACGCATTATGTACTTTTGATGGGTTATTCAATTGCTTGGGAAATCCTGTTGGGGAAAAAACTCTATTTCCAGCCTAGAGAATGTACACGAAGCACGTCAACAAATTTTACATTTCTTTTTTTTATGACATAGACCAAACCTTGGGGAAATGAATGATATTTTGCTTATCCCCAAGTTGCTGGGTTTCATTCAACATTACACTGCGTACACTACTGAGGTTTGTATAGAGTTGTTTATCATGTCTGTTGCAAATTCTCAGTGTAAAGTATGGTACGTAAATTACATGAACATGCAGCCCAGTCCAAGTACAACAAAATATCTGCGGCCAACTAAAGGTCATCAATAACGAATTAATGTGAGGTCTCCACTAGACCAAATCTAATTGTAACCAAAACATTTACATCAATGTTTTTTTTGCTGAATCAAGCCGAAATTTCTAGTAAATTTTGACACAAACTGACTCTTGCATGCTGAATGGCAGGGTTACTGGGGCCTAGGAAAGCCTTGAACATGACGTGGGGAAAAAAGGCACATGAACGGTCAAGAAGCAAAGCTCTTGTAGTGACAAGATGGTGTCTAAGGACACTAGCCATTTGACAGTACTGACCAGCCAAACTGGACATGTGGAAGGGCTACCATCTCTACAACGCCTTCAAATAACCTGAATTAACATGCTTCCAGGATGATACATGCTAATCCTGAAGAATGCAAGGGATTACATGTATCATGCAACTGTTCCTTCAGATTGTTGCATTTTCTTGGGAAAACTAACAGTCTGGCCAGCCAGTTCTGACAAAAGGAATGATCCACTGCAGCCACATTCCTAATTTGAAGTAACGTAAATTAAGTTATTATAAGCTACTTGTGGAAAATAACTGGCATTTGAGGAAAAAAGCTCTTGAGTAGTGTTATCTGTAAGCTGAAATAGAGGGACTGAGTTTACCCCTAAAATGCACCAGATACAACCATTTGAAGCCAAAATTTTCACTCAAAAAATTTTCGGGGAGCATGCCCCAGACCCCCCTACCAGACAAAGGAAAGATGCCTACTACATGTACTCAAAACCATTTTGACTGGGCTGAACATGTACAATGGTCTCCCTGCTCTGGGACAAGTAAGCTGTATTAAGGTCTCTGAGGGCTACACTTGTCCCAAGAGATCTGGAAATGAAAAGGATTAGAGCATGCAGAAAATCATATACATGTAGTCATATTGTTCTATTTATAACAACACATGCCAATTCCTTTTTCAAACCCTCTCCCAGACAGGTTGGTAGGAAATATATGTATATAAAAAATGTCTAGTTATAATATTTCATTGTATCTTCCATGTTTTAACATTAGTCTATTAAGGGTTTCTTACTCACAGCAGTGTATTGCCATGACCCCGTTGGGTAACTCCGTATAAGGTTATACACTGTATGTCAGAGGACACAAGATATTAATTTTCTTTCACATCTCTGTTTCAGAGCTAAGACCAACAACACATATGTAACAGGGGGTGCATGTATGGTGCATGGATGGCACAGTGGTCAGAGCACTCCCCTCCCACCATTGTGGCCCAGGCTCGATTTCCAGATCAGGCGTCATTATGGGGGTTGAGTTTATTGGTTCTCTACTCTGCTCCGAGAGGTTTTTCTCCGGGTACTCCAGTTTTCCCCTTGCCTAAAAAAACCAATTATGATTTGATATGTATTACAGGGATTTCGATAAGCACTGATGGCTGACAAAAAGCGTCCGCTACTTCGCTCAGAGAAGTCAGCTACTTTTTCCCCTAAATTGAATTAATTCAAGGATTCCTTTAAACCTAGAGTAAAATTCATTTTTGATGGACTTTAATGTAATTATTTAACTTCAAATTCAAAATAATTATCAGATTTGATACTGCCATCTTTGAGCTACAGTGAACGGCTAACTTTTTTTCTGCATTTTTTTAATGTGATTCAATTGCGTTTAGTTACACCTGTACGTCCGCGACACACAGTCGGCTACTTGACTTAAATCAGCTGCCTACTTCAAATTCTATTGAAATCCCTGGTATCAATTTGGTTTCATTTTTGCCCAACCCCACAAGCTAACCATCGTGTGAAAATAAAGTTCTGTTATAATTTTAAACAATGTCAATGACGTCCTGACAGCAAATACAGTCTAACAGATTACCTGCATGTACAGCAGGATGCAGCGTCTTTACTCGCCCTCCTAACATTTCTGGTGCCCCAGTCACATCTGATACATCTCTTGTACAGTTACATATAAAAGAAATAAGTTACAAAATCATCATAATTATGGTCTACATTGTACATGCAAATGTAGGATTGCATGTAACAAAGTGCATGCTTAATAACCTAATATGTATTTAGAACAATAGGGATTTTGGTGACTTGTTTTCCTCAGAGGTAGAATTAAGTGAGGTCTTTGAATTACTTCCTGTCTGTACATCTATCTCCAGACACAATGATGTTTAAGTTCAGGACAAGTTTAAAAGGATACCGGTACTTCATGATGTTTATCAAATTAACAATGACGCATATCAGTACATGTACAGTACTTGCAATCCCTCTACAGTTTCCTGGTATTCACCCTGCAAACTCTCCTGGCCCTCAGCTGTTTCTACTTAGGTGGCCTCAAACACAATTTTTTGGAGATAATTCATGCCAACCAGGTCCTAGCAATATTTGCTAGAGATCAAGAAACATTATAGGCCTGCTACACCACAACACCAGGAGTTCTATGCCTTTCTTTACAAACAGTGTGTGGGTGGATTCAAGGATTGTGAGTCAGGTTTTCCAAGAAATTTAAACCATCGACTCCTAAAACATCTCCCCCCCCCACCCGCCCCAAATTAACCAGTAAAATCGTCTTGCATCAGAAAGAGTAAAAGCTATCAAGTCTCACTCCTAGGAGTCATAGACGGAGTGTTGATCTGCTTAGGGTTTAACACGAGACCTCACGCACAACAGTTGAATGCATTGCTGTCTGAGTAAACCTGTTGATGGTCCTGGCAAATCTTATTTCTACCCATCAAACAAAACCAATTATTTCACAATATTGATACTTATGATAAACTGCTCATGACAATCATTTGATTAAGTACTCTTTTTTCCTAAGAATTGTGATCATTTCATTAAAATGCCCATATAGAACTTTCTTGCTTTTAGTACATCAGCTTCCATACCTCACAGGAATGCCATCAGAGCGCAATTTGGTTGCCGTTCCCCCAGATGCAATCAAATGAAATCCCAGGTCATGAAGCTTCCTACCAAACTCTAACAATCCTCTCTTATCCGAGACACTAAGAATAGCTGGTAAGGAAAAAGAGAGACTAGACTTGTTAAATCTTGTCTGCAATTTGGAACATTTTCCTATAAAACCAAGGCTGAAAACCATTAACCTGGTAACAAGTAAACAAGTGCAAGCAACTAACCAACTTTAATTTCCAGTGGGTATGATTTTGTGAAAAGCTTAAACACGCAGATGCAGTACAAAATGAATAGTGCCTTAGGAACATGCAAATGATTTATGGAATTATGAAGAGAGCTGTGATAATTTGTTCAATAAAAAAGCCCCTTATGGCAATGTGTCCATAATACATTGTATGTCATAAAAATAATGTTATCTGTTGTTCATTTTTTAAAATCCTCAGTCCCCTTTTTACAAGCTAGAAATATCTTTTTGGGCTTCCGTCTCTGTATTGCTGTTAGTTGATCACCATCTTGGATAATTAATCAGTCGTGCTCGAATAAATTTAAGGAAACGCGGTCCATGAAGCGCCCTCTTTTACAGTGCATCTTGGTGTTTAAAACTAGCTCTTTGTGTTCAGACCAATATCTTAGCAATTCATTGAAAAAGCACTTTTGGGGTTCCATCAAACCCATTGAAGATTATTTCATTCTTTGCAGAAAGACTTCTACTGTACAACGTACCTGCATATTAATTTTTATTGTCTTGTATTGCATCTAGGTTTATTCTATCATGAGCGTTACTTGCTTAATTACAAGGGTGTCAGTTAGTTGTAATAAAATGTGTGTGGTGTGCATAAATAATTATACATGTATATTTAACAATAATTATTCCAAGAGCACACGTTGGATATGAGATGATAGACATAAACATCTCATATCCAACAAGCGCGAGCGGAATAATTGTTTTATTAAAAACGCCCCCAAAATATAAAAAACTAGACTACAATAAAAATAAAAAGGCCCAAAAACTCACGCATATGCTTGCCATGTTTGTAGATCATGGTATAATGGCTCATAACCCATGATGGCTTAGCCAATCAAAACTCTCGAATTGCATTATCCAATGATCCAGTTTTTAATAAAGATATTTATGCACCAGTCATTTAAGACCCCCACAATCCCCCCCCCCCCCCCCCGGCCCCTTGGGCATGAGCGGGGACTGCAGGACATTCACTTCGTACACACTCCATTTGGACTACACCAGGAGTCATGGCCCCTGCATTCTGTACTGGGGGAATAAGCAGGAAGACACTCCATGGTCAGTGGTTTTCATTTTCGCGTCGCATTTGCATACATTATCATCACTTCGCTTGGATGCTTTGCAAAGTTCAGTATTGCCACAGACCAAGGAAGGCTCTTCTAGTCGACAATCTGAAAGTGCCCCTGTGACCAAAAAATCAATTCTTATTTTTCTTTGGATTTTAAAACTATGTTAACTAAACACTAAGCGACCAAAGTTTTAAGACTTCATTTTAAAAAGACACCTGTTTATTTCAACTGGAATTTTCCTACTTAATGGTGTGCCATTACTGACGTTAAGTTCTTGAGAGAGCTGCATCAAGGAGAAAATGTAGGTTTGTATGCCTTAGAATTATATGCAGCATGGGAGTTTTGGGCTTTCACACTTTTAAAATCACATTTTACATTTGTAATACGCTGCATTCACACACTGAAATTTTAAGCTAGTGAGCCTTTGACGTCACTTTTCTCTAGGTCCAACCCTCTGAGGTCCAACTGGTCAGTTTTGAACGTCATTAATTACAAAAGTCAATATTTTGCCAGTCAGGTGTTAAACAAACACACTTTCAAAATCTGAAGAAAAAAAGGAAGTGATTTTTTTGAAGGGCTTTGTCGATTAAAGTTAGACATATATTCTGATTTGATATTGAAACTTAAATAAAATAAATGTATGAGCTTCATGGTACTGCCCATATTAATTTTGTCAACCCTTAGTACACTTGAAGATACATGGAGCAAGTTCACCATGATTGTGTGGAACATTTGGAGGTGGCCATGGGGGCCGAGTTCATACTTCACTTCCGCCTCAGGGGGTGAGGATTTCACCAGCTTTTACTGTCGTAAGAAGTGAATTCGCCCCACTCGTGCCAGAGTTGGGGGGTGATTCATTATATTTATGTGTGTATGTATGTATGTATGATTTCTATGGTGAGTTGAAGTCTGGTAAGTGACCACAACACAAGCCTAGGAAAAGATTCAAGGATTCCATCAAAAATAACCTGAAGCAGCTACAGCTACATGTACATGTAGATGTTTATACTTGG
>NC_090883.1:15550305-15560305 GCF_036669925.1 Montipora capricornis
TGATCTAATGTCTGTTGGAAGGTTGTTCCACCGAAAAACCTTGGAATCCGTATGTCTTGAGATTGAAAACAGGTGTCATAAAGCCTGTGACATCACTGGACAATCTCAGATTTCTATGTGGACGATAATACTCAAGCATTTCCTTGCTACAGTATTAAACTTGTTAATTTGATTAAATTTTACCTTTACATCACCGTGTCCTGGCACTTAAAAGTTGCAGTTGTTTTTGTATTTAGTTTGACCAGGGTAAAGAAGATGATATGAAAACTTATAGTGGATCATATGCAGATTCTGTGGGTGAGTTATTGAATAAATGTCATGCTAAAAAATATCTGGGAAATTCACTACTTTCTGAATATATGTTTTCCCCTGTGAGGCGTATTCCTCAACGGCTGAACAGTTAGCTCACTTGGTTTATTACTAAACCAAGAGGACGTTGTGGGTTGAACCCCTACTGGAAAAACACAGAGGGTCTTCAAATAACAAAACAGAAAGCGGTGGGTTTGTAATTATTGTGTCTGCAAATGGTAAAACATTCTCATTGCAGTTTTGACAAAGAGAAATTTGTAAGAAAGCAAAACACAAAGCAAATTTAATGAAACAGTGCTTAGAATCGATCTAAAAGAAAACTTTTATACTTGTATACATGTACTTGTGCCCAATAGCGGCTATACTCCTGCTAGTTTACAGGTTTTTTTATGTTGGACATCGATGGTATGGTGAATTGACACCTGTCAAAACAAGGTGTCTGCTGACCAGTATTACATGACCTGATTACAGTCTCAAGTTTAAAGCTCATTTGCCCTTGTCACACGGCGGCCATATTGTCCTGGGAGACCAAAAGAGCTTTGTTTTACCACGCCAAGCCTCGCAGTGGAAACCATGGGGGTGAGGCTTGGCGTGGTAAAACAAAGCTTTTTTGGTCTCCTGGGACAATATGGCGGCCGTGTGACAAGGGCGAATTGAGACAAGCTCTTTTTTGAAAAAGGTGACTGCTGACTAGGTAGTGGTTTTCAATTGGATTGCAGGCTGAAGCCAAGTTAACTTGTTGCAAGAATAAATAACCTGGGAGCTCCACTGTTTGACTTAGAATTATACATCATTAGCCTTGTGGGATGTAAAAAAAAACCCACAAACTATTGAAGAGTAAGGAACTGAGTTCCTGGTGTTTTGGCCTGATCTGTGGGATCACAGTAATTGATAATACCTGTTGTACTAAACGTCTCTTCTTTTATTTTTTGTATGTTTCCAAGTTCTGGCTTGTTTCACTGGTGTTCGCTGGGTTCCTATCAGTTTTTTTTGTTAGTTGATAGAGGGGAATAGCTTTTTGTAATGTAATGTTGCTTTGAATACCGTAGAGTTCCGATAGTAGCGACCCTCGTTACTTTCGGAATTAGCAGCCTTTGGGGCTCGCTACTTTCGAGGGGGTCGTTACTTTCGGGGAACACAAATCTTTTACAAATAGAGCTGGCGCGAGCCTTTTTTCCGAAATAAAAAATGAACAACATAAACTTTAAAAAAGAACAAAATTTTATTGGCATTCCATATGTATAGATTGTGTTTCATAAAAAGAAGATAACAATGATAGATATAAGAAAAAACTGTATATAGAAAACTATATAGTTTTCAATTTCAATTTGAAGAAACATTCCTGTTGTTAATACGAAATTATACTGGTTTATGGTACATTGTACAGTAGTTCTTTCATCGCTACATCAGTGAACTGATGTCAAGGACGAATGGTGGCATTAAGCTTCCCCTTGTTGTAAATTAAACTGCACGAACATATTATTGTACATTAAAATTTTGACTATTGATTGACAGCATACCATTTAAAAAACTTGGTCTTGCTACTTTCGGGGAGCGGGGGAGAAAGGTCGCTCCTTTCGGGAGGTCGTTACTTTCGGGGGGTCGCTACTTTCAGGATTTACTAGCGGCCACAAAAAATTGACGTTAATTTTGGGGGGTCGCTACTTTCAGGGGGTCGTTACTATCGGAACTTTACGGTAACTTACTAATATTATTAACAATTAAGCAGGTTAGAGATAAATGATTGTATACTATTGTTATGTATTTACATGTATCTCTAACCTGCTCAATAGCAGAAACCCTTAGAGCTACATCAACCTTTTTGTGAATAAATAACCCATGCATGGTCCTGTGGAAAGCATAAAATTGGGTTAAATACCATGGCAATCTATAGCTTTTGGCTGCTTTCATCTCAGGGTTAATATTACCAAAGTTTCAAACAAAGTACCTTTATAGGTCTGCAATTTTGTTGAAATATGCTATGAAACTATATGTGATGTTACACATTGTCAAAATTATTATAAACTTTGGCAATGTGGTCCTGAAACTTGTCTCAGTAGGTTGACAGCAAAATCCTGGAGAGATACTTGTATTAGAAACCCAACCACAAACTGCAAGGGTACAGTAAGACAAGTAAAGTATTACATGTAGTTTGTGGTCTTGAGGTTACACGGTGCTCTGATCATTATTGTTACTGGCGACACATTAGGGAGTGAAGGCCTGTGCTTTATCTCATTGGAAAGTTAATAAAAAATCTCTTTATTTTTCATGACAAGGGCACTAGAAACACATAATATTTTAAAATATGTGTATTTGCAGCCCTTCAGGTCTTCGTAGTTAAAAAGGTACATGTGGATGGCACTTGTAAGTAAGGAACTAAAAGTGGCTTTAGTAGAGGCATCTTGTTTGTCACATATTTCCAGAAAATGAAAAATATTTTAGTCTGTAACTATATGATGTGCTCAGATGGTCAATACACCATTGGCATTCTCAATTCTTTTAAAATAAACTAAGTCTTATGTAACTACATGTACCGGCAGGTGGTGATCAGAGTGAAGACACCCCAAAAGCAGTAAGAGAAAAAGTTTGTTTTACTACAATTCTTTAAAGTGCCTATGATGTAAAGAATATCTTTTGCTTTTGGTGAATTTTTATATTTTGGAATACCTTCTTTCGTTCCAGAGATATTCAAGCTTAAATTAATTTGATAAGAAATTGATGTTGTCAAAAGCATTACAAGTGACAGTAACAACTCCCAAAACTGAGAATACATGTATCTCCGAAAAACTGGAGTAATGATATTCAAACTTGGCACCAGTAATGTACATCAGATAAGGCACAAAGTGACGCCCATTAAAATGTTGCCATGGCAACACTCTTGTCTCCAGTCCCTCTCTGCAATAAACCAAATACATGTATCTTGGGTTTTGAATAGATAAGTAAACTAAAGGCAGATGGTCAGACTTGAAAACACTTCTTATTACCACTGTAACAATAAATGCAAAATCAATCCTGCATTTGACAGACCCAGCAGCAAAAATGGTTGCCATGCAACAGTATCGAGGGTATCATTTTGTGCCTTACTTGATGTAGATTACTGCTGCCAAGTTTAAACAACACCCATGCCAAAATTTCGGAGATATTCTCAATGTTGTGATTTGTCATTACCAGTAATTTTGTAATGCTTTTGACGTCATCAATTTTTTAACAAAAACTTGAATATCTCTGGAAAGAAAGAAGATATTCCAAAATAGAAAACACCATTCTTCATGATTTTGAAAGGTACTGGTATTTAAAACCAAGCAACCCCTACTCATTAATGCAAATCAAGTGAAATGTTGGTCTTGAGGACAGGGGAAACTGGAGTACCTGGAGGAAACCTCTCGGTGCAGAGTAGAGAACCAACAAACTCAACCCACATATGACACCAAGCCTGGGAATCTATCCCAGGCTACATTGGTGGGAGACCTTTTCTAGGACCCAGATTTTTTAGGAAAGGGACCAAGAAATTGAAAGCAACAGAACTGCTGTCAGCTCAGAAGTGTTTGATCTGTTTGATCACTTTAAACTGTATACAGTAATGATGATTAATTTTGTACTTTATGCGGAAGCATTATTATTTCCATGTATACACTATATTGTTTTCTGGGGTTAGAAATGGTAGCTCTGCTTTTAGGCTTGGCTAAATCTACACTGTATATTATATTAACCCAGTGACCCCTGGGAATGAGACTTAACAGATTTTATGAAGGGGTAGTTTCTAAAGAAACTGTGGTGCTGCGTCGGTGGGGAAGTAGTATACAAAAATTTGGTTTATCAACAGAGTTGATAATGTAAATTGACCACCGTACAGAGATTCTAAAAGCTGACGTTTCGAGCATTAGCCCTTCGTCAGAGCGATTCTCCGTTGATAAACCAAATTTTAACAGATTTTACTCTGTCTAACACAGTACTTGGGCGTTTGAGGTGTCAGTGGGTTAAGCAGTCAAATCTGTGGGATCACAGTAATTGATTATTGTCCCATAATGCCCACGGGCCGATTACAGGCTTGCAAAAACAAAGCAAAAGGTAATTAAAAAGCCATATAATAACTACTTACTAACCAAGCTAGCTCGAGCGGTACTGGGGAATATTGGCCCTCGATCGTTTTTGTACGGACCTCGCTGCGCTCGGTCCGTACTGCCATGACCTCAGCCAATATTCTCCAGTACGGCCCTTGCGCTCGGTTAGTAAGAAGTTAGTAATATACCTAAGCCTAAGCATTCCCTTAAGAGCGATAAAGATGACTGATACCATAAAGCACTGTTTGGCTTTTCTGTGTACATGTATGTAAGATGCAAGTCTGTCTTCCTCTGCAGGCAGGAGTGATAGCTGAATGGGGAGTTGTCAACTGCAAACTAAGACATCATGGTTTTCAACCTGTTATGGTATTACCATCAAATCAACTTCAACATATTCCCAGAGGTGAAATAAACACTGCAGAAACAACTGTTCAGCTGTAAATATTGAAGCCTAGCTTTTGCTTTTTAACATCAACAGGGCATTCTAGTCAGGGTTAACCAATGTGTGCAAGGGTTCATGTGGGGGCTACTGGTATTCTCTTTCTGGAATATAAGAAGTATGATCTGAGTTATTCTGCAACTGGTAGCAGAATGACCAGAACAAAAAATTCTGGAGATACAACTTACATGTACTGTGATTATTGATTGAAACATTTTTTTCAAAAAATTCAAATTAAATTTTTTAGTTTCATTTTCAATAATTCTTTTACTTTTACAACAGAATAAACATAATATCATACTTATGCAAGACAACTGTAGTTACAAAACTTACATGTATAACAGGCATTGTTTTTCTTCTTCCTTCATATGAAAAGGAGCCGTTGTTCTTGATGATTCCACTTCCAAGAATGTTAGACATACCTTAGACAAATTGATGACTGATTGTGATAGGCGGCAGTCAATGCTACAGCAGTTGATTTCATCATCTCACAGAATACAGTTAGTAATTCCTCATTATTTGGTAATTCCGTGAAAAATTAAATAATTTACCGTTCTTTTTTCATGACATAACGTAAACTATTTTTGTTAAACCCTTTTCCTGTTTTTATTTTTTCATTTCATAGGAAGGATGCTGATGAGGAAAGGAATAGAGCTTCACATCATGAAATGGAGGTGACACCCATATTACCCTGTACTAGTTTGTAGTTGTACATGTAGCTTTTCATTATTGATTTACAGTAGTACAGATATAGACCCTAGAAACTATTACCTTAATTGTTATTATAATACCAGGTAATATTTATCTGCAAATATTTGCACTTTCAAGTCTTTTGGGACATGGACTATATCAATTGTCCCACATGATATCCGTCACTCAGTACAAAAGAGTAGGGTGCATAGTTCCAAGGAGTGTGGCCTCAGGTATCTTTCAATTTTTCTTAAGATTCTCGTAGTACTTGCCAGCTCCTTGGGTACTAAGGCCATGAATGTACTGTTTTGTTGAAATACACACAGGTAAAAGGAAATGTTCAAAGACATTCCCATGCAAAAATCTTTGAGAAAATTGCAAACATCAATTTGCCTTGAGATTTCAAATTTTTCTGCGGTGGTGGAATGTACATTGCCGGTCCAGAAGTACATGATATAATGACAACAGAAAGCATAGTTTATAAGTGATCCTTGCACTTCTGGACAATGTGAGCAATTGTCTCATATACATTTCTAGACACCTGAAAAATTCAGGCAACTTCAACGGGATTCGAACCCATGACCTTCTGCAGCCAGTATTTCTCAGGTATCTATAAGAGACAATAATTGCTGCAATTGTTCAGATAAGTGCATTGAGGATCACTTGTATCATTCGTCTACAACCTCCGCTTCAAACATACATTCATTATTAGTAACAGGGGTCAGATTGTTTCCGGCCTGTCAGTCTAAGTCCCTTCATGGAAAAGAATGAGCCCAATAAATTGACCTGCTTCCAACTGAGTGGCTTCATAGCTCAGTTGGTAGAACATTGCACCGATTCTGTAGGCTCAAGAATTATTTACTTTTCAGCTTCTTCTTCTTCTTCTTCTTCCTATATTATTCTTATTATTATTGATTGTTATTTTTGCTATTGAGATCCGCTCTATTTGTTTGATAGGCTGAAGAACCATTAGGAGATTTCATTGTGACATTGATAACACTGACATCAATAGCGACATGTGGAAGGAGCCATTGTTTAAATTATTATAATATTTATCATTTTGTCATATTTTCTAATATATAAACTTTATAATTTTTATTTTTATATATTGCATGAATACATATACCTACCGGTAACATAATTTGAGTGGTACTGCCATGTCAATAAGTTTGCAGGTTTTGTTCTTATGCTCTTTGATCACAATATCTGGCTTGTTACATGCTAATAATAATAATAATAATAATAATAATAATAATGTTATTATTATTATTATTATTATTAGAGCGACTTTTGTATGACCTTGAAAAAGTGTTTGCAATTTGTTTCACGAACCAAGGAAAACAAAGCTTCTCCTTATTGCTGCAAAGGAAACCCCTAATATGGTCAGTAAACAGTTTGATTGCCCAATCACATTACTGCATCTCACATGATGTCAAAGGGAAATGCTGATGGCTTTCCAGAAAGTTCCATGAAGAGATGACGTTGTTTGCATCCATGTTCACTAAGCCAATGAAAATTCACGCTCATTTGTTTTGTTCGATAAGCCAATTACATTGTAAATGTTTTGCATTTCTGTTTGTTTGTTTTTCAAGGTCATATGAAAGTCACTCTATAAGCACAGCGTAGCTGGAGGTCTTTCGGTAGGCATCAAGCCACTTCCTATGACCTTGGGTGCCTGACCTTATTGTTGCTCCCCATTAGAGTGGTTTTCAATTGAGTGTCGAAAGTAATTAGATAATTACTTTGGTTTTGCATTTCTTCACTCAGTGATTGGTTAAAAGTTCTCGCGCCACTTTTTCAACCAATCTTAGCTCGAGGGTGCACATTTTCCAGCACTTTGTGTCGGCCACGTGTAATTACTTAGAGTTTTGATTGGTTTACTGGATTGTCTCCGCCCTTTTTGATTGGCCAAAGTAATTACTTTGGTTTTGGTTTTACGACACTCATTTGAAAACCGCTCTATTATTATCATTATTAACTCATTCACACTTACAGCACTTAAAATTGATGAGTGAAATCTGCAACAGAAACAGAGTAAACATCTGGCCCCAGTTGGTCAAACGATGGATAGCGCTATCCGCCGGATAAATCACTATCCACTGGATAACTCAAATGATTTTGCCTGGTTTTGCTAATGTTTATCCGCTGGATAGTGATTTATCTGGTGGATAGTGCTATCCATCGTTTGAACAACCTAGGCCTGGACAACATGTAGTGATCACAGGACAACCAATTTCTTTAGATGAGAAAATTACAACGAGAACTGGATGAGGAAAAGATTAAAGCTCAGGTAAGTCATTTTCATTTAACATAATACAAGATGTTCCCAATCAAGCTGAGCCTAGGTTGTCATTAGGCTCCTGGTGCAAAGTGTCGTACTGTACATTGTATTTTGCCAAAGTTTGCACAAAGGTTTTGTTAAAAGCAATAATTTCCTTTGGCCATTAGGACAAAATTACTCGGTACATGGGAAAAATTGTTTTGGTTCCTTTTCATTGCATTACCATTTTCAAATCCCCTAAAGTACTTCGTTTGGTGTTACTGTAAGTTCAGTTCTTTGTGTAATACATGTAGGTAGAAGACATTACATGTATACAATTTTATTTGTTAATGCAAGTTGAAAGAAGACAGCCAGAGGTTGATGTGTACCTTCTACATATGAAATTGGAAGGAGGGGGGAGGGGGCAGGGGGCAAGGTTTTGGTATCATGGATCACGGAGTGTGAGGGGAGCGGGAAGAGGTTGAGGCGAAAACAACACTGTATGGTGCTCGACGTTGCAACTGCTGAGGTTGCCAATGCGACTGGATTTTATTCACTGGCGACTAACTTTTCACACAGTCGCCATCCTGGCCACTAAGATATTTTCATTATATTACACCGGTATGCCTTGTCGTGTTTAGGTACTCAGTATTAAAATTGGTTTCCATGCAGCTTACGTCTGCACTTCAGCACTTTTTCCATTGATGACTGTTATTCTCAGAAAAAATGATAAAGAAATGAAATTGTTGTCCATAATGAATCGTGTTAATAAATTTTTTTAAAAATGTGCCACTGTCACTAATGTTTTGAAATTTAAAAAAGTGAATAAAAAACTTAATAGCTGACGTTTCGGCGTCATCATGACACCATTCTCAAGGCACAGTGAATAAATTAATGCGGAGATTTAGTGTTCTTTAGCGTTAGTGTAACAACAAAGGTGCTCTGATTTTCGGCTCAGCCTTGCTTGCATTTTGCCTTTTCTTGAAATGTACAGTATAAGGCCCAAAGGGCCAAAATGTTTTGGCGAGTAAAACTTGAGCTGGCGACCAAATCTGAAAACTTAGGGGCCCCTAGGTTTTTTGTGAAAGTACTGCCATAAGAAAAAAGTGCCCTCCCTCTCCGTGGCTCCTGACATAGTGGGACCCTGTTAATTTATAGAATACCCATGTTGCAGTTGTTAGATGATACAAATTATGTCACTGCTCATCTTACCGCTTAGGATGAAATTAACTTGCATTTTTACTCATGAGTCAAAGGCTGCCAGTGAATGTTGTTTAAATCTTTCATGCTGTTATTGGTTAAGCCATGGATAATTAATTCGATATTCTGTAACAAGCTAGGGAGACAGGTACACCAGATTAAAATTTCATATGTGACACCATTGAAGCAATTCTAAAATAAAGGTCTTGCAGAAATTTCTTGGGTAAGATCTGCAATTGCTTTAAAAGAATTTATTATGCTTGACTGTCTGACTGAAGCTCTTACAGACAGCATCAAACTGGGGCTGTCAACAGAGTTTTAAGTCTGTAATGAGATGTATCTTAAGATCATGTCACTTTGGTAGTAATGAGAATTAATTTATTCAGTTTGATTGTCGTTAAAATGTAAATGAGATTTCTTTTTTTTTTTTCGTTTAAGGAGATGGAACGAATGCGACTGTTGGAACTTCAAATTCATGGAAAGGAAGTTTCAGAATTAAGGAGAAACAAATCAGAAGTTCTAGCTTTGTGCAAACAACTTGAACAGAAAGTGGCTCAAAAGGATGTTGAAATCATAAGACTGCATCAACAATGTCAAGATCTTGTTCAAATGGTAAAATGGCTGACCAGCAACAACTTGATCCTTTTACTTGCAAGTAATACATGTATTATACATGTTTTTCAGTTCTGTACAGTGCAGACCAGAAACATGCGTCCTACGCAGACGCAAAATGCACGCGCGTTTTTTGCGCACACATGTTTTTAAATGCACGTTTCCAAACGCGCATTATGTGCGTTTTTTTCTTTTGTTATGCAAACTCGTATCGTAGATGTGATGTTCATTGTTCCACGAAACAATAGACAGACGATAAAATGAATATTTAATTTCTGTGATCAACTTACCAGAACATTTGAATTGAAGAGCGGTGTCAATTGATCATTGCGAGTTTTCGAAACAGTGAAAGTTTTAAATTCTTTCGACATTCACTGAATGAAAAATAATAAAACTCTGTTGTCATCCTGCAGCTGACCACTGATAGTT
>NC_090883.1:15565305-15575305 GCF_036669925.1 Montipora capricornis
GTTAGCTGACAGTATAATATTATGCAGGTATCATTACAAATTATTACGAATTGGCTTTTTTTTTTCTTATCTAGTGTCAGGTAGAGATTGAATTGTAACATGTAGCAGTTTTCAACTTCTTGACAAAATTGATTGTTTCAACTCATGATCACTGACTGTAATGTTGAATTATCAATTACAAACAAATTTTCAATGTCTTGTTAACTCACCAGGAGGAGAGAGATCTTAAGAGACAAACCAAAGTGACGAAGCAATTTAAGAGCAATGCTGTGGACCAAAAGTAAGATGGCAAGTAAAAATGAAAATAAGTTAAGCCAAAGCTGTTTACTGACATGTGCAGGGTACTCCCATGAGATCTAAAAGAGGGCCAAATTGTGGTTTTTTACGAGCGAGTCTGTATTTGTTTTCTCAAGTCTTAGATAAGTCCATTTGATGGTTACAGCCCCTCGTGTAACCATCAAAGAGGCAAGTTTAATTATAATAAAAGTAATTATTAACCATCTGTATTAGTTGTTGCACAGAAAACGCACCAAACGATTACAAATATTCCCCCATATTTGTACAGTAGGGAAGGCTTTGACTAGTTGAAATGCCGACGTTTGCCTTGCTCTTGTCACCAACAAATCTGTCACCAACAAATCTGCGCACAACAGGAAATCGCGTTGCACAGGAAACGCGACGCGACGTGGTAACTTACTTTTGAGCGGTACTGTATTGCAAAAAAGTTGGATATTAAATAGCTTATTAGATATTTTGGTGTGTAGTATCGCTGAGTTTTTCTACCTGTTGTTTGTATTTTGACTCGCCCTAATGGGCTCGTCAAAATACAACACAACTCTTAAAAATACTCAGCGATACTACATATACTGGTTTATTACATTTTTTAGATAGAGTGTATGTGATGATTGGCTAACAGTATGGCCCTGATAATTTACTGATGGGGCATCCTTTTTAATAGACCACTTTCATAAATGGCAACCTACTTTATATTCTTCTGTAGTTATTTTAATTAGACCTACTGCCCTCGTTTTGAAACAAATATTCTTTTGAAATTGGCTCGTCGTAGCGAGGCTAGTAGGGCTTATTAGCATTAAAACAAAAGAATATTTTATTTGACCTCCATTATAAAAGAGGTCTATAATCAGTAGATTGGACATATTTTCTTCTTTTTCAGATTTGTTGATGAGAATGAGAACCTTGAACGCCATCTTGGAAAATTTCAACGCAATGTTGATCATCCTTTGAAAAAAAGAAATCTTTCACCTGTTGCTAGTAATAGTGACATTGAATCAGGCATAACTCAGTCAGAGAATAGTGCTACAGTCAATACAGTTAGTGGAGATTCTCTACCCACATCTACTGAGAGAGGACTTGAGAAAGATTGGTTGAATGAACCCAAAACTGATGTTATGCAAAACATAAAGGAGATCAGAGTCATGGAGGATAAATATCTGGTATGCAGTTCAACAGTTAACTTGTAAAGGATAAAATTATTGTACTCAAAATTTAGATTTGAGTACAGTTGTGTGAGCTTGTTTTCAATTCTGAACATAGTCATTAGATGTGAATTCAAATGTTTTTTTTTTCAGGTGCAAATTGCTCAAAAAGTCAATTGTGTCAGTGTAATTATTATGTTGCTGCTGTGATTCAGAGCACTTAACGATTTGTTAACCAATATGCACTCCAAATCTTATCTACCATTAATTATGTATCACTAAGAGATAACTACCGAGAACTGAGGTTTTAAACCACACACATCCCAAGGGATGTAGATGTTATTTGAAAACCAACTTTAATATACATGTAGCCACCCCTAAAAGCAGAGCTCCTGGGTTGTTTGCATTTGGTTGAAAACATGGGTCCTCAGAGACCTATGAAACTAATTAACTTTCCTGGACTTACTTATTTATAGCAATGTCGCTTAGAACATCTCATTTTAAGGTTATAAAATAGGCTTTTTCAGTTTTAAAAGAATCAGCATAAATACCTAGGACTTTTCAGAAAGATAACCATAAGTACAAAAATTTGCAAAAATTTTGTTCTGGAACAAAAATTTGAAAAAAAAGTTTTTTAATTTAGTGTACCAATATTTCCACAAAATTTGGCTAAAAGAGAAGAAGCCGTGAATTTTTTAGAATTTTTAAAATTATGTGTCAACACGTCATTTCTCCATGACGACAAACAATGGCAATTGTGTTTTGCATAATTAATTACGCTGAGGACTTCGATGGGCAAAATTATAGTAACCAATTCCCACTGGGCCCCTCACATTGTTAAGTTATGGTAAAACAAGTCGACTGTGGAGGTGAGAGGGAGCAAGAGCCCCAGGAATGCAAGTGTGAAAGTCATCGCTGATCCATGAGACCTCCAGCAATTCACGAAAACACAGAGTACACGCGGATTGGGAAACTCAATTTATATGTGGGCAAGGTCAGCGGCATAACATGTCACCACCAAAAACAACCGGGCCCGTGGAATAGAAAATTAGGGTGTTTGATCGTGCAGGCCCAGGTGAGTATATTAACTAACTCCCACTGGGCCCTCACTCGCAATCACCCTGGGCATCGTTAAGTTATGGGAAATGACGCGACTCCTATGGTGGCCAATCACTTAAGCCCCAAGATAAAAAGGGCGAAGCCAAGACCAAAAAACAATAAAATGCAGGGGGAAGTCTTGTTGCTCTCCCAAAACTCAAAAACAGTTTACGAAATAAGGCAAAATGTGCAAGTATGAACATAAACAAATTACTGCAAAGTACAACAGGAACTAAAATGTACAATTAACGAACAATCAAGTGAAGCTATGATCTTCGCAGTTATGAGCGCAATTTTTACAATTGCGTAGAGAAGCCTGAAAAATTCAGGACTTCAACGGGGTTTGAACCCGTCACCTCGCGATTCCGGTGCGACACTCTAACCAACTGAGCTATGGAGCCACTGACGTTGGGAGCTGGTCATTTGTGGGTTCTAATGGTCCCGTGAGGAATGAATCAATGATGAAATGGTATATGAAATGAATCATATATGAACTGCGGATGTGAAATCAAGTGAAGCTATTATCTCGCAGTTATGAACGCAATTTTTACAATTGTGTAGAGACGGGTTCAAACCCCGTTGAAGTCCTGAATTTTTCAGGCTTCTCTACGCAATTGTAAAAATTGCGTTCATAACTGCGAAGATCATAGCTTCACTTGATTTCATATCCGCAGTTCATATATGATTCATTTCATA
Organism: Montipora capricornis; assembly: GCF_036669925.1. NCBI lineage: Eukaryota > Metazoa > Cnidaria > Anthozoa > Scleractinia > Acroporidae > Montipora > Montipora capricornis. The sequence goes on from NC_090883.1 coordinate 15,568,536, forward strand.
TTCCATTTCATCATTAATAAACAAACACTTGAAAGATCGGATTGGAGGCGACGTCTTTTAAGTCCACTAAGACCCTTGGAAAAAGCACAGGAAAGCTGGGCTAAATGCAAAATATAATACTGCCAAAGAAAAGGGAAACCAACCGCATGACAAGCCCCAAAACATCCTGTCCAAGACAGAGTTAAGGTTTTAGATAATCTGTTTCGCGACAAGCCAGAATTCAATAGAGAAAACATGCTTTATGGACAACACAAGCTGTTATCAGACATAATACAAAAGTCAATAAAGCACCACCGCATAGGAGACAAAAAACTACTAGTGAGAAGCTAAAGGGCAGTTATGCGCCAAGTGGCCCACTTTACTACACAAAATCAATGCCACCCATCTCTCCTCCTTCCCTTCTTTCTTTCTTTCTTTCCTTTTTTCTTCTTTCCTACCTTTCTTCCTCCTAGGACGAACACGAAAAGGATGCCAATGCCAATATGTGACAAAAATAAGAACGCAAAACAATAACAGCAAAAGCAAAAGGGCTGGCAAGAAAGCGAAATGATAAAATTCTGAACGAGTAGCGAACCAAACAAACAAACCTGAGCTAAAACAGAAAAGAAAACCAAACCTTGGATTTGGAAGCTTGTTGAGCTTGGTGGGCTTGCCCTGGAATGGGCTGGTAAGGGTTCGCAGCTTGAGGAGCATCAACTGGAGGATGAGCCAGCACCGGAGCTATGGCAGATTTGTCAGGCTTCTCCACGCAATTGCTCAAATTGCACTCATAACTGCAAGGATCACAGTTTCACTTGATTACATATCCGCAATTCAATATATGATTTATTTCATTTATCATTTCATCCTTGATTCATTCATTCATCATGGGAACATTTGAACGGTACGTATTCCATGGGAACCCACAAATGACCAGCTCCCAACATCAGTGGCTTCATAGCTCAGTTGGTTAGAGCATCGCACTGGCATCGCAATGTGACAGGTTCCAACCTCGTTGAAGGCCTGAAATTTTCAGGCTTCTCCACGCAATTGCTAAAATTTGCATTCATAACTGCGACGATCATAGCTCTAGAGGATAATATTTGGATAACAACATTACATTGTGGAGCATTATTTTCTGTACAGATATGCATGTGATATGGGAATTACCTTTTTTTTTCTTTGACAATTAATTAGTTTTGGATCTTGTTTACCAGTGCATGTATCTTGATATCCGTAGTTTAAAGGTAGTTCAGTTGTGTTCTCCAGGTGCATTAACCATGATGGACAAGACTAGCATGAAGAGCTTTTTGTGACTCAAAATCACTTTTCGCCAGAAAACCGAGAACTCAATCATACACAGATTTTATTCTTGATAAAATGAACAATATATTTAAGAGCGCGTTCTTTTGGTACGATTCCGGAATAGGAATACTCGGGATAGACGGTATTCTTGTTCTTTTGGGACCGAATCCGTTTTCGAAATGAATGGAATATTCTTCCGTTCATTCTTCTCCCAATAGCAGAATGAACAGAATTTTAATGGTTTACATGGGTGGAATATAGCACTTCACATTACCCTCAAAATATTTTTTTCAATTGAGGCAACATCAAGAGGAAAAGCGTATTGGAATGCATTTGCACTAGGCAGAGCACTTACAAGTACATGAAGCAAACTGAAAAGTCGAGGAAACCGCCTTAAACCTGTACTTATGGTCATATTTCAACATTTAGTGTTGCAGACTTTCAGGAAACCTTTTTTAGTCGCCATGCCAACACAACTGGTGCATGCCCAGTTGATATTCTGCGTATTCTGTTATTCCTGATCCAGAATAGCCAGGATATTCCCAAAAGAATACACCCTTAGACTGATGCAGAAATCTCATGTTTAGAAGATTTATTTTCAATAAGAACGTGGTTAAACAGAAGACACTGATTGAATCGTCCAAAATTTCTAGAGTCAAAAGAAACATTTTGATGATCAACAACTTGAAAAGAGGAAGGAATCTTGAATAGTGAGTGATATGTGTGTTAACGCAACATGGGCAGTCCGCATATGGTGTGAATGGGCGGAGGAGCAAAACGAAATGATGGAAATCATTTAGAGACAGTGGATTACTTCCTAGAGTGAATCTTGATGTTCTTAACGTCACTTAATTATTATGTAAAACTTGATGGATGCACGCTAACCATGAACCAATCGTTAAGTAGAAACTAGTCAGATTATAGGTGTTTGATTCTATTTGGTATGAGCAATGTTCATTTGGAAGCAATTGCGACCTTACTCGTACAATACCCTGAAGGCAGGCATTTATCTGTATAAATCCCTTTAACCAAGAATTTATCTGTATAAATGCCGAAGTTCATATCCCAGAGTTCGATTCATCGGCGCCATCTTCCCTGTCACATTATCAAGCCTTCCCCAGATTTAATATTCCACAAGGTTGTACGTAAAAGAAAGCTGGGTTGTTAAATAACAAAGGAAAATTGTCAATCCTTTTATAATAATAATTAGAGGCTTAAAAAGTGCTTAGTGCTAGGGAAGGGCACTCCAAAATCACCATATTTGATCAAAACAACCAACCTGTTTAGGGAATATCATTATTATGAGAATGAGCTGAGAAACACACAGGGATGTCTGAAGGAGCTAACCAGCTAACTAATTGCACTGCCTGAGAGAAACCTTTGAGTTCAGTGACTGAATTAAGATCAGGAAAACCCACATTGTTGCACCTAAAGACACATCATTCTTGAGAATCAGAGTTTATTTTAGGCCCATTTAAACGTCACATTTCACATGTGCCAAATCTAATGCAAATGAGAAAAATCTATTGTTTTCGCTCATTTGCATTAGATGCAGCCATGTGAAATGTGACGTTTAAAGTGGGCCTTGATAATTTATACACACTATATTTTGTAATTCCTTTTTGCAGTCTAAATTAGCCAGTATAAATAAATACCGTAATACTCTTTGTTTGTCCCTCCAAAAGTTTGTATGAGTATTGTTTTTATTTTCTCTTGGGACTTACAATAATTAATGCATGATTGTCCTAAGAGAAACTGGAAACAATGCCTTTCCAAAATTTTGGAGGGACAAACAAAGAGTATTATGGTATTTTTGGTATTGGCTTATTGCGTTGTGCATTTCTGCGGTATTTGCGCTTCACATAAAAATGTTGTTTTCTGTCAAGTTAAGCCATGTTGGAGAGGGTTTTTGGGTACAAATAATTGTCTTCATTAAAAAATGATTGCCCTTTTTCAGTTTTTAGTTTGTGTGTTATGCTTTTTCTTAAATTTTAATACTCTATTCTATATTAATATTAGATAAACCTGTTGTGATGCCGTTCTCAATCCTTCCCCGATTAATTTCTGATTTTACTCAGTCTGCAGAGAAACAGCTGAAGGATTCGAAAAAGTTGATCAGGCTTCTAGAAAGTGAGAACACACATTTGAAGATGGAGTTGGAAACAAGGTGATTGATACTCGTATAAGTAAGACATTGTTCTGTAAAATCTTGATGGTGATTATGTAAAGCATATTGATGGTCTTTACAGAAGGTTTCACAAAACTTTTGACAGGTGGTTTGCGAGTTTCGTTTTAAATTCCCAAAGTCGGCTTCAAATGTGTGAATTTCATGACGTAAATGTCAATCAAATTGAAACAAACTTGGGAATTTCGCGCCAAACAACTTGGGAATGTAGCGAAGTTTGTCAAGATAAGGAAGATTCATTAAAAAAAATACATTGTCCTTGGATCAGACGCTGCGCAAGCTGCTACAGTGTAAATACTGGATAAGTCTATTATCATTTTGAAGAGTCAATGATTCCTGCGGAATAAAGCTAACTTTCTTCAGCTGCAGCTAATCGATGCACGCGATGGGACTTTTTCGGGCAAACAAACCTTATTCTCTACCAGTTTGTTTTGGGATACTGGACTTGGTAGTTGCAAATATCCACATTGTCAGTGCACACTGACCTGTGGTGAAATTTCCTCCTTTGTTGGCTTTGATATTCCCTCTTTTTCATTTTCTTAGCTCGATATGTCAGACATCCTTTCCTTTCCTCCCATTTTTCACAGCGCCTCTCTCGTTTCAAACTTTTATTTGTGCATACTAATTTAACCACAGGTCCAGGTAGTAAAATACTACATGTAGAAACATACCTCACTTTGCTATCTGACGGCGAAAGATGCAATTGTTGTCGAAGTCCATTATTCGTCACTTTTAAAATTCCAGATACCGGTAATTATTAATTTTTTACTGCTTGTGTTGTTTATTGAGTTGATGTTCCATTCTTGAACTCATAAGGGTATAAATTATTTTGTTTAAAGATCCAATAAAACTCCATTCTTGTTACATCGGCTTTGCCGCCATTGCTGGTACTGTGTCTTCCGGATAAAATCTACACATTTCTACAACCCCCTGAAACCTAGCAAAGATACGCCAAAAAGACTCTAGGCACAAAGACAATACTTAGCAGGGGAGTGACAACTATTCCATTTACCAACACAGGGAAAAATAATAAAACGGAGAAATCCCATTCATATTCTGACTGGATTGCCATGTATGGCAACCCAGCAGTGGCGGATTTTTGTGAGAGGAGATAATACTCCTTACCATGCTACTTGTGGCCCAAAACACAACAAAGTAAACATTGATTTTCTTCTGGGTGTATAATAATCCCGCAATAAAATATCCCACCATCTACATAGGCTATGTTTACACCTTTTCAAACGTGTGTGTTACGAGTTCGTATGTTTGAGGAAAGGTAGCTTGCAAACTAAACTGAACGCAGGGTTGTCGGAACAACAACAAGAAGATTTATTCCAAAAATGAACGTAGTTTCCACGGAGTAAAACTCTAAATAACTCGTACTCAATAAACCTACACGGCCTCCGCCAACTTGAATGCACACAGCTTCTGTCACACTTGACTAAACACGGTTAACGCCAACTCTCTTCGCTTGTGAAAAACTAGTTAGAAAAACACTCCGCTTGGACTCGTCTACTTATATACTCTGACAAGAAACTTCTAGAACTTTCTAAATTAGTAATGAATCTAATTATAGAAAGATTACAAAACACACCGATTTAGAAACGCTTACGCACGAACCTAAAAATAAACAAACTACGAACTCTCGCGAAGCTTCTAGACAGTAACGCTTGTCACGCAATACTATTTTTCGTAACATAACCCCCTCTTGAGAAGAAATTTCCTAAATTTCTACTAACAACGAAAAATTAGTTAGATAGTACCAACTGAGGAGGCAGTCCAGTGTCTCTTAAGTTATTCCTCTACTCTGCTTAGATAATCGGCTCCTACATTCTCAGATCCTTTGATAGCCTCAACTCTGAAGTTATAACTCTGAAGAAACATAGCCCAACGCATTAGGCGTCCATTAGCAAACTTCGCACTGTTCATGTACTTCAATGGCTCGTGATCTGTTTGTAGCACAAAGGGAACTCCATACAGATAAAGATGAAACCTTTTGAATCCCCACACAATGGCTAAACACTCTTTCTCGATGGTTGAATAATTGCGCTCCGCACTTGACAATTTCTTACTTGCGTAGCAAACGGGGAATAGCTTGCCATCATGTTTCTGCATTAATACAGCGCCAATATCACTGTCGGAAGCATCAGTCTGCAGAAAGTAGGTTTTCCTTGAATCTGGCAGTCGAAGGACTGGTTCCTTTGTTAGGAGGGCCTTGATGCTCTGATAGGCTTTCTCCTGTGCCTCACCCCATTCAACTTTGTTAGGTTGGCCTTTACGCGTGAGGTCTGACAGCGGGGCTGCTAATGCTGCGAAGTTAGGAATAAAATCTCTGTAATATCCAGCCAAACCCATGAACGATCTTATCTGCTTCTTAGTAGTTGGTCTTGGAGCATCTCTAATCTTCGTCACGTTATCTTCATGAAGACCAATTAACCCTTCCTCCAAACGGTGACCAAGAAAATCAACGGTGTTGACTCCAAAAAGACATTTAGTCGGTCTTATGGTCATTCCAGCAGCTAATAATCTTCTAAACAGCACTCGAAGCACCTTAATGTGCTCTTCCCACGTACGGGTGTGAACCAAAATGTCATCGCAATAAAATTCAACGTTGTCTTGTCCACGCAATAGCTTCTTCATGGCTCTCTTTAAGGTCGCTGCGGAGTTGATCATACCAAACGGCATCTTCAGGAATTCATACGATCCGTCAGGCGTCACAAAAGCGGTCTTCGGTATATCCTCCTCAGGAATAGAAATTTGCCAGTAGCCCTTGCTCAGATCAATTCTGGTAAAATACTTGTCACCACTCAACTTCTGGAACAAATGCTCAGCAGTTGGCATAGGCTCAGGATCAAACACGGTTAACTTGTTCAGTTTACGATAGTCCACGCACACACGATTTGAGTTGTCTTTTTTCTTAACAACTACAACAGGCGAAGCATACGGCGAACTTGATTCTCTTATGACTCCCATCTTCATCATGTCTGTAATATCCTTCTTCAGCGATTCTCTTAAGCTATACGGTACTGGGTATGGTCTTGATCTAACTGGTTGGTCGGATGTAAGCTTGATATGATGCTGAGCCAAACTTGTTGTGCCTGGGGCTTCTGTGAACAAGCTTTGAAACTCATTTGCAAGATCCATGAACTCTGCTCTTTGTTCATGAGAAAGGTTGTCTCCTATGGTCACATCATTGACTGACTCTTTCGCGACATAACCACCAATCTCCAGAAAATCAATACTATCCACAGGGTCAGCTTCTTCTACTTCGCTCTCAGCATGTTCGTTCTTACAAATATTA
>NC_090883.1:15577805-15587805 GCF_036669925.1 Montipora capricornis
TCGATGCCCATCCATCTTTTTTCCACTTAGCTGTCTCGGCAAATCTCTCGAACCTCTGCAAATACGCGTCCAAATCGTCTTTACCATCAACAAACGAGGGGAGTTTAGGTGCCTTAGCCCGATCCTCTCTGTCACCTCTTTCTGCGGTATGACCATCACCATTCATTGCTGCTATTCTAGCAAGTTCTAATTCATGTTCTCTCTTGGCAACCTCAGCAGCTTCCTTCTGTCTCATGAGGTCAGCTTCCTGTTGTAACTTCCTAATTTCTCTTTCCTGACGTCTCGCATCCCTTTCTTCATCCTGTCGTCTGCGTCTTTCTTCTTTTTCTTCTTCAAGCTGTCTACGTTTCTCCTCTCTTTCCTCTTCCAATTGTCTGCGTTTTTCTTCTCTTTCTTCCTCTTCCCTCCTTCTTTCTTGTTCTAACTTTTGTTGCTTCTCTACAAACTCGAGCAGCTTTGCTCCTTCCAATCCAAATTCTTTTCCCATCTGCAAAAGCTTTTCCATTTCCATAGCAGTATGTCGCAGCCAAAACACAATATACTCTCTTGCACAGTTCTTCTTACTTTTTCTGTAACTCCTTCTTGAATTGTCCTTTCCTGGTTTCTGTAGTCAGCAAACAAATGAATTCCTCTCCCGGACAGGCCCCCAATGTTACGAGTTCGTATGTTTGAGGAAAGGTAGCTTGCAAACTAAACTGAACGCAGGGTTGTCGGAACAACAACAAGAAGATTTATTCCAAAAATGAACGTAGTTTCCACGGAGTAAAACTCTAAATAACTCGTACTCAATAAACCTACACGGCCTCCGCCAACTTGAATGCACACAGCTTCTGTCACACTTGACTAAACACGGTTAACGCCAACTCTCTTCGCTTGTGAAAAACTAGTTAGAAAAACACTCCGCTTGGACTCGTCTACTTATATACTCTGACAAGAAACTTCTAGAACTTTCTAAATTAGTAATGAATCTAATTATAGAAAGATTACAAAACACACCGATTTAGAAACGCTTACGCACGAACCTAAAAATAAACAAACTACGAACTCTCGCGAAGCTTCTAGACAGTAACGCTTGTCACGCAATACTATTTTTCGTAACAGTGTGATTTAAAATATGAGAACACTGAATTTTGTGAATTTTTTTCAGATACAGTGTAATTATTACAACACCGTTTCTCTAGATACGTGCACTCATTACCTCAATTTTCAAAAATTGAATTAATTTTTATGATTTGACACCTACTGTTCAAAAGAATGAAGATTTAGGATTTTGTTAGCCAGAGGTTTTTCTGGTTCAATCACATTTTGTTCAAGTTTTTTGGCAGAGAACTAGCTGTTCCGTGAGCATAAACTGGGTTGCCTGTGGTATGTGTTGCACAAAAACAGAGGGCACTGAGTTAGGTGGTATTGAAAGTGCCGAAACTGGATTTTCCCAGGAGTAATGCTGGCTGGGCCAATCCGAAAATAAAAAGGAAAAATAGCCTTGGAATCCAATAGGTGACCTAGTAACTCCTACCAGGCCAGGTGATCGAGGTGGTTCTGAAGCGGTAGGCGGACTCGGTCCAACAGCAATGGAGACTGGATCGCAATGTGATTCCAATAAAATGTTGAAATGCTACGTCCATATGTTTCCTATGTTTTATTTCATGCATGCAGTAAAATTCGCGCGCGTTAACTTGCAGAAAGTTACGCAACAAACGAAACATGTTCATCCCCTCAGCTCTCAAGAGACTTACTACACACTCATGCGCGTTATGCCAGCTGGCGTGTGGGACGGCAACAAAGGTACCCCACTCCTGTCTGTTCTTGGCCAGCTTCTGAATGGTCCCCTAGGTTTGATGGAGGGTCTTGAGTTCCCCTTCTTCAGTTCGACACCAGGTATTCTTGGGTCGCCCTTGTTTCCGCTTCCGCTCTAGTGTCCGGTGAAGGGCTGTGCACATGCCAGATCCATTTCCATCGCGTTCGCATGATGATGGTGCCCATGCTGTGTTGGTTACAGCGGGCGAGAAGATGACATTCAAAGAGTGGCTGAAGAACTTGTGCTGCAAACTCTGGCTCTGCCTTGAAGAGTTGTGCGTTGAGGCTGTCCTCTCCCGGGGCTTTTCCGTTTTTGAGGGATCTGATGGCTGCCATGATTTCTTCTTCCTCTGGTGGTTTGGTGCTGACATCTAGGTCAGTATCAGGATCCTATACTTCTGGTTCAGTTGTTGGTGGTGGTCTATTCAGAACTTCGCTGAAATGCTCTGCCTCCTGCTCTGCTTCCATGGTGAGTAGCCTTCCCTGTTTATCCGTAATCGGCACGTCGGTGGCTCCGTGGTACTTGCTGCTGACGAGATTGGTGATCTTGTACACCTGTCCTTGCTCTTCCCTGTTGGTGGCCTCTTCTGCTTGACTAGCTAGGTCTTCCATGTGGGCCCACTTGTCTGCCCTTATCATCCTCTTCTCTTGTGATGTATATGTGTGTGTATGTGTGTCCGACCTAAATTATTCTAAACAAATTGTAATACTGGCTGCCTGCCCCTTTTAACTTTTTAGTTATTTCAGGCAGCCAGACCCCCTATATCTATCTCTATCTATTTGAATAATTTATCTGCATGTAAGTAAGTTTATGGGGTAAATAAAATTGTTGTTGTTGTTGTTGTCTTCACTGTCCATTCTGCTTCTTGGTACTGCTGCCTATATCTCTCTTTAAGCCTCTCTGATGTAGTGTCCATGACTTTCCTCTTCAGGGCTCTTCTGCTCTCGACGGCTTGCCAGGTATCTGCTGTGATCCACTCCGTCCTCTTCTTCCGTTGGCATCCCAGGCAGTCTTCGCTGGTCTGTGTATAGGCTATTTTGATCTGTTCCCACATTGTGTTCATGTCGCTCGTGCCGGGCGGTGTATGTCTTTCAGCATCTGCCAGTGCTTGAAACTTGTTTTTCAACAAACATGGTACAATATTATTTGTAATGTGATTTCTTAACCTTGAAATAAATGCTGAAAGAATATATTACTTGTTTTGGTGATGTTTGCTCTATTGTACATACAAACATTTTCACGTGCCGCATGTGCTAATCTCCTTTTTCCCTTGTCAATTGCTGAAGGTTTACTGGGTTTCTTGCCCGGTCACAGCAATGGAGCTCTTGCAACAGGGGAGCAATACTTTTTGCTTCTCGTGTCGTCATTCGGAACTGGAGTGAGGTAGCCATTTCAGTGCTACAATTAAACTTGCATTTTTGTGATGCTGTATCTCCCATTGATCGCTGATGGTTCTTCCCTAACCCCAAATACCTGTATCTTTATGCACTTAAGATGTGCGAGTGAAAAAATCACAAACAAACCACAAGGCGGTAAATTATTGTCTGAAGTATACGATTTTACTTTTACTATCCTGGCATGAAATGTTGATCGGTGACAGACAGGATCAAGAATGTGACTACTATCATTGGTGGTGGCCTGTAAAGTCCTTGATCTTGAAGATAAACAGACCTTAATTTAATTGGAAAAATAGGTAATTGCTTTTTTTCACTGCATTGATAAATACAGCGTTTACTGTCATGAGGTACACACTAGTTTTTTGGTAAGTCTTCTCTGACACGTCTACATCTGTCATATTAGAGCCCTTTAGATTCTAGGACGAGGACAAGAATGAGTACGAGTTTTGACTGCCTGTTTTTATCGAAAATACTTGGAAAATTTATAACCCATACGATTAATCTTACTCTTTGTTAGCAATAGAGGTTGCTTGGTTATTCTTATTGCTGGTAACTGAGTCGTTTTACGGCTTGGAAAATGCCCAAAATTGCTACTGTCTTGTTGGCTTGTTTTGACACGACGACTGGGGGGCGGGGGGTTGCGGTGCTGGGTTAATTAATTAATTAATTCTGGGCTCATAAAGAAAAGGCTAGGGCTGCTAACTTTTAATGTTGAGAGCCCAAACGGCTCCTGGAAAATTTTCTTAGGCAGCAACCTTGCCCGATTAACTAAACTCAGAATCAGAACTGTGCGAAAATAACTCAAAATTTCTCAAAACCTGAAAAAAGCATGCACTAAACATACCCGCAACGTGCTTACGAAATTACATTTAATGATTCCCAGTTCGAGTGAGGCCTAACACTACTGTGAAGTTTTTTATACCCAATTATTCCATCAGAACTCTGATCATGGTGGAATTTGAACCCACGACCTTCGGATTTCATCACGGTTGCTCTACAGACTGAGCTACATAGCCAGAACGGGAGCAGACCGAGGGTAAGTGAGATGTTATTCACAAGGACAAATTTGGCTCGGCCCAAGACTAATTTAGATAATCGTTAGTTGTTGTCCTTCAGTAGCACATTGACAGTAATGATTCCAAGTTCGAGTGAGGCCTAACACTCCTGTGAAGTTTTTTTATACCCAATTATTCCATCAGAGATCAACCCTAGTGTTGGAATTGGGCCCACACAAGGACAGAGAACAACTCTGATCCGTGTTGATCTCTGATGGAATAACTGGGTATAAAATACTTCACTGTAGCGTTAGCCCTCACAAGAACTTGGAATCATTACTGTCAATGTGCTACTGAAGGACAACAACTAACGATTATCTAAATTAGTCTTGGGCCGAGGCGAATTTGTCCTTGTGAATAACTTCTCACATACCCTCGGCCTGCTCCCGTTCTGGCCTTGTAGCTCAGTCGGGAGAGCAATGGTGATCAAATCCGAAGGTCGTGGGTTCAAATCCCACCCTGATCAGAGTTGTTCTCTGTCCTTGTGTGGGCCTAATTCCAATACTAGGGTTGATCTCTGATGGAATAATTGGGTATAAAAAAAGTTCACAGTAGTGTTAGGCTTCACTCGAACTTGGAATCATTACTGTCAATATGCTACTGAAGGACAACTAACGATTATCGAAATTAAATTTGTAACTGTTGAGTAAATTTCTCACCAGTGTTCAGGATCAAACCATTTACTGCAGTACCCTTTCCTTGAATAATGAAGCAAAAAAATGCACCAGCTTTCCCTCAAATAATTTTTCACTAACAAGAATGAGTCAAATTTCCTATGGTTTTTTACGTGGACTGTGCATAGTTGAGTACAAATAAATAAAATCATAAATAGCCAGACAACAGAGATGCAATGTTCGTAAACACAGATCCACTCAAGGTGTTCGATATCTTCTCTGAGTTTGTTAAACCCATATCCAACAGAAAAAGTTACCAGAGAATTTGCCATTTCGTTTCAAGCCACTTTGATATCCAACAGCGAGAGATGTGCATGTAATTGTTGTCGAAGTCCACGATTCGTCGCTTTTAAGATTTCAGATATTCATATATTCTACAGCTGCCCCCGCTGTTATGTGGAGTTGTACACGAGTTGTACGCAGAATTTAATTTGTTCAAGGCCCAGGTACACGAACGGCCGTTTACAAACGGAGCAGCTTTACAATAAGATAATTTTTGCCACCGTTTGAATATGTAACATACTGAAAAGGATGAAGTTTGTTAGTTCTGGATAAAGTAATGAATAACCACTGATGTTGCACGGTTTTATGTCAATGCTTTTTCCTAGATCTGGTTTTTGTAATCACAGACAGAGAACGAAATGACCAAATGAATAGTAATTAAGAAACAGGAATTGTCTTTGTGAAGGAACTGAAACGGTGTATTATTAATGACAAGTACATCAAGTGAAAAATTTGTGTAGAAAACTCTTCTGGAAACAAAATTAGAATTCAGAAATGTTTAGAGTATCCTCAATGATGCAGCTACCCATGACATGGTTTTGCATGTTGTGATAATTTATTCTATAGTTCACCAACACTTTGAAAGAACTGAAACTGATGGTCTCAAAAATCCAGTGTTAAATGGGGTTGACCGGGCTACACGACTCCCTTGTATGTGGTCTGGTTTCCTTTGCCTTTGTCATAATTTTGCTCTCTTGAGTACATGTTTGAATGAATGCCTCTTTTAGGCGGTTCCTGTAAGGTTTCATTTAGCAGTGGTTTTTGTTCTCTGACACTTTAGATTTTGATGTTTATACTGCTGGAACATAGAAAAACTGAAAAGTGGTCATCGGGAAAAGTTTGCAGAGGGTGTTGAGCAACATCTTAGAACGGAGCCATCTCCTCAAAAATGCAATTCTGGATAGGGGAGAGGAAAATATTAGATATGCAGATAGAAAGAAGTTCAGAAAGGCCTGGGTTACTGAACAGATGGTAGACAATTAAGATGGAAGAAAGGCAGAAATGGAAGAACGTGAATACAGAACACGGCAGAGCAATCTACAGGAAGCTGAACAACAAGCTTCGTAGAGAAATGGATAGAGTGCATGCTAAGTGGTGGGTTAACCAGTGCAGCGAGCTAGAAGAACCGCAAAAGTAAAGGAGCTTTGCCAGGGAGACCAAGAGAGCAAGAAACAAGAAAGCGCGTTGAGTAAGGATGGGAAATTGTTGACTGATTCAGAGGAGGTTAAAGAAAGATTTCAAGAGTATATAGGTGACCTACATATATAGAAGACCTATATGAGTAAGTTTGGGGAGTAAGGATGGCCTGGTGGTAACACTTGGCGTTGCTGAAATGTGGAAAGCAATCGGCGCAGTTGGAATTGACGCATTTGTAGAGCTTTGCTGTACTACATACTGGAGTATGTCCGGAAGACTGGCTAGAATCGGTGCTCATACCTATTGAGAAGCAAATCACAAACCACAAGATGTGAAGAGCACAGAACCATAACCTTTATGGTGCATGCCTCTAAAGTTGTTATCCACATGCTGACTGGCAGAATAGAGGATAAGGGTAATGCATACCTTAGCAGGCGTGCTTTTGGTACTATTCTGGAATAGGAATACATGTTCTTTTGGGACCTATTCCGTTTTGTCTGTGTTTTGTCTCGGCTATCGCCTCGTGGATCCACAGCTACTTTGACAATGTTATGACGAAATTCATTGTCAATAACAGGACATATTCATGAAAAACTGACATCAATTTGTTTTTTACAATAACGAAAAGGCAGAGGGGTCAAAATTAAGTCAAAATACAAGAAGAACGCGAGACAAAAATGCAATAAACTTCAATCTGACACAAGAAATATCGCGTCATTATCACATAAATTATAAATTTATGTGTCTGTCCGCTTATTGACAATAAAACTAGCCAATGAGCGTGCGAGATTTTGGCAGTCATTGTAAAATATGGCATCAAGATCAACTTAAGGGAGATGGCTCTTACCTACCAAACCGTTGCTCTGGACTCCTTCAAATAGCCATTTCTGTAATTCCTTTAACTCTACAGTTATCCTTTCTTTCCAAGTGTTTTCTATTTAACATTTCTTTGTCTGGTTCAAATCACAACCACATTTGGTAAATCACGTGACCAAAACAGTAAATGCCTAAAAACTCAGTGAGATAAATATGTTTTCCACAAATTTTTAACGCAAAAGTGTGAAAACATTCTAGCAAAAAATCTGTGGCATGGATTTTAAAAGAAATCATTTCTCAAAATAATTATGACATCATAAGGCCCTCCCTTGATACACTTTTCAAAATATCAGTTCCATTTTTTGTCGAAATCGAAATTCCATGCTACAGTTTACGAAAAATGATGGGACAGTTCCCATCTGGTGAAAAAGGTGCCTCTTCCTTTTGTTTCCTGAGAGCTTTTACCTGTTTTACACTGAAAGGCACAGCAGAGGACTGGGACTAGTTGCGCATGCGCGTTCTGATTGAAGTGATGTCACATTTCTATTGAAAAGGTTACTTAGAACCATCCATGGAACCTTTTTGCAGGGCTCTTTGACTAAAAAGCTTTCTTAACAACCATTGTCTTTCTGTAGTTAAGTGCCAAGAAGACGAAGGTGATGAAAATCAGATTCGATCTTCCTCTAAAGAACAATTAAGCCAAGTGACACACTTCAGTTATCTTGGGATCCTGATCAGACACAGAATGGGTACTGCAAGAAAGATATCAGATCGAGAATCGCCTGGGGAAAGAGTTCTTTCTCTAATAGGAAAGAACTACTGACAAAAGTATTGAGCCTCAACCTTAAGAAGAGAATAATATTATTAATACTGTCATTTGGAAGACACTGTTGTATGGTGCCGAGTTGTGGTCCAGGAAGATATATGGAAATTGGAGAGCTGCAAGATGTGGCTTTGGACAAAAGTCCTGAACATCTCTTTATCCGACAAAGTGAGTAATGATGAAGTACTTCGATGTGACTGTAAGGAAAGATCAATATTAAAGGGAAACAGAGAGCCTGGCTGGGACACTGCATCATGGTAATCTTCTCCCTCTAGTGATTGAGGGGACAGTGGAGGGAAGGATGCCTCCTGGGAGACCGAGAACGGGAGCGGTGGACAGAATAAGAAGCGGTAGTTCGTATGAATCAGTAAAGAGACGAGCTATGGAGCAAAAACTATAAGGAAGGACCTGCCTGTGGGAAGAGCACACACATACTGCTGCGCGATATTTTTTATTCCAAGAAGATAGTTTATCTTTATAATAATTATTTTAGTTTCTTGGTGTTGATTTTCTCAGTAGTAATGTGATTGTGACCTTATTGACTCACACTTTTGCATCAATTGAATTCTAGTCTCGACTGATATGTTTATTGTTGGTGGAAGTGAATGATGTTCTGCTTTTAAAGGTTTGACCCGGGCCCAGGATCATTTTGTTTTTGAGCGCCTGTGACGTTGTGCCATGTGTATCAACTAGATAGCTGGCTTTTTAAAGGCATTTCATTCCAGTTAAAATTTTATTGCATGTTACAGTAAATAACTTTATTAGTCATTTTAGTCATCAAATCGTAATGCTCTTTGCTGGTGGGGGGAAAGTTTTTCTTCTTTCAGATGCAGCCAATCATTATTTACAGGTAATTAACTTGTGGTTGTGCTTTAACTTTTGAATCCTCAGACCCAACCGAGAGGAATGGAAGGACTCTAGAAAATACAACAGACAACTTGAAAAACTATTAGCTCGGAACAACCTCAGGTGATCACATTATAAGTTTGGATTTTTAAGCCATTTCACTCTAAGGTTGGTGCAAGAAGTAGATAACATTTCATAGGTTGCAAGTTTAAGGGTGTGTTTTTTCAAACACTGCTCGATTTAGCTATAGGTCTTTAGATTAATTCTAATTAGGCCTGGTTATTTCAGCATGGGTAAAACAATGAACTCCGTTTGTGTTTCTTGTGACTGGAAATTACTGCATTAACCCGTAAAGTGCACTTTAATAAACTGCTCTGAATAGTTGTGCCAGTCAGAGGAGTTGTTTTTTTCTAATGAGAACCAATTTGATAACATCTGTGTTGTCAAGTCAATGAAGGCATGTTGACAAACCATCATTGAAGAATTTTGACCATTTCTCCTTGTGGCTTTGAAATATGGCAGTCGAACAAAAAAAGTAGTTGAGAGAAGCAATAAAGATCTTTAACTAAAGGCAACCACTCAATTCCTGTAAACTTAAAATTCACTTATCATTAACCATTCTCAAAACACGTAACTCTCAGCAAAGTGAAGCTTGCTTTTTACAAGGTGGTATTTTCTGCTGATGATTGTAAAAGCCCCTTTCTGAATATTATTTTCTGAAGTCAAATTTTCAGCCTCAAATTTCTTTTTAAAAGCATTGTTTCAAAAATTCCCTCGTTTGTTTAATATGTGTTTTTGACGTTCTCTTTAGTCCTCCTCCTAAAAAGCAAATACGAAAACAATCCTTGGACAGTGGAGGCAAGATGTCAGGACCAAGGAGATATACAACACATGTAAGACGCAAACATCGTTATATATGCGTAAAGTGCGTCTCTTTTTAACCTGATTCCATCAAACTTGAATGGCCCATTTCGAGTTGCTGTTTGGCTCGGTTTCAAACCGAGTTCTGGTGCACAAACATTCAAATGGAAGTGAGTGGTGTACTTTCATGCAAATCAAACTCATTGTCATTTGAATGGTTTAGCACCAGAACTCGTTTTGAACCAGAGGCAAACAGCAACTCGGAAATGGCCTTATACCCATTCATGATAGCCTGTCCTCTCTTTAAATTA
>NC_090883.1:15600305-15610305 GCF_036669925.1 Montipora capricornis
ATTAAGACCATTTGAGGGTCACCTACATGACGCGCCAGCAGAGGCCCTTTGGCTCACACGTTCACACCTTGAATTCGTTTGTAATATCCTGTCCCATTTTGAGGTCTTTTAGTTTTTTAAGCTTTGGTAATAAATTCAGTTTAAAGATAACAAACACGCTCTTGAGTAAAGGTGCACGTGATCACCTTGTGTCAACTGAATGAACTATGGGAAAGAATGTTAATCGTTCGTCGTTTTCAGAGTAAAACGACGAACTTTTTGCCAAGAAACTTCCGTCTTTGGTTTTTTAATTTTGTTGTAATATTAAACTGAATATTTACATTTCATCTGTCGGGTCAGGAATTCGAAGCCTTCTTTGTCGGATTCCTGAGAAACGTATCTATTGTGACTTCAGGGTGAACTATTCACACAATCGCGTGGTTGAGCGGTCATATAATTGAAAATCTGAACATCTATGAGATACAAAAACAGACTTGCGAATTGTCCCAAATCACAATGCTGACAAGCACAAAAGCAGAAGAAATGGTTAATAAATATGAAGTTTGTCACTATCTGAATGTTTTTGTGTTAGAGTAAAAGGATATATTGTTACGCAAATGATGTAATTTCATGACACTCAAAGTTCGCAAAAGCGTGAGTTTCATGTAATCAATCTTCGCACTAGTAAGTCGTAGCAATTGCTGGTTTTCACTCACGTGATCAACAGCCATGTTTTTCAACGAAAACAAAAGGAAGCGTTTGCATAATAATAGAGTTAAATTCCCGGAGGATTTGGTCGGGGCACCAACATGGCCGCCTTTTCTTTGTTTTGGGCACCAACATGGCGGTCGTGACGTCATGTGAAAACCGAGAATAAATTGGATTAACCAGGAAGTTAAAGAAATGTTGTTGCCTTCCCTCATAAACTTCATTTTGCGCTACAATGACAAAATCATTTGTCAGAGAAATAAAATTCCTGTCTCCTCGCGTATCACATTTTAACGCACGTATGCAAATTTGTTAACTCATTTTCACCGCGTCCTGACTCCCGCGAAATTTTTCTTCTTTCAGATGTCAACAAAAATATTATTTCTTGTCAAGCGTTCCATATTTTTTGTTCAAATAATCGCTAAAAATAAAGATTTTTTTAACGACCTGTCCGTAGATATTTTTTCATAATTTAATATTCTCTGTCAAAATTTGCACAACAATCAAAACACAAAAATAGCAACCCACGCAACAAATTTAGTCGCATTTACCTCTTCGTCGAATTCTCATGCTTAACACAGGAATTTTTAGTTATTGTGAAAATCTTTCTCTATTCGTTAGCAATTACCCTTTCAAATTTCAGAGAAATCGACCGGTCTGCGAATATTTTATGAGTTTTTTTCAATGGGATGTGGATGTTATGCATAATCGGGCAAGTTCAGGCGATCAAGTTGCGCGTGTGACCCGTGATACATATTGTTTCACAAATTGTTCCCGAATCGTCAAGTATCACCACAGAAGACAAGAACATCATTCTAAAAGCTTATTCTACGCAAAAAGTAGGTTCTGGAGGTAATTTTGAGGGTGGAAATCAAGTTTACAGCAGACGATAAATACAAACTCTCGTATATTTAATTAAGTTAACACAACAGAAAGGCGCTAACCTCATTTTGACTCGAAAATGCTTTACTATTGCTATAAAAACTATCCAGTTAAACTCGCATATTACAAAACATGATGAATTCATAAAGGCCACCTTTTCCAGCGAAATACGTTTTGAAAGAAACAACTATTTGCTAATAGAGGCAATCTTTCTTTCAAGAAATTCTTGGCTGTCATATTTCCAATTATTTTTTGCCTGAGGACTGTGCAGAGAACAGAGATCAATGATCCACTTAAGGTGTTCGATTCCTTTCCTGTCTTTGTTGAACCCATAAGTTACCAGAGAATTTTCCATTTGGTTTAAGTGATCTACATAACAGCACACTTGGTAAAATATCAGAAATACAGCTCACTTTGATTTCTGCTCGACTGGCGATAGTTGTTGTCGAAGTTCATTACTCCTCGCTTTTAAGATTCCAGACATTTATTTTTCACCGCCTGCCTTATTTATCCAATTGAAGTTCCATTCTTGAGGTCCATAAGGGTATATTTTGTTTAAAGATGCACTAAAACGCCATGCGCGTTAAAATGATGACTTTCGACGCCATTGCAGGTTTAATAATTGAATGTTCTCCTGTGTGCACCAGGGGAATCTACGCATTACCCCAGCCCCCCTCAAACCTAACAAAATAAGCACAGAAGACTCTATGCTCAAAGACACCACTTAGCAGGGGAGTGACAGGCAAGAATTTTCCTGACACGGGAAAAAAATAAATAAATATAAATAAAGATAAAAAACCACGAAATGAAACCCAGATTCCGACTGGGTTTGGCAACCAAGTAATAAAACTATTACGAAACTTGTTCGTCTTAAAAACTGGCTTAAACTTCCGCATATTTCTTAGGTTAAGGGTACATGTGTTGCGGGCTGGAAGAAGTTCATGGAGCTTATTCTGTTCCCTCTGTAAAACTTTCTTAAATAGTTTGTCAACCAGTTCCTGGCGGCGGTCAGAAAGTTTAGTTAAGTTAAGCCCGATTCAACCAAGGCCTCGTTATATGAAGAGAGAAAAAGAAAGAGAAAAATGATGCCCGCTTTTGAACTCCTTCAAGCTCGTTGGAGAGGTACACGGGGAGACCGTCATGAAAGACAGGACATGCGTACTCTGTGATCGGACGAATACAAGTGCGGAAAATTAAGCTGAGATAAGTCGTACAAGCGCTTTTTAGCCTTCTTAATAATGAAGTCAATTTGACAATTCCATTTCAAATCAATGGAGATGTTAAGGCCTAGTATTTTGACACTAGTAACTAAATCAATAGGCATGCCATTACGACAACTGGATCGGAAGAAGTAGGGTTCTTAGGGTTAAAGTTTGCATTTCGTCTCATTTAGTTGGAACTTATCCACGGTCGCGCGGCTTGCTAGGGTATCAAGTTTCAAGTTCGAGTTTATTAACTTCTTATTTTACTATTACAATGGTAAAGGCTACACTATCCCGCAAATAGCATATGCTAATCTAGGCGGGTAGTGTTTTTTATCTAAATATGTACAACCGACTGACAAGTTGATTAGCTGTTCATACATCGGCAAAAGTATGTTTACGCCGCGTTTTCCGGTCGGCGTCTTGTTCTAAAAATGATTCATTGTGCTAGGATGTTTTTTTTTTGCTAAAGTTCTGCTCGTTGTCAGATAGTTGAGCTGTGTGAGAAGAAAGGTTGAAGACGAGCGACATCAGTTAAATAAAAGTTGAAGTTTGCGAAGAACGGCCTGTTGAGTCTTGGCATTCGCGAAAGTATGTCTTTTCAATTAAGCCGTCTGTTTTCGCAAAATGCCAGATAGATTTTACTTTTTTTTGATGCAAAAAATTTTTTCGAGGGACAAGCAAAGAGGGTTATGATATTTTTGATACTGGGTAATTAACGATCATAGTCAATTCAGGGCAAATTACGAAATAACCATAATCGTTAATTCGAGGTACCGGTAGAGTACGGTTGTTATGTTGGCACGAAACCTGATTTTCGTGCTCAGCCTTTGGCGGCTAAGAAGGCCGGGCGGCTCTGGGAACGAGAATGCTTCAGTATGCCTTCTTCATGTTGCGAGATGAGTCCAAAATACTCCCTAATAACATTGTTGCTCTTTCTACTCCAACACCCTTTTGCACAGCTTTCGTCAGAATCATGTTCATGGTCGTTGACACGTCACTTTTACGACAGCCTGCTTTTGCATGGTAAGTTCTGGTACATAATGGACCTTCACGGTTTCTGACGCCATCTTGGTTGGCGGGAAACGTGTCTTAAATTTATAATACACTGAATGTATGGGATTTTGGCCGAATTCAAACCTCTTAATTTTTTTTTAAATATGTTTAGTCATTTTATTAGTATCATTCACCCAACGGAAAATTAGATCATTGCACAAAACTAGAAATCTCCTCTTGTCGCTTCAAATTTCGCGGGAGTTTGCATATTTTTCAGTTTACAAAGGTTTGTACGAAATGTACAAATTTCGTTTACGGTCGTTTTAGCTTCATTCTGATCGTCATACTTCACGAAAATAATCAGAATTATTTGATTGCACTCACGTGATAAGACGGTCATGTTGAAGTAGCTCACGTTTTCGCTATTTTTCTTTCCACCAATAGGGAGCTTTAGCAACGACAACGGCGACGGTAACGAGAACGTTACAAATTTGCATATTTAGTGGACAAAAACAATAGCTTTGCAAGCTCTGCACGTGCGTTTTTCATTTTTGCCGTCGTCAGCAAAGCAACAACGTGAAATAACCAAGTTTGAGGTGTTATGGAGAACGTCAGCACTTGGAGATAAATTTTCTCCCCTAAATTAAGCGCCACTCTTAACGGTTTCATTCCTGAGGGACTGCTACACCTTTGTCATATTAAAAAGCTTGGAATAGTCGCAAAGTGATCGCAATAACGTGAATTTATGTTTTTACATGACATTCTCGTTGCTGTTCCTGTCGTCGTTGCAAGCTCCCTAATAGGCTGATGTAGCAACAGAACGTGAACGTCAGTGGCGACGGCGTGCAGAAAAAACACCAATGAGAATTCAGAATGGAATAGACTCCACTCTTTTCTTCTCTATTCTAAATTCTCATCAGTAGTTTTGCTGCGCGCGACGTCGCCATTGACATTCCCGTTCTGTTGCTAAATCAGCCTATTATGGCCTCCCTGACATCGGGTGCAATCAAAGAATAAAGTGCTTTTTGAGAGATGTATCTTGCTATACACAATCGTCAGACCTTAAAAGGATTTGTTGGAAAAATTCCATACATTCTCTGTAATTTAAGCCATGTTTACCCCCAACCAATATGGCGTCAGAAACCATTAAAAGGTCTATTTATTATTATTATTATTATTATTTCTTATTTATTTACTTCTTTATTATATGGTTACACTGAATAAAATTACATGCAGGTGTAGAGCCCAAGCCAGGGGCTTAAATGGCCTAAGGTCAACAATATATTATGAACTAGTTTGTACAATAATGAGTAATGTAAACAAAACAAATTACAACTGAAAATGAAAAAAATTAGGCATCGTGATAGTAGCACATTATGTAATGAGACAAACAAGTTACAGTACAAGACAGAAAACATAACACTAAGCAAAAAAAAAATGTGCCACTGCGACACAATTTTTCGAATTCATTGTTTTTGCATTTTCTGAATCTTCAAGTGGTACTTACTCACCTGTCCAAGCCCAGCGAGCGTTTTTTTAATGGTTTTTCGCAAGATTTTTTTCATCTGCCGTTTTTTAATCAACTGGAACCAATTTCGAGTAATGGTGGATGCAAAATTTCACTTTTCGAGCAGTAAAATTTTAAAAAAGGATGTCCTTTTAATTTTTTTCTTTCTGGACGAAAGGACATTGTACATGACGGTAAGTTGTTCTGTAAAAAAAAAGAAAAAGAGCGAAAAAATGAAAAATGTGAAATTTCGTTGCAGTGGCACTTTAAAAGGTGTTTTTTAAGACTCTAAGCAACTTTTGTTTCGGTTTAACTATAAACATGTACAGTTACTATCATTAGGTTGTGTGTGGTGGCTCTGTGTGGCCCTGAATTCTGTACATGTACTTGCTCCGTTTGATTAACTTCCTGACTTGAAAGCCATATCTAGGGTGCCTGAGGTTATTTTTTTCACTGCTCACCTTGTTGCACCTGGAGCAGCTAGAGCAACCTCAAGCAAAGCGTGTAAAGTGAGTACTGCTTAGTTTTCATAGTTTTATGGCTTGTATTATCCACTACTTAGGATAGTACCCTTGGCATCCAGTGCTCAAAGCTGATATCATTGGAAATCCACTCTTTTTTTATAAGAACGTGTAATTTTGGAGGCTCTGTTAAGGTGTTTTTAAATTTACATCAGACTTTGTTTCACTTGATGACTTTGATGGTGTTGTACTTATTTTGGAACGATTATAAATAGGAACTGTTCATTATTACAAACTGAGATGCATATCATGTAATCAGGGTTCTCCATAGTTTTCAGTGCAACAGGTATGGCACCTTTTCAAACCGGTAAAGCAATTGGTTAATGTTGGACGTTCTGCAAAGGATAAGCGACTTCTGAGCGTTTGTAGGTGGTAATAAGTGCTCTTACAAGCGGTAAATTTTACCGGTTACCGCCTGATAAGGAGAACCCTGACAGTAATAAGAAAACTGTTGTTACCGGTATGTTATACCGGTTAATAGGTTAATTTACATTATTTACCTTTATTTTGTTTTAATTTAAAATACAAATGAGAAAAATAAAAAGGTCTTAATTCTTTTTAATTCTTAAAATTTTGGTTTATCTCAGCCTCAATGTTCTTATTAAAAAGAAAAACTGTAAGTTTAACTGAATGGTACTATCATAGTCATTATGAATATTGTGTTGATAAAACACCCTTTTAAGGAAGAAAAGGGCAAAGGTTTAATAAGATTGAGGTATTAAATATCTCAATAATTTTATTCCCTGGGTGAGAGACAAAATGTTTTGAGAATCTTTTGTCTCTCACTCTTATTATATATCTAAAACTAAAGAGTTTTCAGCTATTTTCTTAACTTGAATCTGATAGCCTGTTAGAAATAATAGGCCATTTTTGCAATATCAAATATTCAGCTTGATAGTGAGGCAGTGAGGGCAAAAACAATAGAAACACATTGGAATGAATGTGAAGAATATTTACATATCATCCACTTCCCTTTGTCTTTGTCCTCACTGCCTCAATATCAAGCCGAATTTTAATGTATCGAAAGAGGCCTATAGGGGAAATCTCATCCTTGTGTCATTTACTGAAGCACTTCCTTCATTATCCTTATTTCTGTCCCACTATTTGCATATCAATATCATTTTGAGGGCATAGGGACAGTGTTGCTTACCAGACCAATCCAATGTTACACATTTCTTTTGTTGTCCTTTTGTGTGTATTGTGTTTTATTATCATTCAGTATTTTTGTCATCAAGTTGTGATCACCTAGCAATATTCATAATCATCAGTCTAACGCATGTTCCCTGATTTTGTTTCTCTCTTTTTACAGGGTTTAAAGGTGGTGATATCTCTGAAGTGATTGTTTTGTCAAGAAATCCAATTGTTAAACTCTTTAGGAATTGTATTAGTAAACAGCAACGGTTTAATTTGATGCAGTTGGCCAAAAAACGACTTACAGAAGATACTGCAAGTGGCTTTTCATCTTCTCTTTATTTACAAAACAAAAGGGATGCCAATTTGTCTGTTTTGAGAGAAATTGCTATCCTGGCTGGAGACCTTTCTGGGTTACCATGGAAATTTGCAGAGCCAGTTTCTTTGACAAAATACTCGTCACATCAGAAGTATGAGCTGCATTATGATTCAGGTTTTTCAATGATTGGCAAGAAAATGAAACGAGATGCAACTTTCTTGGTGTATTTAAATTCAGTTTCACATGGTGGTGAGACTATCTTTCCTTGTTCTGTAAAAAACTCTGTTGTTGATTTTCCTTGCATGCCAAATGATAAACCATTACTTAAGGATATTTGCCATCAAGAAGATGTTTTGAGAGTTTCTCCCGAAGCAAGATCATGTCTTGTCTTTTTTAATCATTTCACTGAAGAGCAAGGAGGAGAATTAAATCCCCGATCCATCCATGGCTCATGCCCAGTTATTAATGAGGAAAAATGGATTGTTCAGATTTGGTTGCACAGAGAACCTTGGGGGTCTGGTGTCACTGATTTCTGGTAGTCACATGTTTATTAAATGAAAGCTTATATTGGCCGTGTTTTCGCGATAGCCGTTGTCTCGCTTAACATTCCTGAAAGTGGTTTGTTTGCAGACTTCGTCAAGCGACTTAAAAATACGCGTTTTCACGGGAGATTAAATGAGGAGAGAGTTCGCGCCAATACAATAATAAAAATAGCACGCCTGTTGTATTTCCGGTTTGAATAACGTACCGCAAGCGACGCCTCATTGGCCGAAAGTATTTGCCAACCCGCTTGAGCTACCTAGTTTGGTGGCTTAAATTTAAAGAGAATTTTATTGAAATTTGACTCGCTTAACTTTAAGCGACTTGGGAAAGGAACTGTTTTCACGGAATTTTCGGTTGTCACTTCACTAAGCGACCTGAGAAACTGCTCGTGGAAACACGGCCATTGTCAACAAAGTACAACAAATTGTACTGTTCTGTGGAAAATAAAATTTTATTTTTAAGATCTGACGTTTTAAATCCTGCATCATCACATTTTCTATCTTGAAGTCTCTCCTTGCAAGAGCCCCACTCCCGTTAAATTGTGAGAATGACAGACCATCTGCAGTGTTAGCGATCTTTTCAAAACTTTCATACTTGTGGAATACAATGGAGATGTTAGCTCCTTGACACACTGAGTAAAGGTGCCAAAACCTACAGGTTTCCATAGTATTTAACGCTGGTTAGTGCTAACCATGCTTCGAGCAACCCGGATCAGAATGTAACTAGGAACAGTTTAAATTCCCATGCTATTCATCTGGAAGTGGACCCACAAAAGGGCAGAGAAAACAGGGTGGGAATTGAACCTACAATCTCCAGATTAGATACCCTGCAAGTGAAGTTCAAAGGTCCGAGGGATTGCTACTCGAGTGGGAGGCAATGAGCGAGGGACTGAAAAAAAATACCCGGTGGCACGAACCCGGAGCCTCAGTTCCATGCGGAAAGTCAGTTCGGATTTCTAATCAAACCAGTTTTGGCCCGCCAGGCTGAATATCATCGAACACACATTCCTGCAATTTGTGATTACATTACGTGGACGCTCTTTTCATAATTTTAAAGCAATCTAAACGATACTGAATTGATTTTAGGTTTTTTGAAGTTTTATTTATTTGAGGAGGATTTGTTTTCCGAAGAGCAAAACTTCATTGTGGAACGTGTTTTAAAGCAAGATTTCAAGAAGCAGAGAGAACATTGCGTAAAGTATGGGCGGCCATCACTGACAAAAATTCAAGAGCAGACAGAAATGGTTTAGTGATCGTTTGCGAAACGAAATAAGTGGTTTTGAAATGACATTGTTAAAATACAGATGGTTAAGGGTCGTTAAGTGTTCTTTTGTGGAACGGTTTCATCAAAATTTAAATGGTTTAGATTATCATGTTTGCTCTTGGTAGTGAAGGGGGTAGTTTCTAAAGAAACTGTGGTGCTGCGTCGGTGGAGAAGTACTACACACAAAAATTTGATTTTATCAACGGAGTTGATAATGTAATTGGGCCACCGCACAGAGATTCTAAAAGCTCATGTTTCGAGCGCCCCGCCCTTCGTCAGAGCGAATCGAGGAATTGTGGGTTACGTGTAGTTTTTATAGTAGAGTAGGAGCTACGCTATTGGTGGTAACATGACAACGTGAAAAATAGGAATGCATTAGTTGAATGAAAAGCGTTCGTTAATACCGTGAGGATTAAGGGTGCCATGCAATTTGGAAGATGAATTTTTGTTCCAGATTCTTGCGGCTTTCCGTCGAACCTAGTTATAGGGAAAGGCCGCAGATAGCCACGTGTTTTTTGGAGTGGTTAGGGAGATTAAAATTACGAGCGACTGGCTTAGATGCATTGTTGTCACTCTTCTCAATATCGCGAAGGTATTCGCGGAATCGGTCGACGAGTCGTCTACCTGTCTCGCCAATGTATAATTTATTGCATAACGTACAGGTTATGCAATAAATGACATCTGGGAAGGTACATGTGAAACGATCGGTGATCTTAACAGATCGCTTAGGTCCTGATATCTTGCTAGTGTTAAGAATGAAAAGACAAGTTTTGCATTGTGAGAGCGCACATTTGAAAGTGCCGGGTTGCTCGTTAGTCTTGAGCGCACTTCTAACTAAAAAGTTGCCTACGTTTTTGTCCCGTTTGAATGAAATAAGTGGAAGTTGCGAAAAGATTCTACCAGTCTCGGGATCATTTTGGAGTAATTTAAAATTATTAAGAATGATACT
>NC_090883.1:15612805-15650305 GCF_036669925.1 Montipora capricornis
AAAGTAATTTCGCTATAAGACGCTTTAGACGGCCCAAGAAGGCGAAAAAACACCATACATGAGTCGATTAAGGTTTCATTTAACTTTGTTGGGATTTTCAGACCGAGATGTGATTTAGATGTGCAATTTTCAGAGCTTTATTCATAACCCTCATAGATTCTCTTCGTTTCATAAACATACATAGAGTGGTCTGCCTGTGGGCTAACGCTCGAAACATCAGCTTTTAGAATCTCTGTGCGGTGGCCAATTTACATTATCAACTCCGTTGAGAAAACTAAATTTTTGTATACTCTTGGTAGTGTTGCCCGATATATCGACCGAGTTTCGGTTGTGTATCGGTCGCATGTCGATCGATATGTCGGCCGATAATGTCGGTAATCTGTCGGTAAACTATCGGTCGACTATCGGTGAAGTATCGGTAATGTATCCTTGTGGTAGTACGGTAAATTAGGTAGTAGCTAGTGGCTTTAAAATGATTCGCAAATTTTATTTGTCCTGTCTACACCAACGTACTCACCTCGAGTTAACAATTAGATTATGAGATCGAGATTTCTATGAGGTGATCGAAATAGCTCACATTTTATATCAAGACTCGTTCTGAAATGAATCCAATTTTTTTCTATTCTGTTCAGCTAGTTTTAGCTTCCCTTGTTACCTTTCATGATTAAGCCCTGGTCAAACTATCGAACAAAGTTGGATTCAACGCTCCAACTTTGGATGATGTTCGTCCAACATTTTTTGTTCGATCAAGTGTTGGATGGAGTTTGCTTTTTATCAAACATTGCGACCAACAATTCTGCTCGATGCAACAATGTTGCAGTGTTTTGCCACTCTTCCAACGAAGTTGTGTCCTGAATTGAGTCACGTTCGCGCTGCTAGCCAATCACGAATCGCTATTTTATTTTCAAGCTTAGGCTTCTAGTATTATTTGCAACAAAGATGGCTGACAAGGATTAAAAGCCAGAAACCTTGATCAGCGAGTATGAAGCAAGGCCATGTCTTTGGGACACTGTTAGTCCTCTTAATCACTAACGCTCTGTTTGGAGATTTCTGGTTCAATAGCGTTTACAATTTCTGCAAATTGATCCAAGCTCAGTCTCATCATTATCCTACGAGCGGATGTATCTTGCAGTGAACATACTCTTTCCTACACGTTCTCTTAACCATTTTTAGTATTCCTCATTTGAATCCATCATTTCCGTCCTCAAATAGCTCCAGTAGCACAAACGCTACGAGCGGTTTCGTTTCAGTATTAGGGCCATACTTGAATGTTTCATCAAGCAATGTTGGATAGTGTTTTGCCACTACCTCAACATTTACATCCAACAATGGTGCATGTGGAATCCAGCTTTGTTCGATAGTTTGGCCAGGGCTTTATACTTCTTGTCAATTGGAATTCTACGACGCCGAAAAGTCGATATAACGTTTTCGTAATTAAAAAAAAAAATGGAATCGAAATGCGTCTTTATTCGGACAAGTCCTCACACATTCTTAAAGCATTTAGAAAAAAAATTCTCATTGTTGCCGTAAACCTTGTCTTTCATATTGATTTCAAATAATTTATTCTGCTCCTACTAAATTCCAGTTTAATGTCAAAGAGGCTATGCACATAAACTGGGAAGAGCCAGAGGTCTATAACTAGGGGTTTCCATCTAGCATTATAGCGCGCATGTCATCAGATTCACGACAGTGGCTATTTTTAGAACCATTCGTCCGCGCGAGGAAATAGAAGGTAACGCGGTCAAGGAGAACTTTAACCAGTGGAGAACATAAGTACTATAAAATAAAGACAAACATTCCGGCATCAGTTGATGCCAACTAGACTGGTTAAACTACCTGCTCGAGAGTAATCAAAGGCTCTTGTGAGCCACTCGTGAATGACAGGTTGGGCAGGAATTAGATTTACAATAATGTTAGGATCAGCGATAGGACATTTAGTTTTTTTGTGTAGCATGCCAGAGGTCCGGAATGCTAAATCCTTGAACCTAATAAGTTAATAGCGTGCGCTCCAGCAGGTCCGAATCCCGTGTAGGGACCCGGGAGGAATCGCAGCTCGAGAGGAGAGATGATGCCTAATTATATTCCACGAAACGAAGCGAAATGAAACGTAATGAGATGATCACTTATCTGTTAGTTTCATTTTGTTTCATCGAATATAATAAGCCTTCTGTGATCGACACGAAAACGTCAATCGGCTGCAAAAAGAAACACAACATTTCTCTCTTACCGCTTCCAAGTCAATAGAGAAGTACTAAAGACCTTGCAATTTTACATCAAAGAAGCGAGTATATATTTGATTTTAAACAACAGAAATTAGTTTTACCGAGTTTTTAGTTCGTGTTGTTGTTGATTGTTGGCGGTTTGAAAATCACTTTCACAGCTTGCGGTTTTAAAATGACAAATTTATCGTGTGTAAGGCCACCCTTATCCAAGAGACCTGTGGGCTTTACACGGCTTAAAAATTCCTGGAAGAGTTTAAACGAGGGGACTGGTTGCATGGTTGCAGGGACTAGTCCCCTCGTGTGTGTCGACCATAAAATTCCAGATAAAATTGAATCAAATATCCTTGACTTTTTCGGAGAAATTTGGTGGCGTCTTTAGAATGGACGTATTGTAAACTAACTTGGAATTAGCCAGAGTCTTAAGTTGAGTCTTAACGACACCAATTATTCACGTGAGGGTTAAATCCCTAGCTAACAATGGGGTCCTAGGAACACGCATCTGGGCACCACTACTCCACTAGGAAGAGACACCCTTGACATAACATGAACGAGTCATTAAGAAACACGGTCTGTTATTGTCTAATTAAGTATACTCGCAATTTTCCTGGATAATCAGAGATTCCAAAATACTAAAAGTCCAAACAGTCCTGGTCCTGGAAAATGTGTTCTCAGTTCTTATTTTTTCACCATGAAGAGAAGAGCTGGCTAGTCTACACATGGTAATTTATATTTACGGCGGATACTCTTCTGCAACGTCTTGCACCTGCCGTCCAAAAAAAACCATCTGGGTAAGGCTCGCCATACCATCGTCTCCACGAGAATTCTATAATATATATATATATATTCTTGGGGGAAGTTTGGATTTGTGTTGTATTAATTTCTTGAATTTCTCTTTTGCTGCAGACCAGCGTGCATGGTATGGACACCAGTGAATGGATCTACGAAATTGACCGAGTGATTCACCATACGATCGATGATTAAAACCCAAGACCCTTTGCAGAATTTACAGAAATTTTGCGCTTTTTGAAAGCCAATATCTCCTTCAATGTTACATGCGAAAAAAGCGTTCACCGATTACTAAGTTCCACGTGCTCTTTAAACGTTTGGAGTCGTTTCGTATATAGCATGATGCCTCCTCTGCGCAAGTCGTATGTTAATGAGGCAAAATGTTAACCATGACGTCAGCAAAGATTTGCGTTTTTCACGGCACGTAGCGTCATCATTCCCTAATGCAAGTTTGTCGCAATGTGATGGCACGCTATAAGATACGCTTGCAGTTACAGTCTGTGTGTGTGTAAGTGTGTGTGTGGGAGGGGTTCCGAATCAAAATCAATCAATCAATTGGTTTCAAACAACTTCCTTCGTTCTAATTTTTGCTGGTGCTTCTAACAAAGTACACTTCAACCGAACGGATGGCCAGGAATGCAGAGCTTCAATTTGCAAGAGCCATTTTTTAAAAATTCCTCTTGTGAAAAGGATAGCCATTTAGTTTTAATCAGTTTAAGACATATAAAGCTCATAGAATTACCTCGTATTCACGTTAAGTTACGGGCTCTTCATGTATGTCTAGTTTGATATTAGAGTTAATTAAAACCACTGGGCTGAAATTATGTTACTTGATTCACAGGTTAATTGATGCTTCATGTTATGCCTTACATTGACTGGCCTGGATCCAAAAGGGATCCATACCTGTTATGAAGGTGTCTTAGAGGTGATGAACAAGAGAAAGTGTTCACTAGCTCAGGCCATGAAGAGCTACGGTGTGGCCAGGAACACCGTGCGGGACTTTATTGGCCACACGAACACGAAAGGATGGTAAGTGCTGTTTAAATATAATTTTAATTACGGAAAATAAATACGTAGTACAGGTTCTTAATCGAAAAGTTGTCCACTTGTAGGAGCCCTTTTGGCTAGCCTAGACACTTTATTGTTTTCATTAACCGTGTTCGGTTCTTCGACCGTGCTGCAGACAGCTTTTTGAACTCTGCGGTAGCTATGGGCTGACCTGAAATCATTTATTGTCAGCTACCTGTGAAAAGTGAAGTTAGCTATTGATGGCTTACAGTCGGCTTTCTGATGCAAAAAAAAAAAAAACGTCACCAGTCAGCTACGCCATTCTTTAGTTGTGCACCCCCTCCCAAGAGAAATCCTGGATCCGCCCCTGAGTCTACGTGGCACAGTGACACTTAGTTGAATGTGAATGTTGCTATTAGAGAGTAGGCGCAAATGGTCCTAATTACCACTTAACCCACAGTTTTTGTTTTTATTTTATTACAATTTTTTTTCAGAAACGGCAGCGTCCACAACGTGAAACTTCTTGGACTCTGATGCGTCAGTTTGAGTTATTGAAAGAAATCAAAGCATTCATACCTCAAAAGCGGTCAACGAGGACAAAGGGGCATAAATTCTGTCAAAGTGTGTTTGTAAACTTGTTTTTTAGGAGGTTTAATTAATATTAAGGTACTGACAAAGTCTTTACATTTGCGCCTTGTTTTGAAAGTTCCTTTACCTGGATAAGTTATTCACTGATAGAAATGAAGGACCGTATACTAACGTTCGATTAAAGATCAAGTGACGTCTTGAGGAACAGTCTTTTTTCCTTCCTAACGGTATAAGCAAATGCCGACGCTAGTACATGCTATAATCCTTTTTTTTGCAATAAAGCAAACGTTTAAGATAAAGATGCCTGATATCCTAAAAGTGTTTTAGATGTTGTTTTGCCACCTTAGGGAACAAAATAACTACACTGTGATTGGTCCATCAATTGAGGGGACGCTATCCGGAGGGCTTTATAAGAAGCAACGCATACGAACACTTAGTCAAAAAGCTGGTCTCACTCTTAGAGCACGCAACCGTGACAAAGGAATCCACAACGAATCAAGATACCGGTCTTGCAAACATGGAAAATGCCAATGACGATATTGTTGCTGAAAGCCCTTGCTGAAATGAGAGACAGCCAAGCTCCATCGCCACTCTCTCCAATCAAGTCCCCAGAAAAGCGGACCCTCTCGGTTTCAGTTTAAGAAATACCTTCCTCACAACCAGCCCCCAAACGCCAAAAGACAGAAGGCTTCAATCAAGTGAGGAACAGAATTGCTTCCCTAGAAACAAGACAAAAGTTGAAGATCGCTGACCGTCTTAAAATATTTTGCAGCCAAAACTCCTATCCAGCTGGTCTCCAATACCGGCCACGGCCCCTAGTAAGACCAAACGAACAATTCACTGCGGCCTACAACAAGATCTGCCAGAAAGCAGAACAAGAACTCCTCCACCTACTGATCCGCGAACAGCGAAAGAACTCCAGCACAGACGCTGAGACCATATTCAGTCTCAAACAACAGCGGAGCCAATTTTTTCCTGATCAGTCCAGGAGGACCACCGCGCACCGGTGGCTCAGTTGGTTGAGCATCGGGCTGTCATGCGGGAGGTCGTGAGTTCGACTCCGGCCGCACCAACACTCAGGGTCTTAAAATAACTGAGAAGAATGTGCTGCCTTTGTAATTACATCTGCAAATGGTTAGACTTTCAAGTCTTCTCGGGTAAGGACTGTAAACCGGGGGTCCCGTTTCATAACCCTTGTTGGAAATTAAATAGTATGGGACGTTAAAGAACCCACTCACTGTTCGATAAGAGTAGGGGACGTATTCCCCGGTGTTGTGGTCTAACCTTTCTGGATGGGGCATCTTTCACTTCCCTAAAATTAATTGTAAACTGCGTAACAAGCAGTCTGGCTAAAGTCCCCCACAAAGTATTGTAAAATTAGTCCTGAAAAGCCCCGTTGGGGAGAGACTAATAGGAAAATCATTGTATTGTAGGAGAGAGAAAGCAGAAAAGCGAATACAGTCAGCCACAAACCGGTCACTGATCAGAACAAATCTCAGCCAGAAAAGACCCGCGGCAAGCCGTAAAAGCAGCCAAAGGAAAAGAACAAATTGAGCAAGATCAAGGCTAAACTTAACGAACTGCCAGCTCTCATGAATGTATTTTCTAAAAGCGAAAATAAAACAAGAGTTGCACTTTATCCACGTGTCTCTTTTACTGACTCCATCCGCGTCAACCCTTCGCGACCCCTCAGCCACAGCAAAAAGCGACTTCAAAAATGCAAAGCACACAAAAAACAGTACAAACAAAACATTGATAGATTTATAAAGAATCTATCACATACCCCACTTACTGATCACGATAAAACTTTGCTTTCAAAAGACTTGAAATTCATACCTACTCCCCCAAAACCGTGCTCACACAAAAGTGTAATCAGAGATTTCAACAATTTCACCAGAAACATGCGTTTGAAATTTCTCTTCGCTGACCGTAATAGCAAACCACTTCCGTTCTATGTCAAATCTAACTGGCAGTCGCCACCACAACCTACTTGAAAACTACTTGGAACGAACAAAATACGAAACTGCTACAATATCGTTCTGCGATTCGCAGGACAACCTATCAGCAAAAGAACTTAATATTTTGATTGACACCGTCTGATTTCCGGCGGGGCAACAGAGCTATAAACTGTTAACCAATCACAGTCAATCAGTTCTCAACTTGCTAATCTCTGATGCCCGGTCTTGCGAATTTCAGCACTGCAAGTACATGTCGCCATAGACAATAGAATTGTTGGCGACGACGAGAATCCCTTACAGGGCTTCCCACAAACACGAAGGCGATCATTAAAAAAGCCGAGGGAACACCACACTCGTTATGGATACTCCGAGAAAAATCACAGAGTGCAATTATCAAGTTTGTGACATAAATTACTACACCCCTCTACAAGAACTAGTAGTGGCATCAACGGCTAACAAAGTCAATAAACTGTATGTTAACCAACACATTGACGAAACGACTTTCAAGTGGCTCAACAATAGTCAAAATCCTTCCAGAATACCGGAATTCTATACGCTGACTAAAATCCACAAACCGAATTTAGGCGGCAGACCAATAGTTTCCGGAAACGCTAGACCTACAGAACGCATTTCAAGCTTCATTGACTCTCTCTTATAGCCTATTGCTAAGAAACAAGAGTCTTACATTAAAGACACAACTGACTTTGTTTGTTTCATTGAAAACACACCACTTCCAGACATCGCAATCATCGCTACACTCGCTGTTTGCTCACTCTATGCTAATAGCTCACAAGAAGAAAGGATCAAAGTTGTTTGGCAATACTACAACGAACAACATCAGCCTAACCTACCAATCCCCACATCCACTCTTGGGGACCTTATGAAGATTATATTAAAAGAAAATTCGTTCCATTTTAATGGTAAACACTTCCTGCAGACCCACGGTATAGCAATGGGCACAGAAATGGCAGTAGCCTTCTCGATCATCTTTATGGCCCACATAGAGAAACAATTACTCCTGTGTAGCCTCACCGAACCTATCACCTGGAAAACGTTCATTGATGACATTTTCTCAGTGTGGACTTCAAGCAGACAAGAAATCAGCAATTTCTTTAATTTGCTAACCGATTCCATGCCACAATCAAATTCAAATGTGAAATGCCTTCTGAACGCGCTGTTTTCTTAGATACCGAAGTTTTCAAAGGACCTCGTTTCGCGTCGAACAAAATACTCGATGTCCAAACACACTTCAAAGCTACAGAAACGTTCCAATACACGCATTTCTCTTCGTGCTACCCCCTCAGCGTGAAAAAAGGGTTTTATTAAAGGAAAGACACTGCGCTTGTTACGAACAAACTCAATAAGGAGAGATTCGAGTCAAACAAACGGGATTTCAAATTCCGCCTACTCGAATGCGGCTACCCACAAGAGCTTGTTAACAAAATACAAGCCGTAGTCGAAATATCATCACGAAATAACGCTTTGAAAAACAAGCCAAAGACATCCAAAAACATTCTAACGTTCGTCACCACCTACAAGTTACAACCCAGGTGTGCCGGAACTTAAAGAGATCACTAACAACCCGAACCTTGCACGAGTGTTTCCGAATGTCGCTTACAGGAAGGACAAATCACTCAAAGACCTTTTGGTCAGAGCTAAGATCCCTCCTCAACCTTAAAAAACTAGCAAACCCTATTTTTTAGCGACATACAGGCATTCTCTTACAGTCGCATTTTAGAAAGACAATCACGGCTCCCAGATAAAAAGGTATTTCACCCTAGAGCTGTACTTCTTTAGCCTCAAAAAACAAAAAGGAGTTATCTACGGTAAGGAGGATGACAATATTACAACCAATTCCAGAAAACTTAGAAGGGAGCCCCTTTCTTCAAACGGACGGGCTGATGAACTGTCATACGCAAATACCAGGCGGTATATTCATTGTTATGAAAAAACATATGAAACCCATAATGTCGTTTAGGAAAGAGAATTCTGATTGAGCAGTGTTTTACTTATAGCGAATTGCGAGAAGAGTTACGTTGTCCATTTTATTCTCCATCTATATACCGATCGTCGAAAAGGGCAACGTAAGAGGCTCGAAAGGGTTTCTAGCTGCGCGCGCGCGTAACCTGCACACGCCGCCATAACTAAGAGACACGCGTCAGCTGAATGGCTATGAAAAGTAGCGCGCTCAACTCACCGGAAGTGAAAATACGTCGTAAAATTGCGCGAACCGGAAATGAAACCAGCGCAAAAAATTTGTCTTTACTTCAAAATTTTGCTCGATGACCTGTCTTGATTTTTGGCATGCACGTATCATTCACGATGGCACTTCAAATAAAATAGTTTCGGGCAAATTTATCTAGTACAATTTTCTGTAAACTATAAAACGCCCTTTCCGACTTAAATTCCACTTGATAACTTTTTGTCATACTTGCTAAGAAGTTAATGAATTTAGGGAGATTCCCAACAAAGAAATAAAAACGGTAGGTCACCGACTTAGTTTTTCAGATACTTTCCAAAAACTAAAATTTAGAGGGCATTTTTGTGGACTCGGCGTGTTGCCATGGTAACCGATATGACGTCTTAAGTGCCCTTCATTTCCCGACAATAGAGTTGCAAAGATAGTTTGCGTGCCCTTTAAAGTATTTCCCAACAATAGAGTTGCAAAGATAGTTTGCCTACACTATGAAATATCCTTCTTTGGTATCTTTCATCGTTTCACAAACACTATAGCAACGAAAAACCCTTTCGAGCCCCCTTCATTACAGAGGAAAACATTTTATTGAGTTTGCAAACTAGCCGTAAATAGTTTTTCTACTACCTTTTATTTTTTCCTTTTTTCCAAACTTTAAACCTTCAAGCTTGCTTACAATCCTGCGATTCAATTGGCCATTTAAACGAGGTGTGTTCTACAGTACTCCAGTTTGCTTTTGTTGCTTGATTCAAAAGCCCTGGAGATGTAATAAGTATCTTGCGAAACTTGATTTTCAGGCGGTGCTGTAAGTTACGGATTCTTGTGTTTTCAGTTCAAGTAGAGACCAAAGGGGCCCTAGCGAACAGTTTCGCCGGCGAACTCGGATAGTAAGAGGTCTACAATGGCCAACTCGAAAGAGATTACAATAAATGCAGCCATTCTGCAAGGAACGAAAGGCAGTGACTTTCCATACCGGGCCCATTAATTCGGTGATTTAGAGGTAGTAAAAAGAGAAAACCGCTGGAGAAAATAGACAACGCGATAATGTAACAATTTGTCAGCTGAGACCAGTGTCATATCCATTTTCACTTGTTTCATTGCTTGGTAGGAAGCTGACCTTAAGACATGTTACTTATTTTGTCCAGCAAAGTGAGACAATGTCTAGGAAGAAAAAATAAGAATTTAAATATGCATTCTGAGACACTATTGGCCTTCTTGTGTGATCACGTGACCAAGAACGTGATTAAATACACTGAGAATGATTACCTTTGGACATAATAATAATCTTACCCTGGCTTTCTTAATTTTCGTCTCAATTATTTGGTCAGGTTCACATGTTGAAACTACGAAAGAGTAAAATCTTTTAGTTCTAAAATTGTAAATAATGTAAGCGATACGCAGATTTGTTTATTTGTATGATTTAGAACCTTCGCAAATCTTTGTTTTGGCACGCGACCAGGCGCTGTTCAAGGCGTTATTCTTTGCAGGGGATCGGGCGGCTGATCTTCTACAGTTGAAAACTGGTGATATTTTGCGTTTTCCGGATAACTCAGGTTTCCTACTCAACCATATCTGGACCAAGACCTTGCGTTCGGGAGACAGGCACGTCTTCGCCTTCAAGAGGGGTTCTAATAAGATGGTGTGTCCTGTGGGTGGCCTGGAGCTCTACGTTCGCATTTGTGGCCTTCTGGGAATAAAGCTTGGTTCGGGCTACCTTTTCCGTCTTCTTTCTAAGACAGGGACAGTGTCTTCTCAATGCATGACCTCTCGGGCGGCCCAGACGAGGTTGAATGTTTACTCTGTGTCTTTACGACAGCAGCTAACAGGTGCACACTTTACTCTTCGTGGTTTTCGTAGTGGGGCGGCAGTCTCTATGGCTCTGGCAGGTGTAGATCTTCATGCAATTATGGATCATGTTGGCTGGAAGAGAAGTGAAACGGCTTTGCACTACATCAAGTTAAAGCAAGTGATTAATCCGGCAGGTGCAGCTGCCAGGTTGGCGGATCTTCCTTCTGATGCTGGCAAAGACTACAAATGTTTTGATGCTTTGAGAGGATTTTTTCGGGCTTTCTAAACTATGTGCTTTAATGAAATGAAAGGAAACTAGCACTAGGAGGCAAATTCTGAACAAAAAAGACAAAGAAATAATAAAAGGAACATTCTCCCCTATTGCCGGGGGTGTTTCGTTGGGATAGACCAGAAATGAACATATAGTAGACTCTTTAGGACATATGCTTTACGCTTAGGGAGAGGGAATAAGGATTGGGAGAGGGCTTGTTTCCCGAGATCGCTGTCGGGTGTTTGGATGTTCATTCGGTGGCGTATGGCTTGGGTAGCTTGGGGAAGGTCAGATTGATTTCCCATACCTTATTATAATGTCATGAATAACAATACCCAGGGATGAATATTACACTATTCACGTTCCATTTGAATTGTAAATACCATCCTGGGGGATTAAGTAATGATATGCAAATGAGTATATATTATAGGAAACATTAGCACGCTTTGTCCCGTCCGACAAGAAGGGCGTTTGGCGACCCACCCGCCCTCCCGAGCGAGTAAGTCGGGTTCCAGCTTACCTACATTCAATTCAGTCTGTCTTGGGCTTGTCCCAGGTCAGATTGATTTCCCATACCTTATTATAATGTCATGAATAACAATACCCAGGGATGATACTACCACTTCCATCATTTATTTTGCCCCAATCTGCCCCGGACTAAAATTAAGGTATTCACTGGACGGATGGTGTCGTGTACTGGGTACGTTGTGTCCTCTTCTTAGTTACGATTTTATGCCGAGGGAGCCTGGATACGAGAACATTTTGACAGCCATTCTCCAGATAATAGTCAGAAACACGATCGGAAACTTATTGGAATAGGTAAGGGTCTTGGCATCGTAATATTTGCATTGACGTTCCCACTTAAGGGATTCATTGAGGGCTTCAGGCGAAGTGAATCCGACATCTTTAATGACAGTTAGAAAGCACAATCCATGAATTCAACAAGGGATACATAGAGGAAATAGAGAAGGCACAAGGGATATATTATATTCATTTTGTCAGTTTTCTGTTTTCAAGAAAAAACACTTGTGCGAAAACATCCCACTGGTTTAAGGGAAGTGTTCAATCGGACTTGAAACTTGATGAAGTTAATGGTTCGATCTCGTGAGATCAGAGCAGACTGTCGTTGGTGTTGGTTCAAACCTATTTGCTGATGATTTTCCCATCTTTTTTCATCAAGTCACAAAAGAAGCTGTGAGTTGGTTCTAGTTACACATCATTTTATAGCACTTCACATGCTGAAATATAATTACAACATTGCCAAGATTGAATTTTAAACTCCCATGTTCAGTTGATTCAATCCTTTTTTGAGAAAGGTGCAGATATTGTCATTAGAAGATAGAACTCAGCTATAGCTACATGTATCTTCTATTTTAGAGAAGAGTGAGGGCATGTCTCTACAGTCTAGAAATCTATAGCTAAAAGGTTCAAGAACCTCTAAAATCAGTATGTGATGTAGAATGCTAGAGGGGAAGAGGGGTTCTAAAATCTCTAAAAGTTCTAAAGTTCTAGAATATCCATGGTCCATGTTGTGAGTGTAAGATTTCTAAAGCTCTAGAACATGTAAGGTCTTTTGGGGGTTCTAAAATCTCTAAAATCTCTAAAATCTCTAACAGTTCTAGAATGCTATAGAAGTTTCTAATGTCAAGACCTGCACCTTTATGCCTTTTTTGATATCTCATCTATCTGAGTTGGTGACTCTGCTCCCATTTTTTTTGGATCAGGGGGGTGGGGTAGGGGGAGTAGGTTGTCGGTCACATTTGGTGGTCAGTGACAAATTCATAACTAAAGGTGACACCACGTTTAATGTACATGTATAACAAACTATTTTTGGATGTTTTTCAATTTTTCAGGTTTGGCCTGATGTCACTATTGACCACATGTATCCTGGAGCAGGGCTACCTGTCACTAGGACACCCCCTTCAAGTCCTTCTTTGACAAGATGTATGCACTATCCTCCACCTCTTCCTTGTCCACCACAGCTTTCCACCCTGTCCTTAGCTCCTGAAAATCAAATCTTTCCTGTTCCAGGGAAACCAAGTGATCCAAATCACTCTGGTCATGCTGTGGAGAGTGTACCTAAACCGCCTTCCCCTACTCCTGTCCTATCTCTCTCAGGGACATCAGCTTCCCCCAATGTTCCTGCTCCTCCTCCACCTCCTCCTCCCCCACCACCTTTCTTAGGAATGTTACCCTGTCTTAGTGTTCCTCCATCTTCTCAAGGGATACCAACTTGCCCTGATGTTCCTCCCCCTCCCGTCCCACCACCTCTGCCAGGGATATCAGTTTCCCCTAATATTCCTCCCCCTCCCCCTGCTCCACCAGCTCCTGATGGGATTTCAGCTTGCCCTGGTATTCCTCCTCCGCCTCCTCCTGCAATACCTATGGTATTTCCTCCACCATTATCTTTAGCTGCAAGGAAACAATCTGTGTTTAGGAAAAAGGTTGTAACTCCAGGTAAGTTCATTTTGACTTTAACTGCTTTTCAATGGGAAGTATTTAAGTTCAAATTATGCTTAAAATGCCTATAAATTTATAACACACCATTTGAAAGTTGCATAATAATGTTCAGTGATCTTGGGTATGAAAATGGCAGTGAGGTTTGCATGTAGTTAGTTGTCTTGTTTCTTATACACTTCATATTGCTTTTCTTATGTGAATCAGGGAACCT
Organism: Montipora capricornis; assembly: GCF_036669925.1. Classification (NCBI taxonomy): domain Eukaryota; kingdom Metazoa; phylum Cnidaria; class Anthozoa; order Scleractinia; family Acroporidae; genus Montipora; species Montipora capricornis. The sequence continues at coordinate 15,626,292 of NC_090883.1, forward strand.
TAATAAGTAAGTTTCAAATTTGCATTAGAATAGTACAGTTAGGAAAGGCCCATGAGTCGCCTAATAGCTCATTGGTAGAGAATCTGAACTAGTAATCAAAAGGTTGTAGGTTCAACTCCTACTGTAGAATGGAGAACTCAGGTTTTTTCAGAGTATCCTTGAGTCATAAGACTCATTGCAGATCAAAATATATCATCTCTTCGAGCCTTGCTTTGTTTGTACATGTACAACCTCATACCTAGGTGATTCACACCTAAGTTGCTGACAGGATATCTTTGAAATTGCAAAGGATATAGCATTCTTGTGGCAAGCTACCTTTCATAGGCTAGGTAATCAACTGAACACACACTTAATTTGACTGTTTAACTTTAGCCTTCCCAATGAAGCCACTGTTTTGGAAGCGGATACAACTAAATCCAGTCATAAATCCAGCAGCACAGTCAAGTGACACAGTATGGGCAATGCTGGAAGAACCAGCTATCAATGTTAGTGATTTTGCTGAAATGTTTGCCAAGGTGGAGAGGAAATCAGAAGGGGCCCTTCTCTCATCCAATTCCACAAAGAGAGTTAAACAACAAGTTGTCCACTTATTGGATAACAAGAGATCCCAGGCCGTTGGAATTTTCCTGAGAAGTCTTCATGTTCAAATGGATGAGATCAGAGATGCTCTGTACAACGTGAACACTGCTATTTTGGATCAAGAAAGCTTGACTTCTCTCTTTGAAATTGTGAGTACAGTTAAAAGGTTATTGTAGTAAGGTTTAGGAAGAGAGAGCATGTCTTTTCCTGGGTTTCCTACATCACGGGGGCAAGGCTGACAAAATGGTGTTATCATTGCCTCCCACCAATGTGCTTGGGGTTTGATTCCCTGATTGAGCAATGAATGAGTTCAATGAATGTCCAATAGCGGACTATACTTCGCGCTTTCACGCATGTACAGTACTGGCCACAGGAATAGCAGCACCTACACGCGTGTAAAATGCGTGCAAGATGGGGGATTTACGCGCGCGTGTTACGTGCATGTAAATTTTACACGAACTATTATAGACACCTGAAATTACACGCAGTCTGCATGTAATTTGACATGAGTAAAATTGCTATGTCCATTACACGCAGCTTGTGTGTATTTTCCATTTACATGTAGCAATGTACATAATCTGACAATGGAATAGGGTTTTATCTTTGGATTGCTGCCATTATCCATCAATAAATCCTTAGCTCTCATTTCAAACATTGCTAAGTGAAATTTCCTTGATCCGGTTTTCCCATATTTAATCAATTAAAAATTAAAAATTGTTATAGGAGCGAGCGAACAATCGATGGAAATGCTTGACAGCATGACATATTGCCGAAAAACAAGCAAACTCAGAACTCACCCACTGAAACGGTACACGAAAAAGGAACAAACGCAAACATGCGTTCAGCCAGCCAAACATGCGGTGATATTCAGAAGACGACCCCAGATGTGCCAGCAACAACAGTCATTCAAACCAAGTCTTGATTATTCAACCAAAGTGGACTTTTGTCATGAAAATGTTGAAATGCAAAGCTGAATAAATTCTTTGGAAACCACTAGGGCAATTAGACATGCAACATTTTCTTCCAGAAAAAGCCACTACAAATTGATGTACAACAGTGAATACTCTGCCCTCTTTTACACGAAACTCTGCGTGTAAAATTTTACACGCACTGTAAAGAATTTGCATGTAATTATTTACTCACTCTTTTGTGTATTTTTTTACTCTCGCGTAACACACAAGTAATTTGCGTGTAAATTGCACACAATATGGCGGACTTACGTGCATGATATGTGCGTGTAATTCTGCTATTCCTGCGGCCATTACTGTCGCCTTTGAAAACAGTGTTCACGTATCCTTAAGGAAACACAAACTGAGATCTACTGCTCTACCGCTCTCGCTTTGTCGCTTGCGTGACGGAAGCTGATGCAGCTTAGTTCATATTTACATTTTGACTCGCCAAAATGACAGAGGCTTGAACTCAACCCGGCTAAAGTCTATCCTATATTCGTTGAAGCATTAATTAAGATTATCTAACAAATTCAGAGGACTGAGTATTTCTGAATTTCAAGCTCAACTGCTGAATAACCTGTGTAGAATATAAATGGGGATACAATTATTATGATGTCTGGAACAGTCACAATCGAATTTGCTAGCAATGTTATGATTGAAATACTTTTTGTCCAATTTATGCATTACTCAATTCCGGCAGAGACCTCCCCCCCCTACTCCCAGGCTAAGCCCCAGGTGTTAACATTTTTTTTAACCCTTTGACTCCTGGGGGTTCCCCATTGACGAGTAAAATCGTCTGGCATTAGACAGAGTAAAATATTACTAAGTATGGCCAATTTAGGCCAGTTTAGGGGTGAATGGGAAATGGGAAAATTCTTTGGGGTGAGGACACATAAGCTGTCTAAATGAACCAGGGTGGGGACAAAGGAAGAGGGCTAATGCACAGGCCTGTATACACAGGCTATGTTTTTTGTGATGAATCGTGACATTTTAAATGATGATGCATTGCATTTTAAGCTCGCAAGATCTGTCTCAAGTGAAGATCGCATCATTCGAATTAGCAAACCTAAAGTATTTTAAAGTGCACTCCAGGTTGACTTTCATGAATTTAAAAAATGCTACAATGTAGGCTAGTTTTGAATGTGAAATGCGAAATAAGCTGTAGTCGTGTTCAAGTTGATTATTTTCAATCTCTGGATATGTGATAAACAAAATATAGTTCAAGTTGTTGCTTTGTATATTTATATGCTTACAAGTAATTAAGAAATATCTAAAATTGAGAAAACATACATGTACCTTTGAAAACATCCACAAGTTTGTCTAGTTCCTGAGAGACTAGCCAATCTTCAACAAATGCCCAGCCCCCGGGCCGCGATAAAATTGCAAATGCCCCGGGGTTTCCAGGGAAGAGGGGAAAGGGGGGGGGACTGCTGGAATTAACCAATGCTTTATTTTCAAGTCAAGTTATCCAGTATTTAAACTTTGCAACTATTTTTACCCATCTCTGGCTGTCAAAGCCGCGGTATGCGCTCTGATTCTCAGCCCAAAATTTTTTGACAAATAAAATACTTGAGTTGGCGACCAAATCTGAAAATTTACTAGGGCCAGTTGGCCCCTAGGTTTTTTCCTGAAAAAGTCGAGCAGTGTAAAGTGTTTCACTTCAACTATTTAATGTTAGAAAATGTTTCATTTTTTGAAGCAATATTTAGAAGTCAGGACAAAATATTTGGCTGCAACCATTGATTTTAGAGCAATATTATTAATGTGAGTTGTTTTTTTTTCTGTGTGACATCTAGAGACCAACGGAAGATGAGCTTCAAGCTGTTTTTTCTTTCTGCAAGACACATTCTGATGCAGTTCTCGATAGACCAGAGCAGTTCTTCTTGGAATTATCCGAAATAAGCTGCTATGAGGAACGACTGTTTTGCATGATGCTTAGGACAACTGTGACTGACTCCCTCACAGAAATTGGACAGAAACTTACCAACTTCAGATTAGTTTGTGAGGTATTAGTGTTACTGATTTACTAAAGAGTTTATAAAGTTTCAAGGTTTCTGTAGATTTTATTATCGACTACAGGTTACGTGAAAGGTTAACACAAGAGCATATTATTATACACCTTTTAGGTACACATGTACTGATAACTTGACTGTGGTAATTTCAGTCCAGGTACAAAGTGGTGTTATTCCCACTATATTGTAGATAGGGGAGAAGACAAAGAAGATAGAATTAGTGACATTGCAGGTGAAATTTGTAAGCTTGGTGTGTTGAACACCCTGATTGCATCCTGAAGTCACAGCTTGATAGATTGAGATTTCCCTAGCACGTAATCAACCTTGATGGACATGGCTCTGGCAGGATTACTGTACATGTAATGTAACTGTTGGAGTACCTAAGTACATGTATATACTACATGTAACACCAGAAAGCAACCTGTGTACTGCATGTAAATACTTTCATACTGTCACTTCTTTTCCTTCTTAGATGTTAAAAACAAGTGAAGCGATAAGCAACATTCTTGGTCTGGTTCTTGCTTTTGGAAACTACATGAATGGCGGAAATGTTGCCCGAGGACAAGCAGATGGCTTTGAGTTGGATATACTTCCCAAATTAAAAGATGTAAAATGCAAAGACAACTCATTAAATTTGCTGCATTATCTTGTGCGCACCTATATTAAACAATTTGATCAGGTACATGAATTTATTTTTCCTCATGCAAAACAGTCTTTAAACTATGCTATACACTGTTGCCTTTTTTCAAAGTTATCAAAACCATTGTAGTTTCAGAATAAAAGAGCCAGTGAAGCATCTGGGTAGGAAAACAATGATTTAAGAATGTACTTTGTGGTATGACACTGATTTTTTCAATTTTTTGAAAATTATACGGGACCCATACACTGTATTAATTTTGAGTATAATGTGGCTGTAGTAAGGATGAGCATAGCAATGTAGATTGATCTTGTCACTGCATACTTTGAATGAACTGGGTTTTCCTCTTCATCCTTTTTTCTTAATGACTGATAATGGTTTTCTTTTTTTTACAATTTTTGCAAGAATGCAGGGACCATTAATTCCAAGTTTCCATTGCCTGAACCACATGACCTTAAAGTAGCATCTCAGATTACATTTGAAGACATAGAAGTTGATGTAAGCAGCCTGAAAAGACAGCTTGATTCATGTGAGAGAAAACTTTCCATTGTTATTAAAAAAAGTGAGGAAAAGCTGCAGCAGCCCTTTGTTGATGTGATGAATTCATTCTTGGAAGACAGTCGAGGAGAGTTGACTGAACAGGACCAAGCCCTCACAGAATGCAGGAGAAGGTAGTATGGTGTTTTTGTTGTTGAGAGTTGGATAGATTTTGTCTACCTCCAAAGTAGCATCCTAATTTTTTGTGTACTTCTAGTCTTTCGATTATTTTTAACTTTGAAAATTGTATTATAATACAGTATTTCATCTTGTGAATGAAATCAACTTTGAGAGAAGTAAGAAGCAACTTTATTCATCCACATATCACATATGAGCAAAGGCTGGGGTGCAGGGATGGGGCAGTGACCAGTGAGAGCACTCACCTCCCACCAGTGTATCCCAGGTTCAATTCCCAGACTTGGTGTCATATGTGGGTTGAGTTTTTTGGTTCTCCACTCTGCACCGAGCGGTTTTCTCTGGGTACTCTGGTTTTGGTTACCCTCTTCTCAAAATCCAACAGTTGACTTGATTTGCCTTAATTGTTAATTTCTGTTTACAGTGTCCCCAATTAATGCTCCAGTGCTAGAACAACTAGACACTTAAATAAAGTTGATCCTTTCCTTTCCTTTTTCTCGTTTAAATGCAAATGTGCAATAAGGATCATTTAAAACAAAGAAACATTCATGTAGTGTTGAAGTTGAGAAAGAAGAACAAGAAAAAAAAAGATGGAAAGATAGTGCTGATAATTGATTGGTTTGCACAGAATACAACTTGCATTCAAGGGAGGATGATAGTGACATCCATTTCAAATTTCTTCGTAAAACTTTATATTCTTGATGTTCTTATGTTTTCGGGTAAACACCATGAACCACTTGATAAGTAAACGAGTGAAGCATATAGGATGAGTTTGGTCTTGTTAGGATAAGCAGCTTTTATTTAAATAAAACCCCTGGAAATGATGGTATTCCCATTGAATTCTATAAAACCTTCTAGGCAATACTTAAGAATAGTTTTATTAAATGTGTTAACGAATGTTTTGAAAAAGGTGAGATGTCTAACTCTCAAAAACAAGCCCTGATTACTCTAATTGAAAAAAAAGGGAAAGATTGTTCGCTTCTAGAAAATTGGCGCCCTATCTCTCTTGTGAATGTAGATTCAAAAATTATGACTAAAGCAATTGCATGGAGGATAAAAAATGTTCTACCTGATATAATCCATCAAAATCAGACTGGATATGTAAAAGATCATTTATAGGCAAAACAATACGATCTATCTACGATATTATGGATTTCACTGCAACGGAAAATATCCCCGTTTTAATGATCTTTATCGATTTCCATCTGGAAGGTGTTTGATAGTGTTGAATGGGGTTTTCTCATAAAACGAGATTGTCTTGAGAAACTCAATTTTGGACCAGACTTTATTCTCTGGGTTGGAGTTTTCTACAAAGACATAAAAACCTGTGTTATAAACAACGGCTTAACTTCAAACTTCTTCCCACCTGAACGTGGCATTTGACAGGGAGATCCTTTATCTCCATACCTTTTTGTAATTGCAGTAGAAACGCTGGCAATCGCCATTCGACAGAACTCAGATATTAAAGGTATAGTTATTGGAAAAGAGGAAACAAAAGTCCTGCAATATGCTGATGATACAACTGCAACATTAGCCGATGTCGATTCATCAAAATCACTCTTTAAACTGATGGAGAGTTTTCAAAATATTTCTGGCCTTAATATCAATTCCTCAAAAACAGATGGTATGTGGATCGGTTCATTTAGAAGAAAAACGGAAGAACCATTTAGCATCAAGTGGCCTAAAACCCCGATCAAAGCTTTAGGAGTTTATTTCACATACGATCTGAAACTTCTAAAAGAGAAGAATGTTATTGAAAGGCTTGACAGTATCAAAAAGTTTATTAATAATTATATGGTCCTCGAGAGGCCTACCTCTTTACGGAAAAGTAACAATAATCAAATCCTTCTTGATCTCGAAGTTTGTTTATGTTTTCTCTATATTACCAACACCAAAAGAAGTAGTAAGTGAACTGAATAGACTGCTTTTTAAGTTTCTGTGGAACGGTGTTGATAAAGTATCTTGTGTATCTGCAATAAATGATTATGAGAGGGGCGATTTAAAAATGATAGATGTTGATTGCATGATTAGATCTTTGAGGTTAGGATGGCTGCAGAGAGTATTTAATGATTCAAGTGCCAAATGGAAGAGATATTTTCTCTGTCTGTTAGAGCATGTTGGGGGCATCTTTTTTCTCGGCTGTAACTTTGATGTCAAAGGTTTTAACTTACCCTCTCCATTCTACTACGAACTTCTGCAATGGTGGTCAGAATTTCGCGATACCTTTGCTGAAGAAAATGATTATCAAAACATTATTTGGAACAATAAAGAAAGAAAAATAGATAACAAACCAGTGTATTTTAAAAATTATCGCGAGGCAGGAATCACATACACGCATGATCTCTTTCTTGACGGGGATATAAACGTTCACTCACCTCTTGAACAAGATAAACAAAACCAATTTTCTTCAGTTGGCTGGTCTCAGACACTCTATACCCTCACAGCTAAGGTTCGCGAATGTACCATTATCAACCCTATCCCCCATTTTTACATTTGAAAATAACATTTTCGATATTAGACAGAAAAGATCAAAAGATTACTATTCTCTACTTGTTTCCAGAAAGGCTCAACATCCCAATATCACCATAAAATTGCAGAAGGATTCTGATTTTACAATTGATCAAATCAATCAAATCTTCTTATTACCACATTCTGTTGCACTTGAATCTTATGTAAAACCTTTCCAATATAAAGCTATAAACTCTATTTTTTATACAAATACCAAATTATGTAAAATTGGTTACAGAAGCAATGATTTGTGTACGTTTTGTAAAACTGAGTCGGAAAACCTCAAATCATTTTTTTTTATAACTGTTCCCACACTAGACTTTAAAAACATCCAATCCACCTCTCCCTAAAAGATGTGTTATTTGGGATATTTTCAGAAAAATGCCCCTTACTTGATCTATTGAATTACTTCATAATTATTGGAAAATTGTTCTTGTGGGACTAAAATCGAGGGGTTTAAAGCCAAATAAACATTAAGTATGAAATAGAAAGTAAAATCACAAAAAAGGAATATTTTAATAAAAAATGGATAATTAAACCTATACAATAAATATGTATTTGTATGTATTATTATTGGGAGGCGCGGTGGCCTCATGGTTAGTGCGCTCGACTCCGGATCGAGTGGTCCGGGTTCGGGGCCTGGCAGGGGACATTGTGTTGTGTTCTTGGGCAAGACACTTTACTCTCATGGTGCCTCTCTCCACCCAGGTGTATAAATGGGTACCGGCGTAATGCTGGGGGTAACCCTGCGATGGACTAGCATCCCATCCAGGGGGGAGTACAAATACTCCTAGTCGCTTCATGCTACAGAAACCGGAGATAAGCGCCGGCCTGATGAGCCTTCTGGCTCGTAAGCGGAGACTTTACCTTTATGTATTATTATTACTATTATGATATCAAATGTTATTATTTTTAACGTTATCTTTGTGCATGTGTAATAACTTTAGAATATAAGATTGTAATAGTGGGATGTAATTACTGGTAGTAAGAGTTATATTTATTAATTAATTTTATTTATTTATTTACTGTTTTTTAAAGTTCTAAAATGTATGTGACTCTAGCTTTAATGTACGTATATTAATATTTCTTTTTTGTAATTGTAATTAAATGAAAAATAAAAGGAAAAAAAATTTAAAAATTCTTCAAAAAACACCTTCAGACTAAATTGTTGCAGTTTTTAGTGCATGAGCGGGTTTATGTTAAAGTCTATAATCTTTCTGATAAATTATTCCTTATATCTTTCTAGCAGATATGTATGTTTTTCCCATATTCAAGACAAAATGTATTTATTATTTATTACTTTATGTGTATATATCTTGAATATACACCGCCTAGATTAGCAATGCTATTTGTGGTGCACAGTTATATTATATTTATATATATATATTTGTATGTGTGAATAAACTGAAACTAAACTAAACTGAAAAAAGCATTTACATGTACACTGTAGGTGAATTTTTTGCATTTTTGATCAAATTTAATTTATGCAACAGCTATTTACAAACGACAAGCTATTTCAAGTATATTAGTAGTGTTAGCAAAACAACTTACATGTACCATTCATCAGCATTATTGCGTAGCATAGTTTCTTCGAATTTTTAACACGTATGATTTTTTCAAGTTTTGAGAGATTTTAAGTTTTTCCGGACAGTTGTGATTCAGAGTTTAGTTTACCCGGGTACCGTTTTGAATTGTTGTTGTTTACTGCATTGCTGTTGGACTGAGAGTGCCAGCCACTTCCGAACAAGCTTGATCCCCTGGCCTGCTTCTTCTACAGTAAGAGTTTCTAGGAGTACTTATTGGATTCCTGGGCTTTTTTCATTTTTATTTTGGATTGGCCCTGCCAGCATTGCTCCTGCCAGGAAAATCCAGTTTCAGCAGCTTCATTACCACCCAAATCAGTGCCCTCGGTTTTTGTGTAACACGAACACATGTACGACAGGCAACCTAGTTTATGCTCACAGAGCATCTAGTTTCTTGAGAGCTGCATGTTGATCAATTTACTTCAGTAAATGAGTTGTGCTAGTGCACCCAGGTGTCATTGATATTGTCGTAAATCCCGGAAACAAATGTGGAATCCCAGGGGACATTCATTACATTTTGGAGATACAAGTTAACTTTTTCGTTGAGGGTTACATAATAATCTTCTGTGCTGGTTAAGGCAGTTTCCACTTGCGAATTGTGACAACCAGATCATGATCGTTGATACAAAGTTTTAGATTGTGAGTAAAGCAGAATCTTTCTGGATGAGTGGTCAGGATGACACCGAGAAGGGTGCTCAACTTGTCTGTTGGTCATGTAGGTTCTGTAATAGTGTTAGTCAGGAAAGGCAGTTGAAGGCAGTTGTCTGGTGGGCATCACTGCTGAGCATGTTAAAATTTAGATCACCGTTGATGAGTAATTCATTTGTTAGATTGTACAACGTTTCATTTGTAGAATAAAGGGATGGCAAAAAGTCTGTGGGCTTATTCTTTTTTGGTGATCTGTAGCATGTGAGAAGAGAAAACCAAGTGTTTTTGCTTTCCTTGACATCAATGTAAATGGCCTTAATTGCCGTTTTCACACTAGAAAATGAAAATGGAACGTTGTTTGTTTTTGATGGATAATCCGTCTATTTTTATCCATCTGATTATCCGTCTATGTAGACGCGTTTGAGGAAGGGAAATTGGTCAAAGACGGATGATTTGTCTGGAACTCACATCAGGATGGATAAAGTCATCTTATTTTGCCCTGAAAAGCCTGGAACTAGAAAGAGCACTCTGAGTTCTGGGAAGGAAAACATGGCGTCTAAAGTTGTGAAAAAGAAAGCAGATTGATGTAGAATAGCTTGGATTAAAAGAATCTTTGGCACAATTAATGGAGTTTGGAAAAATTGTTAAACCACTTTGGAGGCTTATGAAGTGTTTCAAGAGTTATAATTTGCGAAGCTTTCCAATAGAGTGTTAAATTGTCTTCAAATTAATTTTCTTTTTCTCCTGGTGACATAAGAAAGTACACCATGGCTGCCATATTGAGAACTGTGGAATTGTAACCGCGCCTGAGAAAAAAACCTGTGTTCTATACATCTAGTGTGAATTTGAGACCAGACAGTCAAACAGTTTGTCTGCCTAGAATTCATACCAAGACGGAAAATGTAGCAGACGGATTATCCGTCTCTAGTGTGAAAATGGCCAATATCCACTAGCTCTAATTGTTTACAGCTATGAGCAGAAATGCTGTGTTTAAGGAAGACAATAACACCGCCACCTTTTTTCCTATCGCATCTGATGATTCTGTATACATAATGTTGGAAAAGTGAACTGCTAGAAGTAGAATCAATTACTTATTAATTTTTTTGTTTCAGTCAGAACTAGGATGGGAATGATTTCACAACAGGTCCCTACTTCATTTTGTATGCAGAATAGGTTAATTATGGATTTGCGTTATTATTTTGTGCAACAATATGTATACCCAAGGGCACCAAATGTGTACGTGGCTAATTTGTAGTTATGGGATGAAGAAAAATGGATCTCATTTCTCTCTCTCTCTCTCTCTCTCTCTCTCTCCCTTTCTCTGTCACTCACAAAATTGTTCCTTTTTGGTCCCAGCTTTCCTCTTTCTATTCCTTCGTCCTGTCCTTCTATCCCAGATCTTCTCGGCCTTTTCTGCCATTTTATTATTTTATGTCACTCACACCTTGCCTTGAACTCCAATCCACTGCAAACCTCTGGATTACTTGCCCGTATCCTAGACCACTGAGCTAAACATTTCATGTTGCTAATTCACACCAATTCTGGCTGACAATTCACATAACAATGATAAGTAATTGTGCATGCTGTGCTAAGCAGCCTGAAATGTAGGTCATGGTTCAGATATCCCTGTTTTACTACATGTGGTCTTGAAACAACCCCATTCCTTCAATAATGCTAACGGTAACCCTAATTAGGACAAAAGACACTGTTTAGGCTTAAGGTTAGTCCCTGTGATAGTTTTAGGTTTTACTCTCTGACCTGCTTTTCCTTCATGCCCCATGCAGCATGCTTACCACACTTCCAATCTGATTGGTGCATCCTTTATGGGAAACTTTAATGCACAAGTTCATTGCAATTAAAATCGTTTCGCATACCCCTTCTTTTGAAGCAAATTGTGTCTTCAAAATAATCAAGATTGCTACCCAAAGAAATAGAGTCAGCAAAATGAGAAATTGTCCCTGCTTTATAGCAGATCCCGAGCAGTGCATAGATTGGTGCAAAGAATACAATTTACTCTTGTCGTCCATGAAATGTCCAAAACCTGAGTGAGGAAGCTCGGTCAGTTGGGAAAGACAAAGTGCATCAAGAGATAGATTTGTGTTGCGATGCTCAAGAAAAAACGGCAATGGATAACCTTCAATCTGCCAGAACTCGTGATTTTAAGGCAGTGAGCTTTTCTTGAAAAAATATTAGCCCGATATTGTGACCTGTGAACAGCTTGCGATTGCCTAGACAAGACGACAGCTAACATCATCTTTCAGTTAACCACTGCCTAAACTTTATCAACCCAGACAAACAAGCCCACACCAGGGCCTTAAAAAGACGTGGTGGGGAGAGAAATGAAATGGTCATGCCTTATACAGGAAAGAAAGAAAGAAAACATACACTTTGCAGTGCTTCAGCAAATTCACAAGCAGAAAGAAATAACCACTTCACGAAAAAAATGAGCAGGAAGCCATTAACTTTTTCAAAAAAGTACTTTTATTCGGTCGGTTTGTTATGTATACGAATAGGAACCCTATTGCTTGAAACTACACTTCTTTCACTTATTTTAAAATGGAAAAATAGCCATAATTGCAGGAAAAGTGATAAAATTGCAAGAAACACTTTTTGATTTCAGTCAAAAAAAACCTCTAAGAGGAAAGAACAAAGCGTCACAGTCCCAAAGGACATCTATCGTTATTGCTATTGTTTTATTAGAGCAAAGGAGCCCAAGATGGATAAATACATGTAGTAATCTTATTGCAATAAAAATGCAGCATTGAGGTGTCTATGGTGGACATAATTATAATAGTAATGGTACTGGAAGGCATGTTCTTTCAAATGGCTCTCACACTCTCTACTTCTCTAATTCATCGAATGATGAACTCAACAACTCAATCTCTACAACCAGCCACAACTCCGAAACTGATGTAATAGATGGCTACGAGATTAACATCGCATCTTACTACAAGTACACAGACTTCCCAACATCTTAAGTCCCCAAATCTCGAGGCCTTTACCCCAAAAAATCTCGAAATTTGGGTCCCAAATAGTGAAATTTCCACAAATGGTTTAAAACAAAGGAATCTCAATGCTACCAATGCCTAGTAGTCTCCAAACTGCCATAATTGGTGTCTTTTAAGCATTAATTCAAACAAATTTGATGTCTTCAGACAATTGCAAATTCCACGGCAAGGCCGTGGCAATGAGGCGCGAAGCACTTAGAGTCAGTTAAGTAGATCCTTTGAGCCAACAACGTATCACACCCAGGAGGATTGTAAATGGATTCACAGTCCAAGTTGAGGAGAAATTGAGAGAAAGTTACAGGAAACTCAACACTGGACAACTTCTGGGGAAAACTGACTCTTTACATTAATTACCCTGGTCCGCCTGTGAATCACATGTTGATCCAGTGTTATCACATAGAAAAACTGGCCCTTAGGGAGTCCCACGTAAATGCCACACATTAAGTGATCAATCAGCCATGTTGCCAGCATGGTTGTCCTGATAGTGTAGTGGTCATCACACCCGACTAGTGATCAGGGGGACGTGGGTTCAAATCCCGCTCAGGGCAATTACAGTTTTCCCCAGAAGTTGTCTAGTGTTGAGTTTCCTGTAACTTTCTCTCTCTCTTTCTCTCTTGGTTCACTTAACGATGAACTCCCAGTAAGGGGATCCACAGGATACGATGTCTCGACGTGAATTTGTAGTTTAGTGTATGTAAGAAAAAGCGACGAAGAGACAAACTCTTGACTTTTCTGGACGGGGTTTAGTACACAACGTTTCGGTCATTCGGCCTTCTTCAGGTTAAAAGTTTTTTAGTTTTTAACTTTTGAGTTTTTCAGTTTTTAACTTTTAAGCTGAAGAGGGCCGAACGGCCGAAACGTTGTGTATTAAACCCCGTCCAGAAGACTAGAGCATGAATATAAAGAAAGTATAAAGAAAGTAATTGAATCAACAATTGATCTGACTAGCCATCTTATTACTAACTACCGGTAGTTTCCTACCGCACGAACTGTGTGGCACTCTTCAGATAAAATAGCTAAGTGAAGATTCCGTTAAAACACGCGCTTATACATGGCAGGATTACACTCGCACGCTAAATTTGAATTAATAGTGTTGCGCGGAAATAGATCAACATATGAGGTTTCTGAGGAGATATTTCCTCGCGTGTCTACAAGATGACACGAGTTCGTTACGCCTGTTCAAAGTTGCGAGGTCAGGTCTGCAGATAATAAAATACTTCTCCCACAAGCACAGGCTACCTGGAAACCTGGTTAAAAGATGCGGCATGTTTCAAGATCCTCCAACTTAAAATAGCACCTTCCCTAGAGGATTAGAATGGCCTTTAAATAAATGGAAATGCAAATGTAAGAACTGGAGCCTGATGATTGTTCAAACATGAAACTTGAATTCGCTACGCTGTGAAGTTGTCTTTGTTTAATCATTATTTGCTCTACTTCACGTATCGAGCACTCTGCAACTAACCGGAACCCTCTACTTGCGTTATATATATATATATACCGGTATATATAGGCCAAAACAGTACTGTCTGCAGTTAGTTATATATATATTTATTTATTTATTTAACAATTATTCGCCGAAGGCGAAGTGAGTATAATTTGGTGAATATTTCCAGAGATGTAGTCAAGGTAAATATTCCCCAATATTTAGTAAGCCTGAGGTGAATAATTGTTTTAATGTAATTTTCAGCGGTGAATATCAAAGTGCAAAACAACGAGCTAGATCAAGATAAAAAGGCACGAAAAGTGCTTGATTGGCTTAGCAGCAGCGCCTCCGAAATGTTATATTCACTGGGTAGCATGGTGAATATAACACTAAATTCTTATATTCACCACTGAAAATTATACTAAATATATATATATATATATACTGTCTGATGAGTGCGTAAGCACGAAACTCGGAGTAACAGTGAATCATGTGTTGGTTTCATTAGCCTCACCTTTCTACGATTTAGCTCTACACTTATGTGTATTGAGCACTATTTTAACAGTGTTGGCAGCCTTATTAGTTATATATATATATATATATATATATATATATATATATATATATATATATATAATTTTTTATTTTAGGCCGTATCTGATTGAGATTGTATTTATTGTGGAAAACCGTGAGATTTCAAAGTTAAATTGTGAGACTGTGAGACGAGTCCAGAAATCGTGAGTCTCGCAACACAATCGTGAGAGTTGGAAATGTCTCAGTACAACCCACCAATCACTCACCTAAACATCAAGAATCCCCAAAATAAAATGGATGAGATAAGAATATTACAGAACCAAGAACTCTTTGAACTCTTTTTCCTAGGGCAAGATTTCCGCACAGGTCCCTAATTCATTATGCATACTGAGTATGAGTTGTTGAGTTCATCATTCAATGAATTAGAGAAATAGGAGTGTGAGAGCCATTTGAAAGAACATGCCTTATTATAATTATGTTCACCACAGACACCTCAATGCTGCATTTTTACTGCAATAAGATTACTACATGTATTTAACTATCTTGTTCAGGGTTTCTGAATTGCACAAAACTATCAAAAGAAGTCTTCTTGGAGAACTTGAAATCAACAGCAAAATGTGGTGGGATAAATGTTTTCAACTTATCAGGAAAATTAATTTCATTTAGGGTATATGTGCCAGTCCCCAGTCAGGGTTACATGCAGTTTTACATCCATGCAGAATCTTTAATGCTCAAGGTTTTAAACACTGACTTTTGCCATTTATTTTGCCATCTTTAATGCCATTGTACTTTTGATCCCTTCTTACAGGTATACCAGTCTTTGGAAGTTCTTTAGTGGAAAAAGTGCCACTGCCTGTAGTCCACCACAAGATTTCTTTGAACTTTGGGCAAAGTTTAGCACTGACTTTCTGGTATTTTGGAAAAGGGAACAACAGCTCATTGCCAAACAAATGTATGAAGAGACAAAGAGGAAAGTCTACACAGAAAAAGTGGAAGGACTAGTAGTAAAGCCTGCAAAGGTAACTGGCTTGAAGTTTAAGTTGGCATCATCAAGAAAATAAACCGATTTGTTTTATTTGAGTATGTAGTTGAGTGCCACACTGTTCTAGCATAATTCTACAAGTTAGAAAGCTTCATTTTTCACCTCAAAGAATGGTGAAAGTTGTGTCACCAATAACCATATTAGGGGACTGAGAGCATTTGAATGAATATTGAGATGAACATTACAGATGGAATATTGAAATGAACATTACAGATGTGAGCTAAGCACTATTAATTTTAAAATTGCATTTGTCACTGTTATGATCTGTGATATTTAGATCATGCAATGTAAAGCACACAAATATCAACACTATTGCATATTACTCTTTAATACAAATGCTACAGCATTATTGGAGTGGTTTAGCTGAACCATTTGTCATTTACTAATTATTAGGTAATTAAATTCTTGCAACAAGGCTGGTTCCTTTTTGTAATTATCATGCCATCACCAAGAAATATGGTAAAAATGTCAAAGGTTGTTTTTAGTAAAATGCCTGCCATGTCATGTTTACAACCCAATTTCTCCCCAAATGCCATAATTTGGTATGATTGCATAATTTACTACCAAAAAATTGCACAATTTGTTTATATTCTATTGTCTTGCAAATGTGGTCATATGTAATTCCCAGGAGAATAGATAAATCTATTGGCAGAGCATTCTGGTCTTGGAAATAAAATGATACCAAAATGCAAATAACTCTTATTTAAAATGGTATGAGGGTTCAAGGGCATGTTCTCTCACTGTTCTTTGAAGAATTTCAAATAATGAATAGTTTTATTTATATGATATTTATTTATGATTTATTTACGTAACTGTATTTATGGACATTAATCGTTGTTATGATAACACTGTATTTTACTATTGACAAAAATGTTAAGGTATATAATTATAAGTGATTTTTTTTTCTTAAATTATTTTTGTCAAATATTTATATCATACAAGCGAAAGTCATTCATTTGAATTAATAACAATATGCGAATAGTGAACACCATTTATTTCTTATTGTAGTAATAATTAATTATCAGTTATGCTGCATATAAATACTATAAGACAATTATGTACAATAATAACCTTAAAAGAAAAGTAAATAAAAGGAATGAATTTTACGTGTCAAAATTTTCTACATGTACCATTTGGCATACAGATCTAGTACAACATACAGCAGTGTTAACACGAGGAACAAATATTTTCCCAAAATGAGTATGTGCCTCACTTGTTGGGTTGTCCTTTAAGGACAACCCAACAAGTGGCCATCCCCTTTTCCATTTAGCGTCGTTCGACCGACCCAAATTTCTGGCATTTTCCAAAAAAAAAAAAAAGGAATGATTTCCGTACAGGTCCCTACTTCATTATGCATGCAGAATAAATTAATTATTCATTCGCGCTATTGTTTTTTAGAACAATACGTATACCCAAGAGAACCGAATATATACATGGGTAATTTGTACTTACGGGATGAATAAAAACGGATCTCATTTTTTCTCTCCCTCCCGCTCTCTCTTCTCTCCCTTCATCGCCCACACCTTTCTATCTCTTCGTCTTGTTCTTATTTCCAGATCCCGCTCGGCTTTTTCTGCCATTTTATCCCATGATATGTCACTCGTAGCTTGCCTTGAACTCCGACCCACTGTAAACCTCTGGATTACTCGTCCCTGTTCTCTACCACTGAGCTAACGTGTCAAGTTGCTAATTCACACCTTGAAAATGATATTTATTTTGAATTCTGGCTGACTATTTACATAACAATGATACGTAATTATATACACGTGCCGCGCCGAGCACCTACAATCGAACTTACACTTGTAGGTTACCGTTAAGAGATCCCTGTTTTACTACTCTTGAAACAACCCATCCCTTTAATAATGCTAACCGTAACCCTAATTACAACTAAAGGCACTGTTTAGGCTTAAGGTTAGTCCCTGTGATAGTTTTAGGTTTTCCAGTATTGCTGTGAACTGTGACCTTCTTTTCCTTCATGCCCCGTGCGTGCGGCACACTTATAAGTTCACTGCGTGGAAGAGTATACCACGCTTAAAGTCTGATTGGTGCATCTTTCATGGGAAACTTTCATGCACGAGTTCATTGCAATTAAAATCGTTTCATATTTCCCTTCTTTTGAAGCAAACTTGTGTCTTCGTAATAATCAAGACTGCTACCGAAGTAAAAGGGTCACAGCAATGGGAGATTTGATCATTTGGAAATTGTCCCTGCTTTATAGCCTTTCCAGAGTTGTGCATAGAGTGGTGCAAAGAAAACAATTTACTTTCGTCTTCCGTGTCCAAAACCTGTGTGAAAACGCAGTCAGTTGGCAAAGACAAAGTGCCGCATCGGGAGATGGATCATAGGGAGCCCACACAAACTGTGTCTGTTTGTATGTTCGAAATATGAAATGTATGGGAAATATTGAAGAGTCCTAATATAGTAAACTTACATCGAGAAATGACTATGTTAAAGCTCAAAATAACCTTAGTTGTTGTGTATTGTCATTTCTGCGGCTGAAAATGGTGAATTAGAGCGATTTGGTGGGTTTTCCGTTTAAAGTCTTTCCTTTTAAACAACAGTGCCGAGACTTTGCCTTTGTGGTCTGTAGTGGTACCTAAGAATGAAATTAAGAAATTGAGGCATCGTGACCGCAGTCTCCTGTTTCATAAGTGATAAGAAAGTGATTAAATTTTGAATGGGCAGGGGGTTGGGTTGCTGGAAAAACCCATGTCTTTGTTTTCGGAAATCTTGCCAGTTTGGTTTACCTTTGATCAACTCGTTTGATAAACTCGTTTGATAAAACGTACCCTGGTCCTTCTAAGGACGTGTAGTAATAGTCAACGGAAAAGCCACCAAATGCCTCAAATTCACCATTTTCAGCCGCAGAAATGACAATACACAACAACTGAGGTTATTTTGAGCTTTAACATAGTCATTTCTCGATGTAAGTTTACTTTATTAGGACTCTTCAATATTTCCCATACACTTCATATTTCGAACATACAAACAGACACACTGTTTGTGTGGGCTCCCTATGGATGGATCTGTTTCGCGATGCTCAAGAAAAAACTGCAATAGATAGCCTTCAATCCGCCAGAACACATATTAATTTTCTGACCGTAAACTTTCCTTGAAAAAATATTAGCCCTAGCTACCTGTGGCCGAAAAGTTTAAAACTGCCTACAAGACAAGGGCTAACATCATCTCACCGCAGTTAACCATCGCCTAAACTTCGTCGACCCAGACAAACGAGCCCACAGCAGGGCATTGAAAAGACATGATGGGGGGTTAAACGAAGTATGCCTCGTACGGGAACATCCATGGATCTCTACCAAAGCTATTTACTTGGAAGTATCATTGAGCATATTGCCGATCTCTACAAACAGCGATAAATCGCAAAATCGCTCTAAATGCACCGTTCGTGATCCTAAATACAGGAAAGGAAGAAAATATACACTTTGCAGTGTCTCGGCGAATTTTTAAGCAGACAGGAAGAACAATTTCACGATAAAAAGAGAAGGTAGCCATTAAATTTCTTATGACAGTACTTTTATTTGGTTTGTTTGTTATGTTTGCGAATCTGAACCCTATTACAACGATTGCTTGAAACTACACTTCTTGCGCTTCTAAAACTGAAAAATAGGTAAAATTGCAGGAAAAGTGCCGAAATTGCAGGAAAAACTGTTCGATTTTCCGTATTTCAGACAGAAGTTCGACCGACTATTTTTAAGTCCATATAGACTTGGAAAAAAAACCACTAAAAAGAAAGAACAAAGCGCCACAGTCCCGAAGGACGTCTATTGTTATCGCTATTGTTTTCTTGAAACAAAGGAGTGTATGCATAATGAAGTAGGGACCTGTGCGGAAATCTTGCCAAAAAAAAAATTGGTAACGACGTTTTAAAGCCATTTTTATGTCGCAGTTTTGGTGGTTGATCCTTTTTCCCACACTGTCTTAATTTTGCAACAACATCCACCAACCTTTCCGCCATATTGATTTGGGGTTCATGTCTTGCTGTTTTCCTGGCTCCACAGCTATGATGCTGGGGTACCAGGCCTCCGATTCCGAGAATGCTTATGATTTTTTTTTTAGGTTTTTTTGTCAATCCCACCGACTGATCCAGTATCGGGAAATGCATTCGACGGTAAACGAAAAAAAAAAGGGGATGGCCTTATAGTGCAAGTCAAGTTGTCCTGTTCAAGCATTAGAGGACGTTTTCCGTGTTTCCATAGCCTCATCTAAACACGAACCAGTCTCCTGTGCTTTAAACCTGCCGTTGTCACTGTTCTCGCCCTGGAAATATCTATTAAGGGTTCGGTGTCTGTGTGGCTATTCACAACACTCATAATGATATGCGAGGTTAAAATAATTCAATAATGGTTCTTTCATGGCTAGCCTAGCGGTCTCACGTGGGATTACGTAATTACCGATAATAAATTCTGGTTTGGTGCGAAAATAAGCCATTCTTGCTCAGTTTTTCAGCGGAGCCGCGAAGAGCTGGTCTCTTTTCTTTTGGAAGATACGACCCACGCGATTTTCTTGACGATTTCCTGATGGCTGAGGGTCAACCTCCGGAGCCGAACGTTCAGTTACTTGTCGATCCTATAGAGCCAGTCGTGAATCCACCGGTCGTGAACCCGCTAGTTGTGAATCCGCCGGTTGTGAATCCACCGGATGGCAACCAGAATGTTAATGTCGCTCAGCCTCAGGAACTGGAGGTAGTTCTCTTTTAGTTGGTATGAATTTTTTCGTGGCATATTTCTTATCTGTCGTATCTTTCAGGTTCTTCACACAGCATGGTGGAGACAATAACGGAGAGCTTTTTTGGCCCGATCGCGGCTTGTTGTCGAAATCTTTTCGAAGGATTGTCGGGCTATTCCGCGTGGCTAGTTAACGAACTGGCGTTCGGCGTCTGCCTTGTGGCTGGAGAAACGCCGTGGGTTCGCTTATTTTGTATTTCTTTCGGCCTTTGTGGTCGTTGGATGGTTACAAAACCGTATGAGCGAGATGGCCGATTTGTTGGGCGGTGGCTAGTTGACAGATTAGCGGTCGGCGTCTGGCTCTTGGATAGAGGAACGCCGTGGACTCGCTTGTTTGTATTTTCTTCGGCCTTTGTGGTCGTTGGATGGTTACGAACCGTACAGGCGAGGTGGCCGATTTGTTCGGCGGTAGTTGGTTGACGGAGCAGCGTTGGGGGTTTAGCTTTTAGCGAGAGGAACGCTGTGGACTCGCTTATGGTACAAGCGACGTGGCCGTTTTGTTCGGCGGTGACATCTAGCTTTTCGCAAGAGAGACGCCTTGAATTCGCTTATTTGTATTTCCTTCGGCCGTTTTTTGCGGTCGTGGGATGGTTACGAATGGTGACAGCGAGATGTCATTTGTGTTTTGTCTTTTCCTTCGGCTGATGTGGCCTTTGGATGTTTGTTATGAGTTATGCTAATGGCCATCGTTAATTGTTGAACGTTGCTAGGTCGTCTTACTTGTATTTTCTCCTTTGGCTGTGCCTGCCGAAGGATGTTTATACATGGTGACGCGAGAAGTTACGTGATGTTTTACGAGGCCTGTAATGAGGTTTTCTTTTCATGCATAACACCACGTGCTTCGCATATTGAGGTGGGCGGTGATTAAGAGTCTCTTTGTTGCTTTGCAGAGATTGCATGAGGAGGTGAGACAGTTAAAACAGTCAGTGGAGGCAGTAACCAACGCGTCGCCTGAGAAGCTCGTGGAACAGATCTTGGCTTATGCTTCCCGCCCGTTGACAGAGTTTAACAAGTATGAGGTGCTTGAGATATTGGAGACTTTGCATAACAAGGCCGCTGACCGTAATTATGACAGGAAGAACTACTATCGGCTCGTTCATCAGTCGGCGAGGGAAAAGATGGAGTTGTCGAAGGACCACTTCAAGGACCTTGTTGTGCGCCTATTAGGAGACAAGGACCACGAGAGGGTCCTGGATATCGTTTCTAAAGTAGAAAAGAAGTCAAATCGCAAGAAGCTTCAAGCGAATGACAACCGGGGTGCTAGTGTGGCACGTCCGTCTCGTCTATTTTCTTTGCGATGTTATTTTTGTCATAGGCGAGGTCATATCAAAGCTGATTGTCCTGATTTGAAGTCCAAGCAGAGGAAAACGGATCCCAAATCAGACAAGTAGCTTGTGTTTAGATCTCGTTAGATCGCACCGGTGTTATAGGTTGACGGCCGCCTGGACAAGGCTGTGTGTTGTAATATTGCTTAATTCTTTGCGATAATAAACAAACTTTTGTGTATTGAATCAATCCAGTGCATATTTTACTCTGTCTATTTTGTCAACATAGTTATAACGACTTTGAAAAAGGGGTATCCTTGAGACAAGGGCCCTCCAGCCTCGCTGGTCTTAGCTGTTATTTCTCTGCTGACTTTGACGGAGATGATTTTAATATGGTCTTAGATTTTTCGGCGATTCAGTGTTTTAAGGTGTCTTCACTACCCCCTTTTTGCTAGAGAAACATGTGGTGTTGGGAGAAATCTGACTCCTTTGATCTTCGACTTCAGGAATTACAAGGCAAAGCAATTGAGCTTCCAATGTCCTGGGTCGATTGTTTCGGTGACCCCGTCAAGGTCAGTGGAGAAGTAACAGCCTGTGACCGTGTTAGATTACAGAGAATACAGAGGGGAGAGTTAATTGGTGATATTTCGGAGTTATTGTTCGGTGACCCAAATTGTTTTCGAGCTGGAGAATTGCATAACCATTTCGAGTCTTGGCGGTACATTGCGCGAGATAGCTCGTCACCCCAACAGGCACAGATTCTTGGGCGGATAAGGGACAAGGTCTCGATTAAGCCGTTTTTCAAGAATTTTAAAGGAAGTTTTAAAGGAGAATTGTTCGATTCAGACGAGCCTCCGATGAAGGTGTTTAAGAACAGTGTCTCTTGCAAGCCCTTTGTGTCATTTCTGGAGGAAACGTTAGTTGCGCGTTTGAGATCTGGAGCTATTTCGCTGTTGGGGAGAGTGGGTGTGGTGGACCCTCCATTTATTGTGCTTCCCCTTACAGTTGAGCCAACAAAGCCAAGGTTATGTCACGATGCGCGCTTTCTTAATTTATGGATGCGTGATATGCCTTTCTCTTTAGACAGGCTGATAGATTTACCGCGTTACGTGGGCAAGGATACCTACCAAACGGTCCTAGACGATAAGTCTGGCTATGACCATATTCTTCTTTCTGAAGACAGCCGCACGTATTTTGGGATCCAATGGGGAGGGTGGTATTTCGCGTATAATACCCTTCCTTTTGGGTGGAAGATCTCCCCGTTTGTATATCATACTACTGGCCTGTTGGCTAGTAATTTCCTTAGAGCTACAGGAATCCCTTGTTTGCTCTACATCGATGATCGACACAATGGCGAATTGGAGGTGGCACTCGATAAGGGGGAATACGCTACTATTAACACTGTTGATGATCGTCATCTTGCGGCGGCTAGGTCGGATATATTTCTTGTTGCTTACCATCTTGTTAGCTTGGGCTATTTCCTTGGTTTGCAAAAGTCAATATTGTTCCCAAGTAAAGTGGTTCCCTACCTTGGTTTTTTAGCGGATTCTTCTAGGGAGGTGTTCTCCTTGAAGGCGGAAAAGAAGGAGAAATTCTTGCAACTTGTCCGTGAAATACTCCTTGTCTCTAAGGTTACGGTGAAAACCTTGCAACGCCTGGTTGGGAAATGTGTCTCGTTTAGTCTAGCAGTCCCTACAGCCCAGTTGTTTACGAAGCAGATGAATGCAGCTATTGCCGGTGGCCAACGTACTCCCCACAGGCTAATACCCATCAGGGGGGATCTGCGTGAGGAGATCTACCATTGGCTGTTTTTGGAAGGTTGGGATGATCCGGTAACATGGCGGGATGAGCGTCATCTTCGTGTGTCTGTTGCAACTGATGCTTCCGCATCAGGCTGGGGTGCTATTTTGTTAGCTCCTCATCGTGAGGAAATATCAGATTATTGTACGGAAGAGCAGTGCAAATGGGGGATCGCCGCGAAGGAAGCTACTGCGGTCGACATGGCGTTAATGGCTTTTAAGGACAAACTGTTCAACGCTAGAGTTGACGCTTTTGTTGACAATAAGGCTGTTGTCGAGGCTTGGAACAACCAGGGTGGTAGATGCTTGGAGCTTAATATGGCATTGAAACGGCTTTTCTTCACAACGTCGAAGCTTAGCTTATCTCTGCACATGTTTTACATTCCGACTGGTCAGAATCCTGCTGATGCTCCATCAAGGCGCCTGTCCCACTCAGATAGTAAATTGTCGGATGGCTTGTAGCAGATTGTTCAGAAGGAGTTTGGTGGTAGGGAAGGCCATACTTGCGACCTTATGGCCTTGGATTCGAATAGTATGACGGATGCGTACGGGTATTCTCTCCCTCATTTTACGCCGATTCCCTCTCCCGGATCGTCTGGTGTAAATCTCTTC
>NC_090883.1:15662805-15692805 GCF_036669925.1 Montipora capricornis
GCAATAGGATGAAGTAGGTGATCAACAAATGATGAGATTTGTTCAGTAGGGCCTTCGCAGCCTGATTTGATAGGTCTCCCGATCGGGGAAGGCTTATGAATCTTTGTTAGAGTGTAGAAAACAGAGATTCGTGGCAGGCTTGGTGCAGGGATAACCATTTCTTAGGGCGCGTTCGATTGACCGTATTCCGGAATAGGAATACATGGAATAGAAGTCAGAAATCCTTCGTTTTTGCGGGGATTCACGTTATTATTGTCAAACATCTGCTAAAATGCTATTTTAAACATAGCTTTATTATTCTTGTCCATACATAGTGCTTTAAATCATCACTCTACGTATTCTTATTCCGGAATAGGGTCAATCGAACACACCCTTAGTCATGTCGTCAGTGTGGTCTCCGTGATGGAGAGCATTGATGAGTTCTTTGGCTTTTTGAGACTGTTTCTAATGCTTCTCTCGACGCCGTATAAATTTGCACTGGATTGCAGTACATTTATCTGCAACGAATGCACTTTCAAGCAATGTTTGCGACAGTTAGGTTCTTTTTGGCCAGATAATACTCAGAAAAGCGGTTTCATGAGCTCGAACCTGCGATTTTTGACAAAATCTCCATCAGCGATTGAGTTATAACAATCGTTTGTCTTGTTTGTCACGCGGTTTTGTGGCCGATTACCGTTGCTTATTTTGGAACTGAATTCATCATTACTGCGCCGACTGTCCACACTAAATTAATACCTTCCGATTTATAAGCTTTTTGTGTGAAATGGATGTCCACTTGTGAGATGCGTTGATTGTTGAAATCGTCTCACTTCCATGCGAGCACGTGATATGAAAAAAACGTTAGTATATTTTTGTTACACGAGGTCGGGTTGTTGTTGTTGTTTAATAAGTCGAAAACAGGGCGCAGTCGAAACCGAGTCATAACTGATTTAAGTCAATGGTCGAGAGAAGTCGAGTCGAAAAGTCGAGAAAACGTGTACGGTTGAGTATTCTAGATTAAAGTTTAGTTTTAAAGGAAATTACGAGTCGAACATTCATTACATTGATTGACTGTAAAATTGCAGTCAAGTAAGCGAATTACTACGCTTTAGGGGCTTTAGCATGACTTTTTAATTAGTAATTTTTGCTGTTGTTCTAAACTGAAGAGAGACGGTGTAAAGATTATCAGTCAAACGGAAAATGTAGTGAAAGAGATTACTGTGCAGGTAATTTTAGTTTCAGCTGTTGATGAAAATTGTTGGTTATTGTTTGCAAGGGGCTGTTGGCAAAATCCGGATCGGATCGGATCGGACAGGATCGGACCGGATCGGATCGGATCGACAAAACTCGGACCGGATCAATAACACCAGACAACGTGCTCAAATTCTGTGCCTTTCTCTCTTGTGTAGTCGTCTCCTCATTTATTGAGACTCGTGGAAATGTTTTTTTTCCAAAGGTGATTACAGATTCCGAAGCGGAATAATGAAAGATACGATGTGACGAATTGACTGCGTACACAACGGTCTTCTTTTTCAAACACGAAAACTGACGACACTTCTTTACTTTATCCCAGTCCATTCTAATTGCACAATAGCCTAATTTAGCAACAGAACGGGAATGTCAGTTGACGATGACGCGCGCAGCAAAAATATCCACTTAGGTCATATGAGAGTAGAATCCCAACTATTCTTCGGGCTATCCTTTCGTCAACTGACGTTTCCTTTTTGTTGCTAAATCAGGATATTGTGCAATTGTCAGGGACTGGGGTAAAGTAAAAAATTGTTGTCAGTTTTCATGTTTGAAGAAGAAGACCCTTCGCGCACGCAGTCAATTCGCTTATTGATATCAATTCGTCACATCGTATCTTTCATAATTCCGCTTCGGAATCTGTAATCATCTCTGAAAAAAAAAACATTTCGACGAGTCTCATTAAATGAGGAGACGACTACACAATAGAGAAAGGCACAGAATTCGACTTCTCCTGTCTTCAGTACGTTGTCTGATGATCGTCTATTTTTGGCAGGGATTTTGTTATTGATCCGGTCCGTGTTTTGTCAATCCGATCCGATCCGATCAGGTCCGGTCCGATCCGATCCGATCCAATCCGATCCAATCTGATCCGGTCCGATCCTGGTTTTGCCAAAGGCCTTTCAAGGCTTGTTTGTTTACTGCTGTCAGCCCAGAGGTGTATGATCACTGTGTTTAAAACTGTATACAATAATTATTTCCATACACACTATATTGCTTTCTGGGGTTAGAAACGGGGGCCCCGCTTTTAGGCTTGGCTAAATCTAGATAAAAATTTGGTTTTATCAACGGAGTTGATAATGTAAATTGCCCACCGTTCAGAGATTCTAAAAGCTGACGTTTCGAGCGTTAGCCCTTCGTCAGAGCGAATCGAGGGATTATGGGTTACGTGTAGTTTTTATAGTAGAGTAGGAGCTACGCTATTGGTGGTAACATGGCAACGTGAAAAATAGGAATATATTAGTTAAATGAAAAGCGTTCGTTAATACCGTGAGGATTAAGGGTGCCGATTTGAAAGATGAATTTTTGTTCCAGATTTTTGCGGCTTTCCGTCGTACCTAGATGTAGGGAAAGGCCGCAGATAGCAATGTGTTTTTTGGAGTGGTTAGGCAGATTAAAATGGCGAGCGACTGGCTTGGATGCATCCTTGTCATTCTTCTCAACATCGCGAAGGTGTTCGCGGAATCGGTCACCTAGTCGTCTACCTGTCTCACCAATGTATAATTTATTGCATAACGTGCAGGTTATGCAATAAATGACATTTGCGGAGGTACATGTGAAACGATCGGTGATCTTAACAGATCGCTTAGGTCCCGATATCTTGCTAGTGTTAACAATGAAAAGACAAGTTTTGCATCGTGAGCGTGCGCATTTGAAAGTGCCGGGTTGCTCGTTAGTTTTGAGCGCGCTTCTAACTAAAAAGTTGCCTACGTTTTTGTCGCGTTTGAATGAAATAAGTGGAGGTTGCGAAAAGATTCTACTAGTCTCGGGATCATTTTGGAGTAATTTAAAATTACTAAGAATGATGCTTTTGACTGCGTGATTATGAGGATGGAAAGTGAGGGTGAATGGAATTCTGTCATTCTTATCTTTTTGTGACGTTTGTAGTGATGACTGTCGATCAAATTGTTGGGCGCGATGATGGCCCGCTTTGACCACAGAGACAGGATAGCCACGTTTTTCGAAGAACTGGCACATCTCCTCTGATTTGCTGGAAAAATCGGAGTCATCACTACATAGACGTCGAAGTCTAAGAAATTGAGAATAAGGGATGGAGTTCTTGACATGTGATGGATGTGACGATGAATACAACAAATAACTGTGTGAATCAGTAGGTTTGTAGTGCACACTAGTACATAGCACGTTGCCTCTAATAGAAACTTTGATATCTAGAAAAGCCAATGAAGTTTCCGAAATTTCCCAGGTATATTTAAGAGCCGGATGAAAAGAGTTGACGGAGGTTATAAATTGATCGAGTTCTTCTCTGCTGGATGAAATAGCGCCGATGCAGTCGTCGATGTAACGGCCGTAGAGTTCAGGTTTGGGGCCGTTGTACTGATTAAAAAATTGGTGTTCAACATATCCTACAAAAAGATTGGCATAGCTAGGTCCCATTCTTGTGCCCATCGCTACACCATTAATTTGTTTGTAATAGTTGCCGGCGAATGAAAAACAGTTAAGCGTTAAAACTAGTTCGGCAAGGCGGAGGAGCGTTTCCGAGCTAGGTCCTTTGACAGTGCGTTGATCGAGAAAGTGTTTAAGTGCCTGAAGACCTTCGCTATTAGGAATGACTGTGTATAGAGATGTAATGTCCATGGTGAAAATAAGTTTGTCTTGGCCGGAGAAATTGAAATCCCGGAAAATTTGTAGTGCGTGTGTACTGTCTTTAATGTATGATGGCAAAGATTTGACGATAGGCGTCATAATCCTGTCTAAGTAGCTAGAAATGAGTTCGGTGGGGCAACTACAGGCAGAAACGATAGGGCGACCTGGGTTGTTGGGTTTGTGAATTTTAGGCAAGAAGTAAATGCACGAAGTTCTAGGGGTGTTGATGATGAGATTAGTGGCAGTGTCCGGTAATTCTTGATTAACTATAAGATTTTGAATGGTGTCTTTGACAAGTTTTTGATTTTTGGAAGTGAGATCTTTAGGGATTTTGGCATAAAACGAGGTATCCGAAAGTTGCCGCAAAGCTTCTTTTTGGTAAAGGTCGAACCGCCAAACAACTACCGCGCCGCCTTTGTCGGCCGATTTGACAACTATGTCGTTGCGTTTACTAAGATTTTTAAGCGCCGCCCACTCTTCCGAGGAAAGGTTGGAAAATTTAGTGTTGCGATTGAATTTAAGTTTGTGAATGTCGTGACGGCATTTTTTGATGAAAAAATCTAAAGAGGCAAATTGTCCCTCTGGGGGAGTCCATTTGGATTTGCGAACTAGAAGTGTTTCAAAAATATTTTTATTAGAAGTGTCCGAATCATCCTCTTTGTCGTGAAAAAAGGCAATCTAGATAAAGTCTAGATAAATCTAGATAAGCTTATTAGCTTATTAGCTTATTAGCCTTAACCGAAAATGGAGTGTGCGCACAGGGGTATCGAGGGATGGAGTGTGCCTGTCCGCGGCCTCAGTTTTCCCTCGTTCCTCTCTTGGCAAGTATTTGCATGTTTTTACTGCTTGAGAATGATTTCCGTTGGGCACGTGTCGATACCCGTAGGGATAAAAGAAAAGAAATTTTTAAAAAAGAAAAGTAATAAGAAACGAGAAGTCGTGGAACGAATAGGAGAAGATTGACGGGAGTAACTGTAGACTACCCTGCCATTTTGAAGCTGCACCTCTGAAAAGGCTGGATACGCGGATACGCAGTCGAAAGTACCACCCCTCCCCAAGTAAACTTCTAAGTATATTGTGAAGTGGATACGCGGATATGCGGATACGCAGTCGTCAAAAAAAATACCACCCCTCCCCAAGTAAACTTCTAAGTAGTATGTTGTGAAGTGGATACGCGGATACGCAGTCGAAAATACCATCCCTCCTCAAGTAAACTTCTAGGTATATTGTGAAGTGGATACGCGGATACGCAGTCGAAAATACCACGCCTCCCCAAGTAAACTTCTAAACTTCTTATGCCTCATTTTGATTACTGCAGCCCCGTCTGGGACTGTTTGAGTGGTTACTTGAGTGATAAGCTCCAAAAATTACAGAATCGCGCAGCCAGAGTTATTACTAAATCACCCTTTGATGCGAGCTCAAACCACCTTCTTTCCACCCTCAGCTGGGAGAGGCTATCTCTTCGCCGAAAGAAACAAAAAGCCTTAATGATGTATAAAACCATGAATGACCTTGCTCCGGATTATCTACAAAGTCTTTTCTCTCAGCGTCACTCTGCTTACAACTTAAGAAACTCTGAGGGAAGGCTGACCCTGTCCAAACCAAGCACCAATTATTTGAAACGAAGCTTCTCTTATAGCGGGGCCATGCTATGGAATAACTTGCCCAAAAACTTAAAAAATGCTGCATCCGTTGAGCATTTTAAGCGAAATATCAAGAAGGTAGCTGATATATCGGATTCCCACACGGCAATCATGTAAAGCAGTTGTAATTAGTTTTAGTTTTTAACTTAAGCTTAACTGATGATTTTCCGTGTTTAAATAAAGATTTACATACATACATACATTGTGAAGTGGATACACGGATACGCGGATACGCAGTCGAAAGTACCACCCCTCCCCAAGTAAACTTCTAAGTAGTATGTTGTGAAGTGGATACGCGGATAAGCAGTCGAAAATACCACCCCTCCCCAAGTAAACTTCTAGGTACATTGTGAAGCGGATATGCGGATACGCGGATACGCAGTCGAAAATACCACCCCTCCCCAAGTAAACTTCTAGGTACATTGTGAAGTGGATACGCGGATACGCGGATACGCAGTCGAAAATACCACCCCTCCCCAAGTAAACTTCTAGGTACATTATGAAGTGGATACGCGGATACGCGGATACGCAGTCGAAAATACCACCCCTCCCCAAGTAAACTTCTAGGTACATTGTGAAGTGGATACGCGGATACGCGGATACGCAGTCGAAAATACCACCCCTCCCCAAGTAAACTTCTAGGTACATTATGAAGTGGATACGCGGATACGCGGATACGCAGTCGAAAATACCACCCCTCCCCAAGTAAACTTCTAGGTACATTGTGAAGTGGATACGCGGATACGCAGTCGAAAGTACCACCCCTCCCCAAGTAAACTTCTAAGTAGTATGTTGTGAAGTGGATACGCGGATACGCAGTCGAAAACTTCACCCCTCCCCAAGTAAACTTCTAAATATATTGTGAGAACCAAACCGTAAAATTTCGCGAGAGTGCTTAGGCCTAATCACTGAAACGAGCGCTTAGGCTTAATCAGTAAACGGGTGCTTTCTTTTTCACACGATCTCGTGAAAAATATCCATGAAACGAGCGCTTAGGCTTAATCAGTGAACGAGTGCTTTCTTCTTCACACGATCTCGTGAAAAATTGTAGTTAACCGAAGCGTAAACTGAAAGCTAAAATTCTACGAGATTGCTTAGGCCTAATCACTGAAACGAGCGCTTAGGCTTAATCAGTAAACGAGTGCTTTCTTTTTCACACAATGTCGTGGAAAAGTGTACTTAACCGAAGCGTAAAATGAAAGCTAAAATTATACGAGAGTGCTCAGGCCTAATCACTGAAACAATACGTGGAGTATTTTCCACTGCGTATCCGCGTATCCACATATCCATGCATATACTACAGAGCATTTTGAAGTATGTTACACGAATTTGGTATCCAGTTCCCATGTGTGATGTCCGCGTATCCACGTATCCGGGTATCAACGTTTTCCACTGCGTATCCGCGTATCCGCGTATCCGCGTATCCACTTCACATTACCTGGGGAATGGTGGTACTTTCGACTGCGTATCCGCGTATCCAGCCTTTTCAGAGGTGCAGCTTCAAAATGGCAGGGTATTCTGCAGTTAAGCCGATTCACGGCACGAGCAAAGAATCCAACAAATCGTTCAACGTGACGAGTAGAGGAAGTATTGAAAGATCTGAGTTTTGCAACAGTCTGACAACAGCTTCTAAGAGAACGTGAAAAGAGGTGATGAGTATTAAACAGAGTAACAACAAGCCAAAGAACGATGAAAAGATCACATATTAAAATGGATCTAAGTGGAACACTGAAACGAATCGGCGAGAAGCAAGAAACAAGAGTTTTCCATATCTCAAAGTGCCCTTGGACGTGAGGTGCCTGGGAATGAAACGAAGTCACTCCACAAGAGAAAGGGACGGTAATGAGTGAGGTGAGTAACACTTTAAGTTAACTTAGCTAGCTAATAGATTTTAGAGTTGAGTTTGAGACTTTCTACCGAAGAAAACTAAGGGTCTCCAACGTCTTTGCATTAACACAGTGTATGTAAAGGGGGCCTATACTAACAGAAATTGACACAGTTAAGCCGCCATCTTGCATTTAAGCTTAATAGCAAAGCAAAAGGAACTTACAATGCTTTTGTATAAGTACGTATTGGGATCCAATTTCCAGTTTGCGCAAAAAATTGTAAGTGAAAACGAGAATTACTACAGCGTGAAAACCTGACTTTTTCCTAGAATCGCTGGCCACATGACTTAAACCTTAATTACTTCGGTCAATTTAGACTAAGGGCCCGTCACTTCATGTGTAGTCTGTTGCTGGATCTCTTCTCTTCATGGTAATGGTTGTTTGTTTGTGTCGGCTTGTATGTGCATCATTCCCTGAAGGCTCTTCCTCCTCATCACTTTCAAGGGCAAAGACATCCTCCCTCTGGCAAGAGTGAAGGGTAGAGTTTCCACTCGTGGTGCTGTGTTTGGTACAAAATTTCTTGTGTCCGAAGTCTAGCTCATTCTCTCATTGGATTTTACAAGTAGCTATAAGGTCAACCCTGTATGTGTAGAACTTTGCACTTATTTGCAAAGTTTACTGTTCAAGTCAACTTTAGCGACTAGTCATGAAATGTGCTAGCTGAGCCTGATGAAGGCATACTTAACCCTTTCACGGCCGAGGGCTTCCCCATTGATGAGTAAAATCGTCTGGCGTTAGACAGAGTAAAATCTATAAGTGTCAATTTGCATTTCTGGCGGTGAAAAGGTTAATGATTGAATTTTAAAATTCGGCTGTATAGAAAAGCATTGCTTTGGTTGAGCACCGGGCTGTCACGCAGGAGGTCGTGAGTTCAACTCCGGCCGGACCAACACTCAGGGTCTTTAAATAACTGAGGAGAAAGTGCTGCCTTTGTAATTACATCTGCAAATGGTTAGACTCTCTAGTATTCTCGGATAAGGACGATAAGCCGGAGGTCCCGTCTCACAACCCTTGTTCATTAACTCTGTGGGACGTTAAAGTTCCCACACACTATTCGAAAAGAGTAGGGGACAGTGTTCCCGGTGTTGTGGTCTGACCTTTCCAGCATGTGGTCAGCTTGGCAGGATTAGCTTGAAGGGCTTTCTGTGTGAATGAGACCACAATTGTGTATAACAGCCAGAAGTCAGGCTACTTAGCCAAGTGCTGGAGCCTCACTCAAGCTCAAAATCCCTGAAAACAAATAGAAAAAGGAATTAAAGTGAATATGACAAATTGTAGCTTCTTTTATGCATTCATAACTGCGACGATCATAGCTTCACTTGATCTTTTACTTCTGATAAATAAAGCCTTTAAAATGTGTTATCTTCAAAGTGCCTTATTTCAAAAACCTGCATGGTGACCCCCATTACATTCCCATGTAAGTTTAGTTATGTGATTTGAAATGTACTGTGTAGTCAGCTTGCCATCATGGTTATATGTACAAGTTCTTACGCACAATACTCTATAGTTAGTCTTCTGTCTGCATTATGTCCTTCCGATGAGTTCCTCTTTTCTGAGTGCATGTACTTAGGTCATAACAGGGGATAAACCGGGTAGAATGGTCAGGTATGTTGGTCTTAGACAACCATGACAAATTGAAATAATTGGTATTTGCTCAAAAATAAGAGCTTACTTTGTGTTGACCTTCCTGTGGAAAAATTGTGAGGAACTGGGCGATGGCAATAACCAAATGAAATTGTTTCATATTGTTCTATTGGAAAACCCTACTTAATCTTGCACACTAAAACAGGGCTGTGCCCTAGAAGCACCCCATGATGGTTCCTGGTCACTAACTGTTGCCTTTGGGCAACAAAAATCTTAAAATTTAATTTGTACAAATATTAGCTGCCAGGCACACTAGAATGAAAAATTTCAGAGCTCTGAACTCCCTAAAACATCTCTTAGAGCAGAGACAATAAGACAAATTATTTGATGATTTTAGCAATGCTAAAGGTAACTTGTACAACTGACCTCTGGGGTTAATTTAATTACAGCAATTGGTATGTTTCCCTCTTGATGATTTATGGTGAGCACTGCTTTGTTGGACTCTCTTCAGCATTGTAGAATGATGATTGTTTGTGGGATGATGCAAAACACCAGGGTAGTGTGGTCAAATTCTTCCCAGGATGCTAAAGGAAGGGAAAGCATATGATGAGTGTGTTAATATATCAATGTACAATACAATATTTAATTTATTTGCCATATATACATCTTTTTAAAATTTTTATAGCTGAAGATGGAATTGAAATTAAATTAAGGAAAAAATAAATGGTGAGAAAACCTGAAAGAAACCACAAGGCTTATAATGAGTCCAGTTTCCTCCCTTAAAATTGGCCACTTTGGAAAATACCATAATACTCTTTGTTTGCCCCCCCCCCCCCCCCCCAAATTTTGCATTAAGCATTGTTTTTGTTTTCTCTTGGGGCCATTTAAAGTCCCAAGAGAAACTGGAAACAATGCTTATGCAAAATGTGGGGGACAGACAAAGAGTATTATGGTATTTTCTGAAGTGGCCTATAAACTAGTCTATCTAATATAATAATGAAAATATGGACTTGTGTGTGTGGAAGGTGTTAATAGCTATGGTATCTGAGTCAGATTGGAAGGAAATGTGGCTTCAGCAGGGAATCGAGTCTGGAAATAAACAGGTCAATACATGTCTGG
The DNA here is from genome assembly GCF_036669925.1 of Montipora capricornis. Classification (NCBI taxonomy): domain Eukaryota; kingdom Metazoa; phylum Cnidaria; class Anthozoa; order Scleractinia; family Acroporidae; genus Montipora; species Montipora capricornis. The sequence goes on from NC_090883.1 coordinate 15,672,869, forward strand.
CTGGAACCTAATATTGTCAATGGCCATAAGCCATGTTGTGAGCAAGAGTGCATTTGTATGGCCATCCTGTAGGACCATTCTTTATCCAGGCAGGACCATTCAACCAATGTTTGTGAATGAGGATTTCTTCAGGAAGGATATATACTGATCCAATGTTGGCAGGGTTTTCCTCCCCATTATTAACATGTTTCCATTTTTCGGTGAACATGTTCTTGGATTTCTCTGATGAAGTTTGCTTCAAAGGTCTTAAATTGTTGGCAGCTTCCATAAATCCAGAACAGGATTATAGTACTGTCGCTGAACATATCCTCATGTACTACATGTAAATGAGTGGCCTGCTTTAATTAAAGTCCCCTCCCCCCTCCCCCCACCCACTACACAATAACAAACAGCAAAGCACAGTTTGTCTTTTGGGCCATGAGAAGTTTATTTCTACAACCGAATATATGAGAACAATGAAACATCAACAGAGAATAAAAGGTCTCTGTTGCCCCCAGCTAAATAACTTGAAGACATAAAGTGGAGGTGAGAGAACTATTTAACAGTTAGAACTGTAGCCCGCAAGGGGCTATTGACCTGTGCCCTTGATGGCGAAAGGTCTAACTGTTTTAGTATCACCCAACTAGTTGGACAGAAAAGGCAATAATAAAGTTAGCAAATGCAAGTTGAAGAAACATTTATTTGGGAATAAAACGAAAGAAAGCATCACGCTTTTCGCTACTCAAGGACTATTACTAATAGTCCTCTAGTAGCTTAGCCAATCAAAATGCAGGATTTGCATTAGTCCACTAGTTAGGTGATACTAATTAACAATTATTCCATGAGCGCGCATTGGGTATGAGATGATAGACAAGCACGAGTGGAATAATTGTTTTATTAAAAACACCCCAAAATATAGAAAACTAGACTACAATAACAATAAAAAGGCCCAAAAACTCACACATATGCTTGCCATGTTTGTAGATCATGGTATAATGGCTCATAACCCATGATGGCTTAGCCAATCAAAACTCTCGAATTGCATTATCCAATGATCCAGTTTTTAATAGTAATATGCCATAGTGGTGAGAATAGAATCAATCTCAAAAAATCCTAATAACCTTGCAAGGCAGCCATAGATTACAGTCAAGCCACAGTGTATATCACACATGACCAGTATCGAAGAGACTGAAATTAACATTCGAATGGTCAGTACTACCGCGCACCGGTGGTTCAGTTGGTTGAGCATCGGGCTGTCATGCGGGAGGTTGTGAGTTCGACTCCGACCGGACCAACACTCAGGGTCTTAAAATAACTGAGGAGAATGTGCTGCCTTTGTAATTACATCTGCAAATGGTTAGACTTTCAAGTCTTCTTGGATAAGGACTTTAAACCAGAGGTCCCGTCTCATAACCGTTGCTGGAAATTAAATAGTATGGGACGTTAAAGAACACACTCACTGTTCGATAAGAGTAGGGGACGTAGTCCCCGGTGTTGTGGTCTAACCTAAGCTGGACGGGGGCATCTTTCACTTCCATAAAAATTAATTGTAAACTGCGTAACAAGTAGTCTGGCTAAAGTCCCCCACAAAAGTATTGTAAAATTAGTCCTGAAAAGCCCCGTGGGGGAGAGACTAATAGCAAATCATTGTATTATTGTAGTACTATGCCACAATGCTAAAGACCTCAGTGCGAACTTTAGGAATCTTTAATGTACTATCTAGCTTGTTTACCACACATTTTATTTGTTTTCGTTGGAATATCACAAACAATGTGGAACCCAATTGCATCTTTTTGCAACCTTTTCTGTTGTAGAGTGTGTGTTGCCGGCATACGCATGTCAAAGCAACAAAGAAAAATATGTTTATTATTGTTTTATGCCATACATGTAGTCTTGAAACCTTGCCCATGTGAAAAAGAAGCTGGTTATTTTTAGGCATCTTGTTGTTATGTGATTCATTCAGCATATCACATATCCCCTCATTGCCTAACAAAATACATGTACATGTATATTTTTGTCATGAAAGCTAACGATAAAAGGTTACAATGCTTTGACCTCTCCAAGGTCATTTTCAAGTGCGGGTAAAAATATATAAAACATTAGCATTAATATAATTATTTGTAATGGTTCAAAATGTAGTTTTTGTGGGAGGCGTGGTGGCCTCATGGTTAGTGCACTCTACTCTGGATTGAGTGGTCCGGGTTCAGGCCCTGGCTTGGGACATTGTGTTGTGTTCTTGGGCAAGACACTTTACTCTCACAGTGCCTCTCTCCACCCATGTGTAGAGAATGGGTACTGGCAAATTTAAGGTTGGGCAATTTTCCAGCCACAAATTTCTGCTTGAGGGCCAAAGTGGACCCTACAACCCATTTTTGCGGGCCAGATTTTTCAAGAAAGGGCCATTGTGCAGGTATCCTTCCAATAATTGTGCAAAAGAGAAGACACATTTGGGAAGTTAAGACAATGAAAATGACAGTTTATTTGAAGCTGACATATCAATAGAGGTCTCAAAATACATTTTGTTGTTTATCAACTTTGTTAAATCAAAATGTACATGTAGAATTTTAAAACATTCCAAGATTGCATTAGAATTCTGAAATGCAGAGGACAGGCAAGTGTTTTGCAAGCTACGTATGTAATCCTCTGATTCAAAAGTACTGTATTTAATAGAACTTGAAATGAGGAATACACTATACATTGTATTGCCTATTCTATGTCTTGTGGAAAATTCTTCTGTCCTTCTGTGCTTTCCGCACACAGAGAGACTCAACAAAGTCAAATTCCTCAAAAGGCTTCCCTTTAATTAATACAGTATCAGCATTGGGCAATTCAGGGCTGCGTCTCCGATTCTGTTTCTTGACTTGCTTTTGATTAGATTTTGTTAGCTAAAGCCCCAGTCACAATCAGCAGTATGAAGTGGTAAAATCAAAGCCAATTCAGCCAAGATAATCAGATTTGGAATGATGTCCTTGTGATTCTGGTACATAATCTTGCACAACAATGACATTTTATCGTGGGGGCACTTCTGCTGAAGTACAAGACGCATGGCAATGCTCCACTCCCTTAGGTAAAAAATTCTGTTTCATTGGAAAATTATTGTAGTTGAAGTATCAGAGACATTTTAAAGCGTGGGAAATTAAAGAAGGAAAGGGCAATAGTGGCCCTTGAATTGTTTTGTTGGGGGCCATCTCTCAATCTTTTGTGGGATTCATGCAATGGTGCACTCTGGCTGGAACACTGGCTGGCTGTGATGGACTAGCATCCCATCCAGGGGGGAGTAGAAATACTCCTAGTCGCTTCATGCTATGGAAACCAGGCATACATGTAAGCTCCGGCGTGTTGGGCCACTAGCTCTTAAGCATACTTTTTTAAAATGTAGTTTACAAAATAGTTAAATTTGTCACGAATGCTAAAATGCAATGAGATCTGTAACAGAAGTGATAAAATATTTGTGAAGTTAACAAAGGGATCATAAAACAAGCATGCGGTGAAACCAAAACAATGCATACGACTTTCAAGCATGTACTTGTGTCAAGACATGCTTATTCATTAAGATTTTTAAGTACAGCTGCAGGCCAATTCAGAGCAGCTGAAACTCACCTCATTTTGTTCATTATTGTTTTCGAACTATGGCTTAAGAATTTTATATGGATCGAGGGAGAGTTATCATAAGAATGGTGGCTATGCCTTTAAAGAGAAATAATGAGGTGTACCGACATTACACCTGGACTTAGTTCTGATGTCCTGTTCAGAGCTTTTAATAAATTCCTTGTATTCCATGAGAGTCCAGAGCTGTGATGGCCTTGTGGAGTATGGTCACCAGATTTCCATTTTATGACAAAAGAGGTCAATCTGATCTCAGAGATCTCTGTCTTAAACCCAAATATGCCTTGCTGTGAGACTGTTTTCAAAGGTATGATGTTGTTGTTCACTGTGGTCAGTGTGGATCAGTTACAATTTTGTAACATTTCACAATTTTTTACCCTTAAACGCCTTTGATTATTTTCTTGAAATGAGGCAGGTTTAGGTTTACGCTGGAGCTAGCTTGACAATCAGACATGGTTTGATGTTAACTGCTTTTTAAAATAAAAAATTTACTGGTACTTTTATAGTTACAATTCAAGACCAACCTTTCAACTTTCGTTTTAGTGTCCTTAGCAGGGGTGATCTAAGGCTGAAACAGGAGTCCTTCTCTACTCACGGCATGTCATCCTTATCATGGTTTAAAAGATTGTGGTTGGAGTAAATCTTCCAATCTTTCTAACAAAGACATGCTCTCAGTTGTATGGTTGGTTATGGCAAACATGTTTTCACAAGGCAGAGTGTTCCCATTTACTAAAAAAAACCAATCTTAGGTTCCCTTTTGAATGTGTATTGGCATTTGAGTTGTCTGGTGTATATGCTTTCACAGTCATAGTACAGTATATGGTAACTTGAGTTTGAATTGTTAGACCCAAGCGGCTACTCTTAGGTGTGACAAATGTTTTAATGTGAAAGTAAGTCATCCAGATGCCATGGTAAAAATGTGTTTATGGGCCTTCACTTCGGTGTGGTATTCTGGATTTACTGTTGTCACTATATCTGATGCGCCAATAAGCAGGGGTTACTCAGCCATGTTGGCCCTTTAAGAAAGTTATTAAAAGCATAAGCACACCCTGACCCCGATGCCCTCTTTCTAGCTTGACTGTCAAGGTTCAATGAGTGTCATATTCCAAAAAAACCTGTGTTTCTCCTGAATTGTTTTAGTTACTTTCATACTGGCATTTCATTATGATAATAATTATTATAAGCAAATAAAACCTTTTTTGCCTTTTGTGTGTGTATGTTGATTGTACTTCATTATCTGCTTTAAACTGAAACTACTTTTGGAATGGGGAGTAAAGGTCCTTGCAAAATTGAGTTACTACCACTTGACATCATTCCAGAGAATTAATATTCATTTTCCATGTCAGATCCAAAGGTCAAGTCACTGTCAGGGTCAGTCTATACAGTGCTTGTAAAGCATCATCAGTGCTCTCCTTCTGCCACTGTGCCACTCTGAACAGCCACTGTCTCCTCACACTGCACTCCCATATATTTTGTTTCACATAACTGCACACTCACTAGTGGTGGCCCTGGGATGGCATTCTTTGGTACCTTAGGTAGCTCTGAAGCCAAGCACTCACAGCATCCTTCACAACTGGCAAGCACCTTTGAACATCTGGCCCATTTATTCCAACAGTAAGTAATGCCTGTAGCATTTCATTTCAGAGCCTGCTTCGTACCCGCGTTTTGACATTCTTTATGACATTAGCACCCCTCTCTGGCCAGGCATTACTCACAAAGTAACCATGACTTCTGCTATGTAAAGAAGCAGAGGAAAAAATGTAATAAATGAAGATTTGCTCCTAAGTAGATAAGTGAGGAACCATTCTGTGGTTGTGGTGTTGCTAGACCCAGACTTCACCTCTGTTGGAATCATGTTCTTGACGCTGTCATTCACATGGTATTTCATGTGAGAGCATTCTGTTTGTAGCTTGTCTGGTTTCAATGTTTGTACTTTTCTCTTTCAATTTGAAAAAGACATTTAGCCAAAATGTTAACCTGAGCAGCTCTGCACTCCTGAAAACCATCCGCTTCATGATTTGGCACACAGAGTGGATCAAAAATACAAAGGGCACTGATAACAACAGAACTTGTGGCAAACCTTTCATCTAGATCCTGTGTCAGAACTGCTACATACGTCTGTAGAAGCCTTTGCATTTGTTCAAATGCAGTCGAAGGAAACGTGATATCGCAGCCCAGATTTTCAAAGCTGTCCACATCTGCTTGTAACTTCTCCAGGGGGAATCCTCCTCTACAATTTTGTTCAAATGCTGTTTGGTGGCTTTGACCTGTGGATGAATAAGGGAAAAACTCACATAGCTTGTTTGAAATGCCAGTGACAGTGTAGAGAGAACAGGTAGAACTTTGCCAAAATGTATAGTACACCTTGATGGTTTTTTGTTGTTTGCAAAAAGCCGGGAAACTCTCTGTTGTCTCCTTGTTAGTCCCTGGGCCAAGACCCTAAAAATAGGGTGTTCGGTATCACTCAGAGGGACAAAGGCTATTATACATTTCTCAAATCTACAATTCCCGTAGTTTATGATTTTGTATGATAGTAGTCTCCGATAAGTAGCTGTTAAAAAGATATCATGTGACAAAGTAACGTCACTTATTTTCACCATCTTTAGCCAGCCCCATCAAAGCTTTTATATATACATGTAGCTGTGATAACAGAAGTTCCTTCTTGATCAGATCATAAATTGCTTGTGCATTAGCGGAACAGTGGTCTTCCAACACGTTCTGAAAACTAAGAAACTTTGTTTCAACTGTTCTGTTGTCATTGTCAATATTGCACAAGAGCAACTACAGGCCCAGACATAATTTTTGGGACACTTCTGCCTCTTCCTTCCCTATTAATGTCGCTGTGAAAGATTCGGTGACTGAACTGCAATAAACAACATTGAGAGGGGAAGGGACGCACAAGAAGGGAATAAAGGACATTCGCATGAATTGTCCCAACTAAGCTTAGCTTTTAGAATCACTGTACGGTGGTCAATTTACATTATCAACTCCGTTGATAAACCAAATTTTTGTAATTATGTCTGAGACTGTCTTTGAGAAGGAACGTAAAGAATTTGAGTAGGTGTTAACACATTACGACATAAGACTGTGCTGGGGTTACAAGGGGGTGAATATAATGTAGGCCATTGTGACTTCCTAAGTTTAGGGATGTTCTATTTATAATTCAGGGGAGGAATTAAGCAATGTATATAAAGAAACTTTTAATGTTAATAATATCCAGTTCACAAAAAGTTTATTCAGTGCAAGCTTTAAAATATTGCCATAGAGAGTTTTTGGCATGGTCTTTAAATTTCCCATTGATAGTGTGACAAGAGCACGTGTGTACTATCTGTGTACAATTCAGGGTTTCTCCATACGGAAAGTTGCCGAAATGTGCCACATTTCAAGGGCAAGTGTGTGGAGACTAAAGAAAGAGGACATTCTTGCCATGAGAGTGTGTTACAAACAACAAGGACAAAGGGGAACACCGTTCAAATTAAGTTCAAGAGACGGAAGATGGCTTCTGAGAGCCATGAAAAGACTTTGAGAGAAAGAGAGCAACTTTTCCTGTGAAAGATTTATGGCAGAAGCTGGAATTTCTTCCAAAAAGGTATCAGTGAGAACAGTGTCCTGTTTCCTAAATTCTCAATGGTATTTTTATCTACAAGCGCGTAAAAAAGTTGTCTTGACGGTCCCCGATATGAAGAAAAGGCTGAGGTTTGCGCGACAAATGGAAAAAGATCACGGTTCTGATATCTGGACTAAACGTGTGGCTTTCTATCTTGATTGTGTGTCATATGTGTATAAGAGAAATCCATTACACCAGGCTTTGGCTCTGAAGGAACAAATTTGGCAAAAACGAGGCAAAGGCCTTACAACTGGTTGTTTGGCCAAAGGCAAAAAAGAAGGAACTGGTGGAAAATATGTGAGACTTGTAGTAGCTATCTCCTACGATAAGGGTGTAATTCTTTGTCATCCATATGAAAAAATGACAGGGCTTTTTGCTAATTTCATCGATGAGCATTTTCCGATGACGTTTGCACTGTCAGATAAGGGGAATGACAACTTATTTGTTCAAGACAATTGTCCATTTCAAAATTCCGCTTTGGCAAAAGCTGCCATGAGGAGAACCCGTGCAAAATTACTCAAGTTCCCTGTGAGATGCCCTGACGTCCTATGCCACGAAAACCTGTTTCCTATGGTTTCTCGTAAACGAGAGAAACATGTCATTGAGCAACAAATTACCAGAGAATCATATCCTGCGTTTAGGACCCGAGTTATTTATACCTTTTATTCCGTACCAATTGATACTGTCAATAAGCTCATATTGTCCGTGCCTAAGTGTACTTTACAGCTAATTGCTGTAAAGGGGGGTTGCATAAAATACCAAGTGTTTTATTAATCAACAACCTAAACAATCTTTGACAATTGCTGTAATGAAATACACCTTTTCCCGGGAAGGAGAACTATTTATGTTAAGGACCAGAAATATAACTGTCTCTCACAGGAATAATACAGTTAAAGCACTTGACACAACTTTTCTTTATGTCCCTGTGCGTGCACGGAACAGTTCAATAATTTTTTTTTTCCAACTATACTCAATATTATCTATCGTTTTCTGCCATGGATAAAACATTCTTTTTGGGGAGCAAAACACAATTAACTTTTACAACATTATTTGAGAAGGCAGGTGTGACATTCAAAAATCTTAGAATGTTTATTCGCTATGTTAATTCACTTTGCACCAAATAGTGACATCTGGTTCGCAATTTTTTTACAAAATACATCTCTTAAAAACTAGTGATACAACAGAATAGTTGGCCTCAAATGATGGAGGATACGTATAACGGGCAAGTCATATCAAACGACTTAAAACCTGCCCTTAGAACCCCAACAGAAGACCTTGTACCTCACGGGTCACCATCGTATAATTCAATAAAGATGTTTTCGTTTGTTTATTAAGCAAACAACCCTGTTACCATGCACCAAATCTAAGTAACTCATCGTACATGTATCGACATGGAATGAAAATAGGCAGTTTCACTTAAGTAAAATCACCACTTTCTTGTCCTTTACTGTTGCATTATACATGCAAGGGAAATTTTGAAAAAAGTATCTGCAAAGTATGGTGACCCATTATGGTGACCCGTTGAACAGTGACACCATCTCTACACTAGACTTGCGACAAGCTCAGTTCTGCAAAACAATGAGGGCAACTAGGGATGATCTGTAGTTCTTCCTCGGGAATTTGGCTGTGGAAGGCAAAAAACTTCCACTGAACTCTCATCATTTGTGATTCCCTTTCGTCAAGCACTCCTCCTCTCACCAAACTCCGTTCTTCTTGTGCAAAAAATAGGGGTATCCGAGGCAAACTCAATGTCCTGACAAAAATGACTTTTTGGGGCTGGTAGATGGACTTTCTGCCCCTCCAAGAGCAGTAATAAGTCGTGCCATGTTATGATCTGAGAACACCAGCGGAAATCATTGGGAAATATAACTTCTGCTGTTTCTGCGCCAAGCCAGGCAAATGTTGTGGTAGCAGGGTTTGTGAAAGTTCTGAACATGATATTCAACGGGCCGGCGGGTTCAGAAGAAACTTTTTACCGCAATTCGCGGGTTCTTTCAAAAAGACATTCCTATACTTGCCACGGCCTTGCTGCAAAACCTGCCCAGCCATCTGCCACTGCAACCCTCAACACATGGGCTCCCGATCTCACGGTAGAGAATTTCCACCCTTGTTAATTTGGAGCGTGCCAAGTCCACCTCAGCCTTTCCATTTCCCAGCCTACACTAATGGCTTCCTCAACAGCTTTGGCTCCTCTGTTTGCTATAAATTTGGCAAGGTCAGTTTTGCCCTCTCGTTTTTGTTGACTCGCTAACGCTACCAGCTGTAAACGCAATTTTATGCCTTTTTCAACTACAATTTGCGACACCTCAAACACTGTAAGTGTTTTCTTCCGCTTGTTTTTTTTTCCACCGTCGGCACCATTTGAGACCTGACCCGCCCGAAACGCGGTACTGTACTTGCATTCATCGTTATCAGTGCCCCAATATTTTTCAGATTGGGATGATTCGTTGAATGTACAGCTAAGCTATCTTCGTTGTATATGTGACCTCTCACGCGAAAACGTACACTAACGGTTTTCCGTTGAACGGGTAAAATCCAACGGCTAACAAACGGGTAGTCAACGGGTTTTCCAACGGCTTCAACGGGTTTTCCAACGCTTTCAACGGGTGCGCAAAAAATTCCAACGGGTTGCAATTTTTTTCCAACGGTTTGTGAAATTTTTTCCAACGCTTTTTACCAACACTTCCAACGGGTAGCCCAACGGCTTTTTTCAACGGTTCTTGATGATTTCCAACGCTTTCAACGCTGGAGTTTTGGTAACCAACCGTTTATTAATCGATCCGAAATCATGTTGGCTCGATATTTTCAGTGACTGAGAGCAGACGTCTACGCAAGTAGAAAATCAGGTCGCAAATGAAATAGAACCCTAGACAACACAACTCTCGATCACCATCGTGTCAACTTCTCGGCCGAAATTTGCATATCGTGTGAATCGGTATTCGTTTTATCAAAATTAATGGTTTCTTTCACCAGTCGCCATAAATGATACTTGCTCTTTATGACGCTTTTTAAATGTCTTTTATGGAATCCACTCGCTCGCGCTAAGAATAAAGCTAGTTCAGATGTTTTTACACGTTGAGATGTAAATCAACCAACACAACTCTCGATCATCACGCCGTTTGAACTTCTCGACTGAAATTTACATACTGTTTGAATCGGTATTCTTTTTATCAAAAGCCAGTTTCTTTCACCAGTCGTATTCACAGTTACGTTTAGAGCTTCGAGCATTTTCATCAACTCAAGCAAAATTGTTTGTGAAAACCTCAAGTAAACGTGCACGCTGCGAAGAATATTTATTTTCACAAGTTGCACGTGATAAAATTTAAAAAGACAGCAAAAACAAACGAGTTCTTGCATAGAATCTATGCTCTGAAGAATGAAGCAAAAGATATTTTCTGTGTCGCCGATTGAAATGACGAATAGACTATTATTTTGCATGTGCGATGAACAAACTAAACGTGATCGGCGCGGTTTAGTAATGAAACGTTGATTGACCTTTTTTCGACATCCTTCTAAGAGAAACCTTGGGTAATTTTCAAAAGATGTCACAGGAGGTTGACTTCCTTCATTGCTACGCTATAAAATTAATATGCTCGCAAGTAACCTACACCTAAAATTTAGACATCATTATTTTTATCCGTCACTCATCTGATCAAATGCCATTACACTGTCACGCAACAAAAAAATAAATCGAAAACCATCCAGTGGAAAAAGTCAGGAAGTCGTGATGTTGTAGAAGATAAATGAAGAAGACACTACATGTAAAAAATTTTTGTGAATATGCTTCATTGGCAACTTTATTGACAACTAAAATTGCTAGACTTTATTTCTCGCGGATGGTTCGTTCGAATCTTTTGGTCCGGCACTTTGCATTTATTTTGCATTTGACAAGCCGCCAGCACTTGCTTTCCTCCTCTTCGGGCCCGACTGGAAATCTTGTGAAGATCAACACTAAAGAAAAAGAAAGAGGAAATTAACATATAATTTCAGAAGAAGTTCACTGCAGTAGAACCTCCACTTGCAACCACTCTCGGGGAAAAAGTACACAGACAAATATAATTGTGGAAAAGTGAAAACGCCACCTGGCAACTTCCTTTGCCCTGTACCTTCAGTTAACAATTCATGAATTTTTCAGAGCTAACGTTTTACGAAAATCATTCGACATCGGAATCCCATACAAACACAGCAAATTTCTTTAGCTTATCCGTCCTACCTACCGACTTCTTAATTAATAATTACCTTTCAATGTATGAAGTTTGGTCTTGTCCAGCGGTTGTTTCCCAAAATTCCCTTCCGTGTTGCTCATCGCCAGTTCATCTAGGGTGAAGAGCTCGGGAAGAAGCTTGATGGCGCACTTGTATCGATCTTGCTCAGACTGCAGAGCCTAGTGGACACGCTGTACCTTTTGAGTAGTCACACAACTTCGAACAAGGTCCTCCACCACTGGTGTGGAGCTGTCGTTGACAAGGACAGGCTGTGGCGGTTCACTGGGTGGCACAACTGGGCTGACTGGAAAGAGTTCTTGCAGTGTACTCAAATCATTTACGTCTATTGTGGTAAGGTCGGCGTTTGGTATTCCGTCAGCGGTTAAGTGCTCGTGGGCTGAATCTGGAACTGGACTGTTACCTTGCTATTATGATATGAAAAATAAATAAAACAAATTAGTATTTGCGTGCTCACTCTGTTCAGTCCAACCCGTGATAACAGCTAAAAACTATTCTCCTTTCATATGTTACTTTCGTATATTGTTTAGTTTTTTCATAAAAATGAATGATGTGTTCGATTGTCTACAATGGGGAATATAAAAATAGTTGTAATAGACTGAAGAAAATTACCGTTGCTATTTTTCGAGTTTGAAATAATCAAATGTTTCAAAATTTTCACGATACTTGTGTGCCATCTATTCACGGGTGTCTTTAAACATGACAAAGAAATAAAACGTGACAGTAAGGTTACTCAAAGTAAAGCAAAAATCAACCCTCACCAGAGTGAATTCGGAAGTCATGGAGGCGGGCTGCGTTGAACTGGCCTCTAATAGATCCAGGCGCTCCTCTATCCTGTCTAGCTTTGCACTCATCCTACTTTCCATTAACAAAAGGGCGGATTCTACTTTATCAACCATCTGCAAAAAAACAGAAAGGACATTAAGGGGAAGGCCTTCGGTAATTCAAAGACAATTGAACGTTTTGGCTTTCGATTACAATCATTACACTAACAATGTAATTGTTGCCGAAGTTGTGCACTCGTAACTTGCCTTACAGAAATCCTCGCGGAGATGTCTGTCCGCCGCCAGTCGGTTGGATTCCTGTAATTTCTCACACCTTTTTTCCAGAGTCTCGAGTGCTCGGTTTTTCTCCTCCAACTGTCTTTTCAGTCGACCAACTTCGTCATTCTCGGAAATCTGTGTTGCTCGTCTCTGTAAGTTATCGGTTTTCTCGACCTTGTCAAACTCGACTGTTTTCTGGGATGTCCCTCTCTGTAATAAGGTCTCGACTGGCGATGAGTTTACTTTCGCCTTTTTCGCGGCACGTTCAGCGCTCCAGGTAGCCTCTCTTTTTCTCTGTCCCTTTAAAAACTCTTCATACGGATCTGCAGTGGGGAGATTTTCTAATGGTTCGGCCAGCTTTTTATTCAAGGAAACTGCCTCATCGGCTTTTGGACGATCCGCTGGAGCTACAGGCTCTATCTCTGTTTATAGGGAAAGAAAAGATATTTTCAGTTCACTGTTGGCCTGTTTTTCCTTGATAGTTTTACTCATACTAGTAGTGATCGTAGATCAGGAATGCGTTCGACTCTGCGGTAGTATAAACAAGGATTTGGTTCTAATTTGTAGTAAAAAGTCATGTCATTATCATTATTATCAATAAACAAGGCCAAATGATATCAAGAATGCGAGTTTTAATAATACAAGCTAAATGAATAACGAATTCAAAGTCACTTCAAATCATCATGTAAGTGTTGATTGAACAAGCTATTAAAGAATCAACTCAGTCCAGTGAACTTATTTAAAATTACCGAAAAAATGCGTACAATTGTCTATAAATAATAGACATATCACAAAGTTGAAGCAAGAACCAATCAGCTTGCTATTTTCAATGGTTCTTGGTGATCTCCAACGCTTTCAACGCTTTTCACCGCTGCTGATAAACACTTGCATGAATACTAACGGGGAGTTTTGGTAACCAACCGTTTATTAAACGATCCGAAATCATGTTGGCTCGATATTTTCAGTGACTTAGAGCAGACGTCTACGCAAGTAGAAAATCAGGTCGCAAATGAAACAGAACCCTTGACAACACAACTCTCAATCACCACCGTGTCAACTTCTTGGCCGAAATTTGCATACCATGTGAATCGGTATTCGTTTTATCAAAATTAATGGTTTCTTTCACCAGTCGCCATAAATGATACTTGCTCTTTATGACGCCTTTTAAATATCATTTATAACGTAATTCAAGATGCACGAACGACAAAAATATCGCCACTTAGAATCACAGGACACCCAAGATTAGGATGAGTTCTCCTAAACGCATTCTCGTCCCTAGAGGCCGGAATTCTTTTGCTCAGCACCGACCGAAAGAATCGCGGCCTCTGGGGACGAGAATGTCCTAAACGTTGAACGCAAAAATGTGTTCGTCTCTGATATATTTAAACACGAAATCTTTGTTGTTTTTATAGGAACTTTTAATTTTGGAGCTTCTCCACGCAACTTCTAAACTTGAGCAAACGATTGAGAAACAAAACCATCTCGTATGCACATGCTTTGCGATGATGCACGCATGCTTGGTCCCCGCAGATTACCCAAAAAATCTCAATTCAGTTTGCATTACAACTGTGTTCTGCGAACGCAATGATTTGACCGTCGGCCGCCAACTGAAGCAGGGGGCGGAGCTATCGCTTTTGCAATGCGTCTTATTGTTTTTAAACATGACCTGCTTTTTTGAACGGTTCTTGATAATTTTAACGCTTTGAACGCTTTGCGGGGCATATTTTTCAGTATTTTACGGATACTTCTCTCTTCTACCCAGACTTCATATTTAACGAGGAATATTCCACTTGACATTGTAAATAGTATTTCGCTTTAGAAAGCACCTTCTAGAGTATCTAGCTTTGGATCTTCAGGGCTTTTTTAACTAATGCAAGTCGAGTTAAAAGACAAACTTAAGACTTATGTAGACGTATTTCATTTCGCGCGCGCAAAAAAGGGGAAACAAACTGAACATACATACTAACCTTTATTTGATTTTTTCGAGGGCGCAACTTTCTTTCTCCTCTTTCTCGCTGGCTCTGCATCCGTCTCTACATTGTTTTCTGTCGGCCTGTCTGTATCCGTTCCACTTTCTGGAATATTCTCTTTCGACCATTCAATGTCCTTGTCGCTTAACTTTTTCTCGTCATCTAGAAACACAACTCATGCCGATTAGTTTCAGTGCTTTTGTCATACTTAAGATTGGCAATTTAATTTGCACGAGACCATGTCTACCGGTTCAATCAAGAGTCCAATCATGTGTTAAACGGCCTACATGTAACTAATTTGGTGAGTGCAAATGTTCCATTTAGGCTTACAGCTTGTAGCTTTCCATGCACGAAATGTGTCCGGGACTTTCAAGAAGAGGCCCTGTCTACTAAATGCGGGCTTTACATTGTCAAAACTACCATGCACTCTAGCGATCGTGCTTCTTTAAGTAATCGAAACGACGCATTCTCGTTAAAGACATTTGGGTCAGTAAGTAACTTACCATCCAAAGCCACGATCTTAGAGAAAGTCTTTCTCCCATTCCAATTCACGTACACTTCCAACCCTTCTCGTAATTCCAGATCTTTTTCCACGATAAACTTCGTCGAGGCTATGCCAGTCTTGTCTTCCTCAGGGAAGAAGAACAAAGCTTTCAAGGGACGTTTCCCCCATTCCTTGCAAATCTTTCTCAAAGACATGACTACAAAGCTACGCTCAACACTTTAAATTGAAAGTGACAAAAAGGCCAGTGACAGACTTTTATACTGTAGTACTTGCAGTGAGTGGATCGAAATCCTTTCTTTTTCATTGGAGGAATGCATACTGCATTGGAATGCAAATTTAAGACATTGAAAACTACATGCTTCAGTGAACTAGTGTACGCGTGACCAGTCGCCATAGATTACTTATACACTTGCTCTTTATTAGTCATAATTATATGTTGAGTAAATCATCTATAAAAGGGTGTATAGCAGGACTGTGAACGTTCGCCGCTTTTTTATGGTCGCTTATAACAGTTTTCAGCTCAACGCAAGGAACTGTTATTTTTGTAAGTAATTGCTAATGCAATGGGACTCTAGGACAAAAACGAGAGAAAACACAATACGTCAAAAAAGTCACACATCCCCATTCATTTGCAAGTGACTATAAAGCGTGCCTTTTGCGCGCGCGAGCAACTTCTAAACTTTCTCAATATGAATACGAGTCGCTTTCACGATTCCTGACTGTTAGCACTTTACACCGTTCTTGAAAGGTGTTTAACTTATGTGAGGCTGTTACTTTTTAAAAGTAACTTTGTTTCTAAGGGCGCTTTCCTTTTGCCAGAACTGGCCGGCCAAACCCATCACTTTCCAAAGAAAATGCAACCATTTGAAGGAACACTTGCATGATATTCCCTCGTATTCTAGATTCTGGAGGAGTATATATGATCGTCGAAATTTGTTAATTTGAATGTGTTGTAGAGTTAGGGCCTCTTCATATGAGCCTGGTCAACCGGGCTGGCTCGTCTTCCGATATCTCGCCTCGCCACTCTTTCCTTCGTAAAAAATTCGATGTGTTCACATGAGAAGCCGGGCTGGCCCGGTTACCGAGTGTATCACCGCTAAATGTAATAACAACGCTAAATGTAATACCAACCGTAAATGTAATAAAAATTAACTCCAAATGTAATACTAACCAGAAATGTAATAAAAATCAACCCTAAATGTAATAACTTACCCCACCGTAAATGTAATACAATTTAACGCTAAATGTAATCAGGTGACCGACCGTAAATGTAATACAATTTAACCTTAAATGTAATAACACGTTATTAAGAGCGGCAAAGGCGTAAATGGCATCAATATCATCAGTGATATGATATCACTTCAATAGATTATCGGAATACCCAATCACGGTTATTCCCCTTTACTAACTACACCGTTAGGCGCAGATTACCCCTGGGGGGTTACTCCAATACAATACCTATAGGGGTATGCGCCGCCTAACGGGGTCATGATTCTGGAGCTCCTGAGTTAGAGACGTTTCCTAAACAGGGTATAATATTTTGAATGCACGAAATCTCCACTTTTGTAAGCAAGGAGAGATTGGTTCAAAAAAATACGATTCAAAACTGTTACACCCTGTGTTGCCCATAGTTAGCTTACGAGCATGATTGTGTGTGTTTTTGGCTAACCATATCAAATGTGGGGCAAATTCTTTCCAAAACGGGTCCAAATTCTGAAGTCCCGGGCGGCATATACCCACCCAAAAAATAGTTCAGTGCTGCCCCCCCCCCCTCCCTCCCCCGGGAGATTACCGTGCACCTTCAGGGGTGTCTCGCGTACAAGCGATGTAGCGCGTCGGGTTTAAACTATAGATATCTAAACCCTTACATCAAATTAAAGCTTATAGGACTGGCTATTAGACTATACCAAAACTTTTGAAAACAAATGAATTGCCGAAATTTTCACGACTTCTAAATGCGAGCGCCCGAACCACCTTTTGAAAGTTACATGTCAAAGCAAATTTTGTTTTTCGCTTGTTTAATGTGTAATTTCAGTGAAAAGTTACAGAACATTTTTGAAATAGGATTAAAAAAATGTGGAGTGATCGTACAAAAATCGCTCTTGAAAAAAGTTATTTCAAAATAAAAAATTCGGAGAAGTGGTTTTGTTGTTTATATGTAAAACTAGGTACTGTCAAAATTTGAGAGCAATCGAACAAATTCCCTTTGACTTGTAGCTCTTTAAGTGTGCCCTTCTGGTGAAAAAATTGTTTCGAGAAAAAACTCTGAAAAATTTTTCCTGCTTCGCAAACAAACTCCGCCCACAAACTCAGTCAACTGGGTTCTCAAGACGCTTGTCTGGAATTGTATGGATTTTCACGTGGTTCTTGTCGTGGTCTTCGAAAGTAAGCAAAATGATTGTAAAATGTCCCTTGTTAGCGTTTTTTATTTTCATCATTGGAACGTGGGCAGAAGATAAGAAATGTTTTCGTCAAATGTCAGCCGTGGACGACGAGACTTACGCAACTCTTTTCGCCTTAACGAGTGGAGAATTTGTGGTGCCTGTGAAAGATCGCTCCCGAAGCCAAAAGGCAGCCTGTGTTCGTTTCTGGAGAGCCAAGTCACAGTTTTCTATCTCTGAAGTTAACGGCAGGAAAAGGCTATTTTTTAAAGGCAAAGAAGTTACAAAGAAGTCGGAACTGAGTGCTTTGGTTGAAAAGGAATTTCGGCATTGCAAAGGCGCCGGCTCAAGAAAGCTGAACCGAAGACTGATCAAGCGCTTTCAAGGTGTCAGTGAAAGAAACGTCCAGAATGTGCTGTCCAAAAGTCGACTCAGCCAGAAGATGAACGCACGGTTTCAAAATAAAGCGATACAGCGGCCCATAAGAGCAAAAACAGTCCAAGTAAGAATTGATAAATTATGTTATTAATTAGACCAAACCAATCTTCCCTAATCAACCATTGTGCCGGTGGGGGGGGGGGGGGGGTTCCAAGAAAATTTGGGTGGGGATGTACGGCACGCTTCCCAAAACCTTACATTATTTATGACCAAAATCTGCGATATTACCTATGGTATTTATAACCTGACCAAAAATTTGAAACCCTATTTATCACTTGACTCTTAAATCAAAACCCTGTTTCTGACCAGCGTTATATAATAAGTTCCAGACCAATGTTACATTACCGTAAACATAATTTGTGAAGTGCTTTGTTGATTTTCTTTTCGAGAAAGATGAAAAAAGTGGCTTCTTCTTAAAACGATACCCATATCAAGGCTTGAGTGCAAAAACCATACCCCCATTTATGACCAAAACTTTTCCTTAAATTAAAACCATTCTCTTTGGGGTCAATCGACTCATTTAAGCATTCTAAGGGGTTATTCAAGTGAAGAACTTTGGAAAGAAATGTGAGAAATGGTTTATATGACAGGGGCATCTCAGCTCGTCTATTACTATGATAATAATCATAATAATGTCTTTTACATGGACAGGATTAGTATTGCAGCGTAGCTGATGTGATCGTGTATAATATAGTAACCCTAAGACGAATACACAAACAAATTTCCAAAATTAACAAAATCAAAAATAGCACCTGGGCTCTTCCTTGATGAGAATGAGTGAGTCTGAGCACTTTGATTGCATGTAGAGTGACATCGCTGCAAAGCATGTTATACGATTAAAGATTTCATTTCTACGTTGTTTGTAGGTAAGACATCAAATTGACCTGGTTGATATGAAAAAATCAGCTGTATCGAAGAACGGAAAAACGTACAAGTACATCCTAACAGTTCAAGATGTTTTTAGTCGATATTTGTGGCTGCGTCCTTTGACAGGGAAGTCAAGCAAGCTAGTAGCAAGAGAGCTTAATAAGCTGTACACACAGGTCGGCCCTCCACGAGTGATCCAATCAGATAACAGAGGAGAATTCAAACAAGCCGTGGATCTGCTATGCAAATCGCTAGGAGTGAAGATAATCAGAGGGTCCCCGTACCATCCCCAGTCTCAGGGAAAAGTGGAACGGTCTCATAGATCTTTACGAAAAAAGATAAATTTTGATCTTATTAATTTTTCCAAGGTTGGAGTGAACTGGGTCTCAAAATTAATGGAATACCAAAAGGTCCTAAACGAGGAATTGATGGACGTTTTAGGTAAACAATCGCCTTTTGAGGTGTTTTACGGTCGAGCGTCTAATGCTTTATCCGAGATATCGGATGGCGGATTATCCTACCAAGAGAGTGTTTCATCTGCAGCTAGAATTTCTCCTAGGGCCTCCGATTTCAGAAACAATGGTGAACGTATCCGCAAAATTCGATCCAAAGCTAGGGCGTCCAACAACGTATGGGACAAGCGATACATTAAGAGGAGAGTAAAAGGCAACCCACCCTCCGTTTACAAAGTGGGAGAACGGGTTCTAATTCGATTTCCATTTTCAGGAAGAACCCGCGGTATTCCAAAAAAGCGATTTGTTGTTGACGGAACGATTATAAAACGAAATGTACAGTTTGGAAAATACAAAATAACATACGAATCCCCCACAACAGAAAAGTCTTGCTGTGACTGGGTTTCAGTCGAAGATATGACTAGTGCTACAGCTGTTGAAGAAAAACGCAAACGGGCAGCCGCGAGGAGACAGATGAGTCTTTCAAAAACACAGAAGGAACATAAAGCAAAGAAAGCAGCTCACCGGGAAAAATACTACATCGCAATGACGCCTGAGGACCTTCATCAACCGTTCAGCGAACAAGGCTTTGATGTCACATACAATCCACCAGGAGACGGCAACTGCCAGTTTTCAGCATTGGCCCATCTACTCCAAACTATTGGCATTTTTCATTCCGAGGAATCTTTGCGGAGAGAAATAGTAAGATATCTGACTGAAAATCCAAACAATCAGGATGGATTTCCTTTTGAACTTTTCGTAGGCATGCCTTGGTCTCAATACCTCACTAGCATCGCCCAAAATGGAACTTACGGAGATCAGATCACTCTTCAAGCTGTCGCTAATCTTTTCAACGTGGAGATTGT
>NC_090883.1:15700305-15717805 GCF_036669925.1 Montipora capricornis
TACTCACTGAGTTTTGAACACTTGTTAAAGCAAGTGAAAAAATTATGACCAGCAACTCTACCTTCAAAGAACTCTTTCACTGGGGCTTTGCATTGCTGTTTTGACAAAGCAGGATGCATCCTTTCTTTGTTCACCAGGCCCTGTTTTTAATGAAGCTGTGCTTGCCACACGAACGTCCACGCTCGCATCCATCAATGATTCCACATTCGAATTGACCACCAATTCTTCCAGCTCTTCCTTGCTGTCATTTTCTTTTTCCTTTTTCAGGAAACCAAACATAGTTGTTTGCGTAATTGGTCTTTTTTTCGATTCAAAGTTTGTAGTTCATTTGCAGTACGAACAAGTCTGAAATATGTACGTACACATAGTTGGCGAAGTAAACATGCACCAGGTAGACATTGAAAATGTGAAAATAGCTATCAAGAAATAAGCTAACCTGATTTTAAGTTTTTTTACTCCTCTCCACCAGGCATATTTCTTCACTTGAATTACGCAGCTCAAAAATCTAAGTAGTTGTTTTTTTTAGCCGGCGGCCGGCTCTTAATGAGAACCCTGGTAATGCAGATGAGAAAAACTGACCGTGAAAAGGGCTATTGGGGAACCAAATGGTGTGAAATTATTCTTTCTTTAAGGTATCGGTATACTCCAAATGACAACCTTGCAATGTCGCTGCTTCACGGTCACACGTTTCATATAAAGTATATATTTTCTGAAAGCTCAGGAATTGTAGATTCCAATTATTAGTTGATTTAAGGCAAGAAATAAAAACCTTTCCTAAAATAGTATACTTTTTGCGAAGTTCCTTTCATGCCCGCTTAATAAGAGATGGCTAGCCTACCATGCTTGTTAAATCAGAAGTGACACTTTATCACCCGGGTGAGGGTGGGAGGGAGAAAAAGATTGGCCTGCTTGCTCAGAGTGTCTTTAGCGAAATGGGCCCTGATGGTATCCGGGGCTCTTTTTTATACTCGCTCTGTAATGGACTGGCGCGAATAGTATACTTTTCGCGACAGTCCCTTTCACGCTTGCTTAAAAAGAGATGGCCAGCCTACCACGCCCGATGAGTAAGTTTATTTAATCACATTCCCAACACAACTCTAAGAAACTATACATCGCAATACTTAACTCTAGAACCTAACGCCAAAACTAAGAATTGGAACCCCAGGGAAAGGCCTTGGTAAATCGCGAGAGTCTGTTAAGTTCAATGTAGGTTTCGATGCGCAAGTCAGGGTCCATGGTAAGACACTTGAGCTCTCTTGGGTAAAGGAGGCTGAAATAAATGAGAGAACCACACCACAAAACAGCTCATAATTTATTGAAGATAAATCAATCAGTGCAATGTTGATAACTAATATTATCAAAAAGTAATTTGCCTCCCAGTGGAGGCATCAAAGGTTCACGCCATTAGCACTCTTCGGAAAAAGAGGTCGAGAATTTCTTCTATAGCAGGTACAAACTATATGGCCTGGCATGCCACAAGCATAACAATAGACTCTCAGTCTACGAGGAGACTCTCGGTCAGGTTGACAGGAACCTGCACTAGAAGGACTGGGGGTAGTCTTGAAGGAATTGTCGACCTTAGAAACATCTTCTAAGACCTTTGCATACTCTTTGTCAGTGAGCAATGCGACAAAAGACGATTTAAACTGCTTTTTAGGCATTGCTAACTTTTCTCTTAAGGTGCATGCTATGACGTCGTATGTTGAGGCTTTCTCATGACTCGAAACCTTTGCCACAGAGGCCAGCTGTTCTGCCAATCTGAGAGCCTCGTACTTGTCAAAGTCCTCTTCTCTTCTAAACCCATACTGTGCTATTTTGGTCAAAAGGGAAGGGACATCCACAGCCGTAGGCACATCTTCGAAAGATTTAATCCTGGCGGCTAAACTCGCGACAGGGTCAGCCTACAAACAACGGAAGCGGATGAGACACAGTGGGAATGGCTGCCAACCCTTGGATGGCATGACAACAATTAAAATTGCAGACAAAAAAAAAAACTGAAAAGTAGCATAGAAACCCACCCAGGGGATGGCAGCCTGAGCGTCAGTAATCCGACTAGGGCATTAGACACCCTTTCAGACAGCCATTGGGAAAATTTAGAAATAAGCGATAATGAATGAAAAACATAAACCATGCCTCGCCGTTTACAGAGAATAGCTGAAAAAGGGCTGACCAGGACAAGCAAATAATGAGAAAATTTAATCCCATAAGCGTAGGGAATAAGAAAGCACATTAGCGCAACATAGCTTATTAAGACAAACTTATTCCATCCATGCACAGGCAAGAAATCTGTGTGAGAAAGGGTGAATCTGACAGTGCAGACACACAATATAACGAGCATGCACCTAAGCCGGCAATATGATAAGGAGAGGATACAGGGTAGAACGCACGTTACAAGGCGGCTGTCCAAAATGAATTTGTAAATAAGAACAGTAGCATACCTGCACACAATAGAATGCACCTAACCGTAACAACAGTAGAATAATCATCCTGAAACCATTCGTAAAACCCAAATTTGCATGGCACAGCACATACAATCAACTCCAATTAGCAACATGAAATTGCATAAACACAAGCACAACTGTGGAGGAAAACGAATCTTAAAACTGGAATTTTCAGGGTACAGCGCGTAAATATACGTCACAAGTACTACAAAATTACATACAGTTTTGGGGCAACAAAATATAAAGGCTCGACACAAACTGAAAATTACGCTGCAGAGCTGAGCACGAACAATAAATTGCAAAGAGCAAAATAAAATCTCACAAACATGCGTGCATAAATACTGAGGGAAATCTTGATCAAAACACGCCAAAAGCGAAAATTTACGGGACGTAGGACGTACAGCAAACTCCACAAGCAATATGAAATAACATGAACTCAAGTGCCCAAATCAAAAACAGGGAAGGGAAGGTTCAAGCACGCCATAAAACCGAAATTTACGGGGCACCACAAACTCCTCAAGCAAGATAAACTGCATAAACTCACGTGTACAATTCCTAGGGAGGGGGAGGGAGAGGGAAGGTTCAAGCACGACGTAAAACCAAAATTTACGAGGCACAGCACGCACAACAAACTCCTCAAGCAATATAAACTGCAAAAATTCACGTGCACACATCCCAGGGGCAAGGAAGGGAAGGGGAAGGATCAAGCACACCGTAAAACCGAAATTTCACGGGGCACAGCACGTACGACAAAACTCAAGCATTATAACGTTGCATAAGCTCACATGCACAACTTCTAGGGGCAAGGAAGGGAGAGGGAAGGTTCAAGCATGCCGTAACAAACGAAATTTACGGGGCGCAGCATGTACAACAAACTCGTCAAGCAATATAAAACTGCATAAACTCACGTGCACAAAAACTAGGAACAAGGAAGGGAGAAGGGAAGGGCAAAGCTTGCCGTAAAAGCGAAATTTACGGGGCACAGCACGCACAGCAAACTTCTCAAGCAACATGATATTGCATAAACTCGCGTGCACAAATTCTAGGGGCAAGGAAGGGAGAGGGAAGGTTCAAGCACGCCGCCAAAATGAAATTATGGGCTAGATCACGTACTCTAACCCACTAAACAGCAAAATAACATTGCATGAACACACGCGCACAATTCTTGGGGGTAGGAAAGGGAAAAAACCCGCCATAGGAGCGAGAAATATGGGAAACAAGGCGAGAACCGTCCAGGAGGACATAGGGTAAAAGTACACGAGATTATACCTGCACAGCGGGGGCAGCAGCAATATTCTGAGCTGGCTGTACTTGTGGTTGGTCAACATCTGGTCGCTGAAGTTGCACGTTCTGGTTCTGGATAACCGCTTGAGCCGGCCTGACGCCGGCGTCCAAAGGCGCTTGAGGTTCATTTGCCATAGTTGGTCTACACGTCTAGGCGTCTTTGGCGAAATGGGCCCCGATGGTATCCGGGGGCTCTTATTTATACTCGCTCCGTAAGGGACTGGTGCGAATAGCGATCATTTTTCAAAAGTATGTAGTTTCACAAATTGAGTTCATTTCAAGGCAGAATTTAACCGGAGAAGGCGAGCGACGTCACTCAATTTTCTTCACACCTTCATCTAAAAAACCATGTTGGGAATTTTGAAAAATTGCCTGGTTTGTTTTTTGTACGCTGTTACACTTTAAGTTTTTATAAAACACGCATTAGCTTTGCTTAAATACTCATTGCTTTCCCTGACAAGGTTTTTTTTGCCACATTATCGCGCAACATTCTTGTCAGATTTCAGTGAAAAAGGATGAAAACTTGCTGTAAACAAACTGGAAACGTGCTCCTCATTTGATGAAATTTAGTTTCGAGAAATAAAGCAAAATACACTTAAGGGTGTTTTTCCGATGTAGGGAGATGATATCTCAAAACGTGAGAAAAGTAATTACCTGTTGATCGATACAAAAAGGGCTCTTCTTGCGTAGACCATAGCACTTTATCTTGTTCAAAGTATGAGTCTTTATCACTAGCGGCTTGCTCCGTGGCCCATTCCTTACTAACTACTTTTGAGGTTTTCCGTTTCCTAGCACTTGAAAAAGGACACTATGTTCTGCGTGGCAGACCAATCACGCAATGCAAAGCAAAACATGCGGCGCTTCTATCACATGACTTTTAATGGCAGTTTAATTGATAATGACAACTTGTTGACAGCTCCACAGCTTCATTTTCCTTTATAACTTTGTCTAGAAGATACCTTTTTTGCAGAAAAAAACTCAGAAAAGAACTCAACGAGATGTACCTGTAAACATAAAAAACTAAAACTTGGCAAAATTATCAATTTTGGGGTATACTGATACCTTAAGTAGCCACATACCTCCCAAATATTTCAGTGTAGCCAATTCTAAAAGGTTTGTGGCCACTTTTTTAAAGCAATATAACTTGTTTCTTCTGTCAGTTTGCTTTGTTAGACCCTTCAGAATTATGACTTTTGTTTTGCCTTTTGCTTTCATTTAAGGAAAGTAAATTACAGGTCTAATTGTTTTTCATTGTGGTCAAGGAATCATGAAGACCGTTACTTTCTAATTGAGGATAAAGGGCTCTTGAATCTAACAATTTTCTAAGATAAATAACCTGAAGGCTTGTTTCTTCACCTTGACTGCAAAATGACCTCTAGTATTAAACGGTTGCACAACCAAATATACATACAATGTCACAGTCAAATATTGAACAATTATTCCACGAGTATGCGTTGGATATGAGAGGACAGATGGGCAGCGAGGCATGTAGTGCCGAGTTGGCTATAATCATCTCATATCCAACAAGCATGAGAATTGTTTTATAAACCCTTCCCCCGCCCCCCAAGATATTAGACAAATCTTCCGACTTTTATATGGTATGAAGAAAGCAAATGATACAATGTACAGATTCCGGTTTAACTTATTTCCTGACATGACATGTCCATCAAAAACGGTCAATTTGTACACACATTGTTCTGAATGTATTGTAGAAAGGGACTATCAAAACACGTCAAGTTTGTCAAATAATTATTTGCACTCCTTGAATGAGTGAAAACAACTTTCTGTTGATGTTTACACAACACTGTTTAACCGCTTCCCCTAAATTTATTGTGAATTTGCACAGTGGTGCAGTTGTAAAAGTTAAACTGCAGGGGAAAGTGATGTAGCCCTTGCTCGCCATAAGGGAAGTTTTCCATGTTGGTGGAAACCGCTGGAATTGCCGTGGTGGATGGGCTTGTACCCTGTAAGTCCAGCTGCCGTCCTGCTGTGTTCTCTTTGTCAGCTGAAGTGGCTTCATGAATATGAAGGAACTGAGCGCTTGAGACATCTTTCTTTGCTGGTTGAGGGCAGGTTGATTGTTGTAACTGTCGACTGAATTGCCAGACTTTTGGCTGGTGACTGATTTAATTGTCAGAAAAAACGGTCACTGAAGTTGCCCTGAGGCAATGATTCGTGAGGTGAGGCTGGATCCATGCCTGAGGGCTCATTAGCTACGACATCAAATCTAGAATGTTCACTCAAGAGGCAAATTACCACACTGTATCCTAGTCAGGATTAAAGCTTCTGGCTTCCTGTTCACGCTGAAAAAGGCAATCTAACTTAGGATTGAAGTGGGACAAGCAATTTTTTATGGTTTTCACTGGGCATTTGGCAGATTCTGGCACAGGAAGTATTTTCATGTCCAAACTATCTTTGGCGTCGGAAAGTCCACCTTGATGGTTTTTTGTTGCTGGCAAAAAGCCAGGAAACTCTCTGTTGAGATCAAAATGCTATTCTCCTTGTTAGTCCCTGGGCCGACCCTAAAAATAGGTTATTCGGTATCACTCAGAGGGACAAAGGCTATTATACATTTCTCAAATCTACAATTCCCCTAGTTTATGATTTTGTATGATAGTAGTCTTGGATGAGTAGCTGTTAAGAGATATCACGTGACAAAGTGACGTCACTTAGATTCACTGTATATTAAAGAGTAACATGGGAGTCGGATATATACATCATTACCAAGCTTGTTTTGCAAACATTTTCAAACATTTTAACCTTCAAAATGCTCGTACAGTAAGATTTGAAGCTTTCTGATGTGATGATTTAACATCATTCTTGGTTGTTATTGCAATGCTTAAGAAATAGTCTTCTTTTTTTAGCCGAATTCTTGAAAAAACTGAGGAGCTACCTGTTTAAGTTACATCAACATTGAATGCTATTGGGAATGATGGCAGTAATTGGGTTTAGGCAACGGTTTGGTTTGTCATGACTAAAACTTGGTGGCCATCTTGATCCGCCATCTTGGATGTGAGGATGCTTCAGTTTCTGTCATAAATAGTATGGAAAGTGTAAATTAAAAGAGACTGTAAATCACTCAGACGCGTGAATACATAAAGATATATTTTAAACACGAAGCTGCGCTATATAAGGAAGCTTCCCTGGGAAGCCCGTGGCTCATTTGGCAATCAACTTTGACGAGTGCGGACCAAATCCAATATGGCGGACGAGTCCAACACTAGAAGGGTAAGTGGAGTGCAGAGATGAGTGTTTTTTTGTTCATTTGTCCTGGCCAATTATGTACAACAACCAAATGTATTCGAAAACCGTTTATTCAAGGTGACTATTCTTCTCGATGAATCCCTAATTGAAGAACTGAGAGGTTGGCTGACGATAAATTGTGGCGAGATCATGAAGGTGGAGAAGCCCCGTAATAAAAACAAACCAGTTCCAGGTAAAACCGCTTTGAGCAGAACATTATCACTTATAAAGTTGAGCACGCAATATTAACAAAAGCTTTCTTTGTTGTTTTGCGCTGTTTGTGTCTCAATTCATAACTGCCAGAGCGTGAATTATACATATGTATGATCTTCAGTATTCACTTACCTGTGGCCTTCTCGAAAAAAAAAAAAAAGAACATCTGTTAAGTTTCGTTGTCTCTTGTCATTTGATGGAATTTTCGCTTTTACTTCAGGGGTTTTAAGGGAATTATTGGAGTGATTCAATTCGCAACAGTACAACTTCATATTAGGCGCCATATTTATATCAAGTTGTATTTATGTCTCGGGGTTTATATGCTCATGTTATCAATTACACCACCTCATCGAGAAAATACTGCATATGAAAGGAAACTTCTTTTTTTTCTTTGTCTGCAACAAGAACATCATGAAGCCACTGAAGTTCATGACCAAGTGACCCTATTTATGTGCAGAGGAAAGAGGCCCTGGGTTGCTACATCGATGATGTGCGTGAAGTAATGCCTGTCTGCATGGTTGAAGACGTTAGGAAGCGAAGGCCTAATCCGGACGGGGTACCGTATTGTGGTCACCGACGGACATGAAGAAACTTGGAAACTGTGTGTTTATAGTTTTACGATAGGGAGGGGGGTGTATTAGTTAGAGAATACAACATTATGACCGGCATTTTTTTGTCACTTTATTTCATTTATGATACATAAGCACTTTCAAAAATTAAAAACCTGCAACACATCACATGTGCCTCTTCAAGTATGCAGCTAACCTTGAGCCAGTCCAATGTCACGGCCTGTTCATCGATTGCTGGAGAAATAACGAAAAGTAAAGGTGTAAAGATTGCATGACAACCAACCCTCAACAGCCTTTGACATTCCACATAATGCCAACACAGGGCTGCTAGATCTCGTTTGATGTGCAAATTTTATCCTTGCCAAGTTTGCAACATTGTCTTCAAGTCAAGTCAAAGAAGCCAAGATTTACATCGTATTGTTATGGAGTAAAATAACAAGGTGAAAGTGAAAAAAAAAAAGATTAAATACAGTGGAGGTTAGGACACTGAAATAGTTAGAAGAACTAATCTGATAGGTACATTTTTCCTATACAAAAATCAACCACATCAACAAGTTGGACGGACGTTTTGTCGAAGTGTGAAAAATTCTCCCAAGCGAGAATATGACATAAAGGGGTTATGAATAGATCAATGACTGATTGGAAGTATGATATGGAGAAAAAAGACATATTAGCTTGTTCATTGCCCATGTATGCACAAGAGATACATGTATGTCCTGCCATTTTATTTCCTAGGAGGAAACAGTTTAAAATAATAAATTCACACCTCTACTATAAAAACAATCTTAGAGGTACAGTATATGTAGGTAAATAAATTGAAGGTCATTGACTTTCATAGATCGGGTGGCTCCTAAAGGAGCCGTTTTTTCTTTACAATCTGTCAATATTTTGTCTTTACTCCACAATCAATAAGGAATATGTTCCTCTTTGAACACTGTCACAACAACGGCAAAATAACGAGAACACAAATAGCAATCAGTATGTTATGGCTATAAACCCCACAAACTCTTCACAGAATGGGCCACAGAGTTCCAGGTGTGGTGATCTGTCCTCCGTGGTTTACAATGGCTGGGCGAGCAAATCATGATGTTTATATAAATGATCTTCACTCTGCTTTGCATGTACAATCTGAGGATAAATAAGGATTTTGATAACATTTCTACAACAACCTGAGAGGAGGTGTTTATTTTCTGTTCAGAATGCTTTGAGTAACATGTGTTGTGCTGGCGAAAACAAGGATAAAAGAGAATGTGTGTAGCAGGGACCAGATTGCAACTGTTTATAATGAAATACAAAATATCAAACATTACATTTTTCATAGCTTGTTAACAACTCCCCTTTGAGGGGCTTAAATAGGTCAATATCAAAGAAATAATGCATATCTGCATATAATATAACAACTCTACCACTTCCAAAGAGTGGAAGACAGATCAGTAACATTGCAGCTATATGCAGGAGCAACCAAGAAGGTGGACTGGGAACTACCCACATTTATGTGATTACTAACCAATTCACAATGTAAGTGGAGCAGCAGATATTTTGTTTCTTTCAAACAATGTATGCCATATTGCCTCTCTGAATGCAAAGGTCTTTGGTCGCAGAACTCTGGTGGGAGCCATTCTCCCAGGATGCCTCGAATGCTGATGATATTGCACTGAATAAACATCTCGACCAACATTCTCATTCTAAAATAGCAAGATTTGGAATTTTGCAGTCAGAACTACAATATAAGGCCCACTAAATGATCAATCATAGCACAGAATTAAGTTAACACAGTCATACATGAATGCATATGCATGTACTGAAGTTCAAAAGTACAGTGTGTATAGAACTGGTTGTATAGTTTGAAAAGTACATTCAGATGCTTCAAGCCAGCCAAGTGTGATGTGCCTGGCTCCAAGTACACTGCCATACAATTAGTGATGCTGTATGTAAAATGTAGGAAGTACAAAGGCACTACAATGACAAAACTTACCCAATCCAATATGGCAAGAGACACTCTCATCTCATATGTGTCATCTCCAAAATGAATCCTCTTGTGGGCATATATGAGCACAACAACATGGAAGGACTCTATATAAAAGGTGTCTCGGCACTGAAAAGAATTGTGAGGAAAACAGATACAATTTGTAGTCAAAGAAAGCTTGGTATGCATCACAAGTTCTCCCTACCAAACAAAGTGTTGCATACCTTTTCCTAAGTGAGTTTGAGGGCCATAGTGAGTGTTACAGCATGCAAGGTGGCATATCAGTAATATCTCTTGGAAACCAAATGAAGTGTGAAAGCAGACACTGAAATTTAGCAGTGGGTGCTTTGCAATACCAACTGGCCAAGGACCTATCATAGCATGCATACTACCTAAAAAACTAAATCAAAGATAAGTACTTCACAAGAGTATCTTGTGTTGGGGTACATAGAATTTCTCTGACTGGATTTTCTGCATGGAATGTATAGTCAGGTTGGAAATTTGCACACATACCAGGAGGTAATCTGATGGATTCTTATAGATTGTGGTCTTCATTATTGCAGTCTTGTATGCATCCACAGCTTTCGGATCAAACACTTTCTTTTTGCTACAGATGTAACCGGCATGCTTGCACCTGGAGTCTTGGTGACACAAGTCATGTTTTCCCTGTGAAAATTTAATAATATTAGACTTCAGGAAAACAGTAGGAAATCAAAAAGTAATTGTGTCTATGGGCAAGTAACACTCTAAATAATATTTCAAATTAAACGAGGGCTACGTCATTTGTTCTACATTCAAACAGTGGTTCACTTCATTCACAGCAGTGCAACAATGCCCAATAATGTAAATAGGAAATGAACGTGAAGACTAAATTCTTGTTAGATAAGGAACTAATTACCTGATAATGGTCCACAATATTTAACAGATACTGCTGAAATCCAGCTGCTGTGCCATCATTGTTCCTCATGGCCCAGTAAAAGTGAGTTTTGGTGGCTTTTGCTGCAACGACACAAAAATACTGTTGTTTGAAGGGGCAGCTTAAAAGACCTATCTTGAACTAAAAACATCTCTTTACCTTTGTCAGACAGTTGTGTGAACCATTTGATACCTTCATCACGACACGTACCACTGCATATCTTTTTCATGTCTCTTGCCACTCCCTTTGTACCTACGGGGTAAGGTCAAGGTACAAGTAATCATTATTGTGGCCTATGACAGAAAACAGCACATGTTCCTCCCTCTCATTAAAAACTTAATGACTGGTCCCGAGGGTAACAGTCCATTTAGTTTCCCGAGAATCTCAATGTTTCCCCGAGGCGCAGCCGAGGGAAACATTGAGATTCGAGGGAAACAAAATGAACTGTTTCCCGAGGAACAAGTCATTAAGTGATTTGTTATATTGCAAAACAAATGGGTCAAACATTTTGAAAAAAGCGCTCAGATTCCAGCGACAACATCAGGCCACCTTCAACTGCACGCTCTGATCACGTGCAACAGCGGTCAACATTTCGCGGGTAACAGTGAACTGTTCCCCGTTTGACGTCATAGTTTTTGCAATGTTGCCCGCTCATGGCATTTGGCGGTAAACAGTTTCATTGTTAAATGTCATGTGACCATCAACTAGCCAATGAATGGGCGTGCTGTAGCAGGTAAAACTCCAGCTATATAACAATAGCATTTACCATGGCAAGTATCAAAAGAGTTTTTGATCCCTTTTCCCTGGAACCATGCCTTCAATGCCATGACACAGTCATGAGCAATTTCTTTAACATTATGACCTATTTGTGAAGGAAACAACAAAGTAGCATTTGTTAATTCCCAGCAACCCTCCCGTACCATACACATAAATTATGGTAAACCAAAGACATTGTAAAACACGTCAAACAACCCTGGTTCTCAATTAGGTTGGTGATCATCTCCTTCGTCATGGGTACTTCTCTGCTGGGAGCACTTCTTTCATTCTCACGACTCCAGTGACAAACAGCAATGATCTGTTTGTTACTGAAAATAAAATAAAGTGTGGACACAATAAGAGAACTGAGTAAATGGTATTGTAACATTGGTAGCAGTACCTCAGATATGTGAATGCAATATTCTAACCTCATAGAAATGGCCAAGACTGTTGAATGCATTGCAGCTCTACTGGAGTCATGTCTTGCATCAGTTATGACAAACTGATGAGAATATATTCCCACATAAAAAAGTGAAAAAGCCACATTTAACCTTACTAAACATAATAATACATGTACTTAGGATTGCAACAAATTTCTCATACTTTGACATTACTGCTACATGTATATGTAAGGTCTGTTGTCACCTGAATGACTTAAAATGATTCTGACTTGCCAAACTACTTACATCACCATTCAGGATATAATTTACAGTGCCTTGAACTTCCCTTCTTGCATCTCCCATTGAATTCACAGACAGCTCCCTCACAATTGCCATGTAACCAAAACCATTCTCTTTGTATACTACATGGACATTACAAACAATACACAGACAGTAGGAGGAGCAAGGATGGCACAGTCGGTTAGTGCGCGGCCTTGGTGCAAGAGGTCTTGAGTTCGATTCCCGGATCTGGCATCCTTGTTTCGACTTCTTTCCTTTCCGTGTAGCTAAGTAGCTTTAAATACCCGTAAAACGGAGCACTGATGGAGAGGGGGGAGTAAAATGAGCGCACCGTCGACCTCAGGTTTGTCAGTTGAATTACTGTTACGAGTTATCGACGTTAAATATGGTTGCTTTACTTTACTTTACTTTTACAGTAAACAAGCTTAGCATGTAATTCTGTGGCCCAAATCCAATGTGCCTTTGCCCGGTTGTTCAAAAGCCGCTCAACCCTAATCCCAGCTTAAAAATTAACCAAGGAGTTTATATATCTCTACTCCCAACTGCTGTTCAACGCAGATGTTTGGAAAAACTCTACAATAGAAGTCAATCTTGAAAAACAAAAATAAGAAAAAGAAACCTTCAGCAAAAAGTTGAAAACACAACAGAAAAGTTTATGCTAATCCTGGAGTAAGTAAATCGGCTTTCGAACAACCAGGCCCTGGACAGTAACCTATTGTAGACACATTAATTTCAATCTACAAAACTCTGAATAATGGGGACCCAAAGGAAAATAATTTCCTTAATGTGAAGGCGTTTTTGCTTATCATTATCATAATCATAACTACGCTTTTTCAAGAGGTAAAAGAAGCAATATAGTGAAAGGTCCATCCCCATGCACCTTGCACAATGGTGATTGCTTAGTCCTATTTTTCAGCGCAATCAAAGTGGTGCAGACATTTTAATCCTGACTAAATCAGACTATTTATACAAGGTTATAAAGCAAGCAACCCACTTGTCTTGTCCATGACTGAACCAATGTTTGCTGCTTCGGCAAAATTGTGGTACTGACTCTCTGTTAAACCAGTACAGGTGAATGCATGAACCATTCTACAAAAAAAAAAAGGTCAAGGTGTCAGTAAAAAGGGTCAACTATTGCACGGACAGCACATTGTTAGTCAGCTTTCTCCATGAATTTTAAAAACACTGGAATTTGGAAACTGAGACTGCATTGGGTAACCTGGACCAGACACTCACTGCAAGGTTTGTAGCGTTAAACAATAACATAGCAAATTATCCTTATTTTGGCATCATGTGTTTAATTATAAAATTGCACAAAAGGAAATAACTTACCTAACATTTGCAAACTACTTAGCAGGATGTCCAAGCACTCCTGAACTAAGGCACACAACCAAATCACTGCAGACACAAGGCACCTCCAACCGACAGACATGACCCTGCTTTGAAAGTTTCACTCCAGACCATCTATAGTCTGCACTACAAAATTCGCAGTTTTGATTCTCCGAGAAGTACTTGGCCAAAGACCTCAAGGATTCGCCAGTGCAAACGAAGCACGGGTCATCCACTTTAGCATCAACATAAATCTGTCTTTTTTGTGGCCGTCGTCATTGTTGTTCTTCTGCCGGACTCTCAGTCATGGGTGGCGAAGAACCTGGCCATGATTGAGTAGCAGCTGAGGGTTTCACTAGCTCAAAATACGATAATAAAGCTTCTAGGAGATCGGCATTTTGGGTAGACGAGGTTTTCCGTTCAATTCCAAGAGGCGATTTCGCATGATTTAGTCGACTGCGAAGATCTTCCAATCGTTTCTCGTCTCCCGCTTTTACTTCGACAGTCAGACTGAAATGGGGATTTCGCTTCCCGGGATCTCTCTTGGCGTTTGTTTGTTTGTTTCTCTCGATTTTGCTTTTCTTCGATGGTGGACAAGACCCCAACATGGCAATTCGCTAAGACAATCACTAAGGCACTCTAGAAAAGAACTTGCAAATGAAAACAGAAGTACAAACGGTTTACACGGAATTATGGCCGCCAATCTCTTTCCAAAGCTTTGGAATTACGCATACACTGTGTGTGAAACTGCTTGACAAGATTCTAACATCTGCAGGCACGTACCAGATTCGCAAACCCTTCCAGTGACCGGTGGGGAAAACTTTGGTCAAGAAGGCCGCAACGAAAATGGCGCGAGATTCAAATGCTTCTGCTGCGAGCCGTGTTTTGTGTGCGATACAGACTTCTTGTAAATGCAACAAAGCCTTGCACTTAAAGATTCGGATCAAGAACATTTATTAAGTCTTTGTATAACATGTTTGGGGTGTTTAAGGCCAGAATCATTCGTTGACGGACCAAACGGTATTTCATCGCATCATCCGCCATATTGAATTTTGCACTTCGTTCAAATTGGGGAGAGGAGCTTATGCCCTTTTATAGCGCGGCTTCGTGTTTAAGTATTTTAAATGCATAGTCAAATCCTCTGTGCATAAGAAAACTGATGAATTCATGACAATAGGAAGAAGAGCTCTAACTGTAAAAACATAGCTTTTAGCTAATAGTTATGGGAATTTCTTGCAGACTGTGCTGTCTAAAAGGTTTCGTTGTAGCTTATTCAGCATCGTTGTCCTTATCAAAGTATTCAGTTTCTTGGTTGTTGGCCGGGTCTTGCTCCTCTTCGTCCTCCTCCTCTGATGGATTTTTACAGTTTCACATGCTGGTGCACTTTAATGCATTAGTAATACAGGAGCAGGTTATTGGTGCACACGACCGCATACAAGAACATGAGGGAAACTCTAGATGAGCTGCAGGAGCCGGTACACCAGACATCCACTTGATTGCTAAACTGCGGTCGCCTTGATCCCAACTGTGGTCTGTTGGCGAGGGGACTTGTGCACGGTTCTGTAGACTTCAGACTTCATTTCCAAATTGCAGATTGGTACTTAGCTTGAAACGAATGCATAAGGCGTCAGCACAAGAAGGAAAATTGTTTGAGTCTGTTTTTCTTTGCTTTGCACAGAATAATCTACAACAAAAAAAGGGTTGGTAGTACGTTTAAATTTAACTTAAAACACAAAAGCAGCTGAGCTTATTGTACCATACCTATAGCGTAGCTTGCTAACATCACTGGTTCCTAGACTGCAGGTGTACATCCTACATGTGAATTCTTGCAGTTTTACCAGTGGCTCGTCACTAAGTTCCCAGCGTATGTCAATCTCTTGAAATAGGCTCTGGAATGACTTGTTAACGTTCGTCCTGACAATCTTTAGAGCAGCCACCTTGCCAATGCCAAAAAATGTGCTCACGCAGTTGCAGCCTGTGAAAGCATAGGGTCTTGGTAGAGTTCAACAAACCTGAGAGCCAAGAGTGAGAATGACTTTCGAAATGTCAATATAGACTGTCCTGGTCTGCTTGCTACTTTTCACAAACAAGGTGCAAGGTATAAAGCTCTTAAAAGTGTCTTCTGACGCCAACCACTACTGCCATGGCGGTGTGCTACATGTAGCATAATACTCGGGTTAAAAATTGTTCTTGCGAACATCCCATTCACTTTCATGGAAACCAGGCTTTTGTGTGCTCCAATGCAAGATACAAACAGGCTCTGAGGTCTAATTAAATCATATCAAACAATAGATACCTATTTCAGAAAAGGGGCACTTTTGTGATCAGAGATGCATGTTTCATAGCCCGTGGTGCTTTATGGGGCAAGTTATTTTGTAGTGCATACACTGTAAAAATTGCCTGCACAGAACACTATTTGGTGATTACAGGAAAGGGCTCTCCCATGGGGCACCACAGAATGCAACCTACTTCATTGAAATTGTGTATACAGTTTATCAAAAACCACTCATCCATATATTTTTAATAGGGATAGGCTCTTTCACAAGCACACAAGCATTCAATACGTGTAGATGTTTTCTTCATGAAGCAATATATAAACACAAATGAAGACAAGACACGTTTATAGAGAAGACCTTTATTTCGGCCGACTTGTCGGTCTTCTTCAGGGTGAATGAAGGAAAACCGTTATACAAAATTTCTTCTACACCACTGAAATACAAAAGTGCGCGCTACAACATAAACCGTAAATAACCGTAACAATTCAAACATAAGTAACATCTGCACCTGCCAAAGGACAACACATGCGCGTGCCAAAGGAAAGCATGCGAATGCAGAGTATATGAGATACGCTAAAAATAAAAGGGAAATAAGTGTAAAAACAAGGGAAAATAGCAGACAAATTACGCAGTAAAGTATGTAATAGGTAATTCTGTATTAGAAACAGAATTGTACTTTCGGCTAAGTTCCCCTCTGTTCTGGCTAAAAAAGAAGTCACTCTCATTAAGCCCATCCGGTTTCAAGGATGGGAGCCAATATGCCCATTGCCCTTCCTTAGCAAGCAGATGGTCTTTTGCATTAACTTTATCTATAAGTTGTATGCTAACATCTTGAAGTCCATGATTCCTATGACTATAAAATTGCTTACAGATAAGGTCATCGCTCTCCTTATTAACAGCAGACATCCTAGAGTGGGCTCATTAATGCCTTCAGTGTTGCTTTCCTTCGATAGCTCCATAATTATAACTGGCAAATCAACTGGTAAATGATTAATACCACAGGGATTCTCTTCTGGTCCCAAGTCCTCAACAAATACAGACACAGGTTGTATAACTCTATCAACCTCCCTTCTAATAGCAGAAACAAAACTTTCTACCTGGGACTCTGTTGGTTGGTGTTCTTCAGCCTCAACAAAGGCCGCATCACCCACATATGTATTGTCACTGTAATAAATCGAGATGATACAATTCAAGAACGGTTTTAATCACAGACAGAACAACGAACACACAGAAAAGAACTCAATAACATGATTGCACAACTTCGGATATCCGATTACTCAGGCTACACGCGTGACTCGATTACATCATAGATATAACATTCCTCCCTTTTAAGATTCCTGATTTCAACTAAAAAAACTTATCATCCTCAATGTCTAATGCTTCAAAAAAGAAATCTAACTAAATGTTTTCGCTGCATTCTTCCTTAATTGCAAGGTGCAATCGACAATATAAACGTAAAGACATCAATGTTTGAGTTCATAATCCTTGAAACGCACTGGGAGGCACCGGTTCCTGGCCGGGCGTACTGGTTCAGCTTCAGCGGTTTTAGAGGTGGAACTCCTGTCAGACTTGGGTCCAGCACTGATTGGATCTGGAGCCGCCATGTCAGGTTCTGGGGTTGCTGACTTTAGGCCTTGTTCTGCGATGCTGGGATCCTTTCGCAGATGATCTTGGTTACGTCGGACTACACAACCATCTGTGAACTCGACCAAGGCTGACACAGGGCCTGTTGGCGTACTATGGTTCCTTTCTGCCAAGACTTGGGAGAGCTGGAACTGAAATCTCTGAGGAATACAGAATCATTGGCATCCAGGTCTCTCTCTTTGG
>NC_090883.1:15725305-15742805 GCF_036669925.1 Montipora capricornis
AGGTTATTCGACCATCTCACTCCCCAAATCCAACAACTTCTGGTAGATGCCAAGAAATTTCAAAATCGGAATGGCTACAAATTTTGCTGGGCAAAGAATTTTGTTGTTTATCTGGGTCGAAGATTTTTGTCCAATTTTATTCAAGTCTCGTGCTGATTTAGAGAACTTTGCAGAACGACAAGCCTTCCTTTGAGCTAAGTAACTTCTATTACCGTTTTGGTTTACATGTTTTCTTGTTTCTATAATGTCTAGTGACTCGAATTTATTATCTGTTCTTCCCTTTAATCACTTAGATGACAGCTTGTTTGATTTAGCACTTTAGGAAATGTCCCATGGTCCTGTAAATTATGACGAAGATTGTCTCGAATCGCTATTGTTTAATCCTATTGACTGGCCTGAGCTTGGTAATATGCTTTCCAGTTATCTTGATCCCGACTCAAATTTTGAGTTTCGTCTTCCTTGTAGTAACTATCACCCTGCGAGCAGAGCCTCTTTTATCTCATTCTTTCTTTTAGCTTTCTTTTCTTTTATCTCTTTCCTTCATACACGATTCGCGAATTCACATGCTCCTTTCCATGGTCGAAGCTCTGTTTTTCGGTCAGTTGCTATTCCATTACATTCGAGGCAAGGACAGTGAACATGTGTATAGGGCTTTTCACTAAATTCACAGCTTAAAATTTCATTTCTCAATCAGGTAAAAGGTGCTTTCTCAGGAAAGCTACTGGTTGCCATTTTCAAGGCTAACAACAATACAAGAATCTCGGGTAAACAAATTCAGCGCCAAAATGACAACTAAGCCAATCATGAGGGACGAAGCACAGGCCCTCGTTGTTTCCCGTCAGAAAAAGCGCCAACCCGGGCTGCGCTGACATAGCGCTGAAAGTAAGCCAATTATAATGCACGCTACATTTTGGCGCCAACAAATCGCGCCAAAACGCTTGTTTTCTCCTATTTTGTCCTGTGTACGGTTTTTCCTAGGAGTTTTTAATTTTATTGTTTTCTTCATTCAAAATGGAAAATCTGACCCCAGTACATGTAATGACAGTAATGGAAGTGCAGCGGATAATGATGGCCACATTTCTAGCGAGGAATTAGCACACAAAAAAGAAGATAATGGAGAGATAGTATCAAAATTGAAGGAGCTCTTCAGAGGGGAAAGAGTCACTGCATTTGAAGGTAAGCTTTCAATTTGCTTTGTTGTCATCAGCTGATAAAACGTATAGTATGCCCTCAGTTATCTTTATGATTAAACATCTGAAATTTCAGTCGTTGCTTTGTCTGATATAACAGCGCATTAGGTTACAATATATCAGACTTAATCTAGATAGAAGGTAAATTTAACATTACAGATGCAAACAGCAGCAAAAACTCTTATGCTGTTAATGTTGTTGTTCAGTCTATAGATACAGATTCAAACTCATTCCAAATGTTTGTCATTTTCAAACAAATGGTAAGCCTAATGATGTAAATTTTGGTCATCTTGAGTTCACAACTGAAAAATGCTGTCCCATGTTTCCGCTGAGGAACTGCTTACCAAAGATGGCATTGAAAACTTGCTGAAAAGGGATGCCGGTGCTCCTATCTTTACAAGGCTTGCTTTAAACTATGTAAAAGCAGTTCGCTTTGAATCGGAAATGTCCAAGCTTTTTCCCAAGCAAAAGATAGTCCCTAGGAAAAATGAGAAACCAACCAATGTGAAGCCACGAATTGAAGACATAGTCTCTTTTTCTCCTGAAAAAAAAGAGTACCGGTAATTACGTTCTCAAGTAAGTTCATCTGGAATGTTTTGCTCAGCTAATGTTATAAATTAATCTGAGTCAAGTATCATTTGTTTCTTTGTTGATTGCAGACGCGAAAGGGTTGGAGTGTTAGCAGCATCAAAATGGAAAGGTATCCCAAGGTTCAATAGCCCAACTATGAAGGCAGAGTTGGCAAAGTTTGCTGCAGAAGTTGCACCAAAGTGTGCAATGCCTGAAGTAGGATTCAATGAAGAAGGTATCGTAAAGCATGTGCAAGCATACTTTAATGAACAAAGAAGATACAGGTAAACAAATTTTGTTTTCTCACAATTCCTAGAATGTATTCCATGCACCTGCAGTACTGCCATGCCCTGGGCTCTTTGCTGTGTACTTGGGAAGTGTCATTTTGCAGCTACAAGTAAATGACCCTTTAAGGGTGAGCACTTTTATTTGAGAATATTTTTCACAACAATATAAGTTGTCACTCTAGAAAAATAAATTTTGTCAATCCAATACTCACAGTTAAAATGCCTCCTCTTCTCTTGTGGTTTTTGGGAAGGGGGTTAAATTAATCTAGGGATATGATTAAGTTAATACATCCCTTATTTTCAATGTAGGGAAAATGTAGTGTGACAGAGGACTCCAACCTTCCTGAACTTCCAACTTCCAAGGTAACTAACAAAGTGTTTGTTTGTATAAACAATAGAGACTAATTATATATGGTTGTATGAAAAAAAGAAAGAATAATTATACATGGATATTGAGTAATTGGTAAAATGTGATTTTTCAGAAGTGTTCAGCTTTATACAAAGACAGTTTCATACCTCCAATTAGGCAGCCTGAATGCATGCTTTTGTTTAATTGTCTGTGTACATTTTCCTGCTGTCAGGCAAAGTAAAATTGATTAATAGTATTTTTTTGAATTTTCTTTTGTTGTTTTTTTTCAATGCTAGTCAGACAGTGCTAGTGATGACAGTGATATGACCTCCAAGTCCAAACGATTTAAAGCTAGCCAAAAGGTGTGTTATCAGTGATCATTTACATTGTACTTTTAGCAATGTGTTCTAAGAATTTCCAGGATCAATGAAATTGCATGGCCATGCTCTTGCCAAGGCCAGTGACCCCTGGCAACCTACTTTTGCCATGTAGTGACCAGCAAATCTTAGTTTTTGGACCAAACGTATTTTGGGTGTTTTCATATTATAGTACCCAGTTGATGTAGGTATAAAACTTTATTTTGTGTGACTTTTTTAATCTAGGCAGATGATTGTTTTTTTGTTTTGTTTGTGGTGTGGCTAATGTTCTTACATTTCCCACATGGTAGTGAGACAGACAATGACCTTGTCTAGCAGAGAGTGATGATGGAACTGCTTCAGTGGATACTAGTGCTGAGAACTCTGAACTTGATGAAACCATTTCAGAAGAAAGGAGTCCTGACAATGCCAAACCCAGTGTGCCCCAGTTAAAGCATGCTTCAGAGTCTGGTGTACAGTCTTTAACACTTACGTCTTCCCAAATGATTATCAAGGCAGTGTTTGGTGAAAACCTTAATCGTGAAAACATAGGGAAATTCTTAAAGAATAAATTTTCTGTGAAACATCATTCCCTAACATCTTTGACAGTTACACAACTAATGGAAGTAATTGCCAAAAAACTATTAAACCACAAATATTGTCACATCAGCCTTGGGGTCAATTCAAGTAACATGAAAATGGATGATAGTATTGTTTATAAGGAAATTTGTCTTTGATTAAGAAGAACTGCAGTATCGTGCAGCCCAGCTGTCGTGTTCAGTTTACACTTTGCAATACCAGTACAACTAAATGGTTTAATAAAAATGTTGCTGTTAACAATAAAATTGCTGTATCTTGTTAAATTTGTGATTTTACTATTAAGCAATATTATGTTGCAAGATACATGTGCTTGAATTTAGTGATCACAACTCAGGCAATCATAAGCAGTGATATACACTGTATGATTTACTTAAGTGTAAGAAATTTACAGTTTTTCACTCTTGGGGTAAAAGTGGACCAAGTTACTTTGGGAGTGAACTATTTCAGGAGTTGTGCCAGCCTTAACTGAAAAGATGGGGTTTACGTGGCCCATATTAATCCCATTAACCCATTAAGAAATTTGTGTGCACTGTGTGTGATGTATAAGCTTACTTGGCCAATTTTCGAGCGTTAAAAATAAACCATATGCACAGTAATGTACACAAGATGCTGATTTCTAGAATTAAGTTCACCTTGAAGAAGAGACAGTGAACTTCCAGGTGATGTAAACATATTGCTAAAAAGTGATTGAAAACACGTCCTAAGGCTCAACTGAAAATGTAAAGGTATATTTTTCGAAGCAGCGCATGGTAAGCAATCAAGAAAGTTCTTGATCGCTAATTAAACAAAGCACTTGAAAAATATATATTACAAGTCAAAATATGCCTTGTGCAATTTACAGTTAAGTCTAACCACTCAATGGATAAAAATTGTTTGAAATTTATTCCAATTGC
Source organism: Montipora capricornis (assembly GCF_036669925.1). Lineage (NCBI taxonomy): Eukaryota > Metazoa > Cnidaria > Anthozoa > Scleractinia > Acroporidae > Montipora > Montipora capricornis. The sequence goes on from NC_090883.1 coordinate 15,729,551, forward strand.
TTTGTTTTCTTGCAGGTATAAGTGCAAAAATTATGCACAAACGCTGCTGCTGAAACAAAATTTCACCACGAGTTTTCTGCCTGTTCGAAAGATGCAAAACCGCAAGATTAATTTAGTTAATTGATCACTATAATGTTTCATGAGAGAACAAACAAGGTCAAATTGTGTAGAAAAGTGCTCTTTCGAAAACTTTCACTGAAAGATAACTTACACAACACAAGAAAAACAACAGAGAAAATCACTGGAGGTATTCGCGCATTTGTGAAATATAAATGCACAATCAATTTGATTTATTTGTTGAAGATACTGATCTTCCGAGGGATGCCGAAGGCAAAAATTCCTTCAATTACCAATTTATTTTAGGATAAAAAACTTGTTATTTGCAAAAAATCCATCGGTTGATCAATATAAATCTAAATTTGGGAGCTAATCAATGCCCATTATTATGTTAATTGCTGCGAAGGCCTTTAATTCTGCACGGCTTACTCCATGAAAACAGGCAATGTGCTTGGGGGTTTTCAAGAGTTTTTGACAGGCATACCTACTCGTTTCATTTATCATTAATTCCCATAGATCATCTCCTATGAAAACTAAGAAAAATATTTAGTTCATTACAATTATCTAAAACAAATAAAAGCCAGTGGCTGCCACGAAAACTGGAACTTGAATATTATCGAGCTGGTCATTCCAGCGAGCTTCTTGTTTATCATCAGTGTCATCTTTCACTTGGTTGTCACCGTCTTCTTCTTCACTTTTTAAGCGATCTAAATCAATTTGTTCCTAGTATCCCCTTCTCTTACAGGGAAACCATAAAAGATCCCTTAGATCCCTAGGTCCTCCGAATCCGAAAAAAAAGCATATGGGAGATGGGATATTCCCATCATTTGATGGGTTATCTGCCGCATCAGTCGTTGTCTTTGCATAATTTGATCGCGCGATTGAAAGGAAAAAAAGCCAGCCTTCATGGGGTCTCTTATCAGGTGACAAAATATGCTCACAAGACGACAAATGATTGGTCAATTATCCTACTAAATCTCCATAACAACAAAAAATACAGATTTACTAAGGGGGACTGGGTAGAGGCCTAAGATCAAGACGCCATTTTTACGGCCGGTTTAGGGAATTCAGGGGTTATCGTGCGGAACACAGAATAAGAACTTGAACCCAATTCACTAAAAATGGTCCAGTGTCTTGCAAATGTTTACTTTTATCTCGCTGCTTAATTGGTCACATGCTGACTCCTTTTGGGAGTGGATTGATTTCAAATTCCAATTCCAATTTTTGGGCTTTTTCTTTTTCTTGATCGTGGGGTGATCATGTTTTTGACATCAAGTATAACAGCAGTTGTCTCTAGGCGTTCAATTTTCTTGATTTCACACGTTGGTTGATCTCTGGACCACCTGAGCTGAAGCTGTTTTTATAGTAATTAAGGGTGCGTTCAACTGACCCTATTGCAGATTAAGAACAGGCATAGTGATGGTTTGAAATAGTATGTTTAAGCAACTAGGATGTCAAAGCCATGTTTAAAATTTCATTTTCGCAGGTGTTTGATAATTTCCATGTGAATCTCTCTAAAAGCAAAATTTTTTCTTCTTCTACTGTATGCATTCTTATTCCGGAATATGGTCAATCGAATGCATGCTAACATTGTACGTGCAATACTTATGGAAATAAAAATGGAAATGGAATGAAAATGGAATGTTGTAAAGTGTGACTAGTTCACCTTGAAAAATGACGAATCATACGCATATACGAGTGCAACCAGAGAGAGTCTAGTTGGACTCTCGGAATTCTAAGTGACTTGTTTTTCATATTCGATGAATATGCAAATTAGGACGTTTGATGTCAAAAGGTAAAAAACACATGAATTTGGTGAACTGTCATGCAGTGCTTATACATTTGCTCAAAGGAATTTTTATATCACTTGAAAGCTCATCACTTACAGAGATAACGGTGCAAATATCATTAGATTTGGAGCTTTATCACGTGTTCAAAAACGATGAGGTTTCAGGGGTACCTTCAGTCAAGTAAAACCAGGCGTCTTGAAGTTGAAATTATTTCGGATGCAAACCCTGATTCAAATTTCAAAAAAATCACGTAAACCGGATGTGGAGATATCACAAAACAGCTTTTAGGGTGTTTTGAGCAGTAGCGAAATTTGACAGCAAAGTAAGCATAAGGTATGACCAGCCGCGTCAAGAAACTACATGGTTCTTTAATCTTGCCAATAGAGTTATCTTTGTAAAAACAAACATCAAATTCTCAGCCACGACTCAGGGATCATTCTCCCTTTGTTTTGTGCCACAGTGTTGGTGTGACCAGAGAGCTGTTTCAGTTTGTGACATCTCATGTCAGAGCAGGAATGACTATCTCGGATTTACATGGCTTCTGGCAACAGACTTTACACGATGAATATGGCTTGGATAAGTTGCGTTATATTCAAGAAACAAAGAACAAAGCAGTAGACTTTCCTATTTTTTGTACCCAAAGGCAGAAAGGTTGGTGAAAGGATACTCACTGCTGCTTCATACAGTCCTACTTTGAAAGAGAACATTTGTATAGTACAAAAATGTGTCAAATGAAAGCTTCTTCCCTGAGTGCAGACCACACTTTTAAGGTATCTACAAACATTGGGTGCTGGTTTGGTGGGAAATGGGTGCAACTCTGACAGTCTATTCTTTGTTATGAATGAATCCGGAGTTGTAATGTCATGGAAACCTTGCAAAAGGACAAGTTTTCATGCGGTTAAAGGACTGCTGCATAGACCGAAAGACAGAGTAATATCATTATCTTGTTCAATAGGTCAGTGCCATGTTCATAACTATTGTCAATGGAAAGCAAAACTACAGTCTGTGTTTGGAGACAATACCCTAGTTAAACTAGACCTGTTTCATGCTATATGAAGGTTTATCTCAAGAATCCCGAGAAAAGGGGTAAGGGAAGTGCATTACAGAAATTTCGCTCTCTCATTGTATCAGGCTTTAAACAAATTATTAGATATCCCATAGACCAAGGAAAAACAAGAAAGAAGCCAAGTCCATGCAAAGATACTATCGAAAAGAACATTAAAAGTTTTGTAAACAGTGGAAGGGTGTGAAATATGAAGGAACGCAACGTTCCACAGTATAGTGCTCACAGTGTAGTATCTTATAAATAAATAAAAACTTAAAAAAAAATTTTAAAAAAAAATTGAAAAACTTGTTCCACAGTGTGGCATTGATGAGATAGACAGGCTGTTGTTGCATGTAAGAAAATGCTGCTTGTCCCATATACTTCCAAATGGAGGAACTAGTGGGAATGAAGGCATTCACCTAGTTCTGAATAAAACTTTAAAAAAATGCCAAACTGTTATCCAGTTTGCTATAGCCCTACTTGGTGTTTTCTGTAGAATGAGATACAGCTATAAGGGGAACAAACCAGGGACAAAAGGGAAAAAATCAGGGTTGTGCATCCTATTGAGTCACATTCTAATGCAGCAGACAACAATCACGAAGAAAGAAGTGAGTGCTTCGGACTCATGGACTGTTGATTTTATAACCAAAGATACAGATGAAGGTACTTGCAGTAGCACTAACAGTGGTTCTGTTGAAATAGCTGACAATGTTAACGCATATGTACAATATAATCAATCTCCTGGTTTATCATCCGATGAAGAAGAGTACTGTTCTGTTGACACTGTTTCTGGCGATGTTCCAGTTGCTTTCAGTGAGGATCCAATGCATGGCGTCTTTGAGTCGTTGAAAGCAATGGGGGAAGTATGTTCTTACATTCAGCAAGCTGGTCAGTTTGGCCAATTTCATCCAAACATACCAACATTTCTCAAAAGTCCCATGTACCCAGTCAAAGAAATTCAAATGCACTGGAAGACATTTTATCAAACTATGGTATGTGTGGAATGTTAATTCCTCCCAGTGGAAACTTTCTTTCTTGATATAGCATATGTATTGGAGCATGTAATACCAAACCAACCTGTTTCAAAAGACACTCTCCAACACCTAGATTCACTGGGATTAGTGGGTTGCAGTATGGGGGAAGGTATTTGTGCTAAATTGAGAAAGTTATTGTTTGACGAGTGGATGGCACATTCAGACTTGTGGAAGCACTTCCTTACGGGGGAACAGATATTTGAATCAGATGCAAAGTTGTTTCTAAAGGATGGGCACTTTGCAATAGACCTAGTGCATTAAACGTCCTATTGTCTCCACACAGATAGAAAATTTGCCAGTTTTGCCCAACAATTAATTGCATGCCAATATTTGTTGCATTTGATCGAACTGGTCCAGGCCGTTATGATGCTGTTGAAATGTCTTCAAGCAAATCCATGCCACCTTCAACAGAAGTTCATAGCAGCGATATTAAGTAATGGCCATAGGACTAAGTGGAGTCCAATTCGGTCTGTAATAATACGAGTGATAACAAATCAGACAACTGTGCAGCGGGAGTCCGATTTGTTTATCACAAACTACATGTGATTACAGACTGGATTGTATGACACAAAGTCCTATTACCAATAAATCATAAAAATTACAATTTTCGAGGCAAAAAAGAAGAGCCGAGATATGAAAGAAAGGGACAATTTTCATTAAAAGACTTACAAAGGAGAAGTAAATTGTTTTAAAGTCTGCAAACAAATCTTAGTCAGTTAAAATGCAACCATGCATGAAAAACGCAGAAGGGTAATTCCACGCGAGTGGTGGTGTCAGAATCCAGGTTTTTAAAAACAAGTTGGACTTGAAATTATACTCTCTTTTATAAAGCTGACAAGTTACAGCACACAGAAAAATAAATTCCAGCTCCCTTGTGACAACCATGTATTCAGGGGGGGTCTCCAATGTAAGTGTTTATTTTTTTTATGACAAAAATGGACAAGAGGGTACAATTGAACCTGCTGTACCAAACTTCAAAAATATGAAGGGCTGCAAACACTTGTATCAGAAAAAATCCCTTAATGGAGTAAATACCGGTACATAAGATATATCAATTTCACCTTAACTTTTCTTTAAAAGCAGATATAACAAAGGCAAGTTTCGTTGCGGACGTTACATAATGTCCACAACATTTAAACAATCCTTTTTCTTTCCTAGATATCCAATAGAAACACTTTAGTAAAAAGAAATCTCTAGTAAACTGCATTATTTTCAAAGTAGTGGCAGCAAAACTTTGTTCCGGACGTTACGTTGCGGATGTTACACTTCTTGAACATAAGTTAAAACACTTGAAATGGTTTTAAAAAGCCAAAATATTACACCACAAGTCCATAGGTTGTTGTAGATATGCTCTAGTTTCACCTGAAAAACAATTTGAAACAAACAACAGCTTTCAAGAAGGTTACTATTTTGACATTTCAAGAACAGAAGAGGTTCTACCATAATCTGATGATAAGTCATTTCTCACAGCTCTTAAACCCTTGCATGTTTCCTAATTACTCTGAACAGTTTTTCCACAGCTGGCTGCTCTGGAATTTCAAATGGTCAACTAATAAAGTGAGGAACAGTAATAGGACCAGAAAAAATATTTGAAAGGTGGACTCTGGCCATGTTGTCTCGAGCTCCAGCTCCAGCTCCAGTGCTCAAAAAGTGACATTCCCATAGCTTTAATACATCTCCAGTTTAACCAACTCCCACGTACTGAATATGTTCAGACAAAAAGCCTGCAGCAAATCACCGGGAAAGTTGTATCCTACCCTGGTGAAAATCTTTTGAGGATCTTTAAGATCTTCGTTAAGGTCTGAACAAGATACTAAAAAGATCTTAGAAGATCCTCGCAGGATCATTACAAGATCTTATCAGATCTTTGCAGGATCTTAAAAGATCTTAAAAGATCCTGGCAGGATCATTACAAGACCTTAACAGATCTTGGCACGAACTTTAAAAGATGTTAAAGAATCTTGGCAGGATCTCAAAAAGATCTTCGCAGATCTTATTAGCACCTAAAAGATCTTAAAGATTTTTACAGGACTACTGCTTTGAAGATCTTGTTAGGATCCCTTAACCTTTCTTAAGAAAGTGGTAAAGACTTATTTTTTCCGATCTGGGCTGCTCAAAAACACTATTTCGTCACATCAGGATCTAATCTCGACCATGGTTACTAGTAACAGATCTTTCTGAGATACCAGGGTACACCGACCTCAAAGCTGATTTACTAAAAAAATAAACTTCAAGGCGTAACCTGTTTCTTTCTCCCGTTAGAATCTCCCACAGAAATGTACATCAAAGTGACACTTCAAGGAACTGAGCAACAGAAATACATCACACCACAGGCATAAATTCATGTTTGAACAAAACCAAATTTATGAAAAAAATGTAGCCTTTCACCAACCTAACCTCACAAAAGTCCACCTGTTTAAGAATGAAAAAACTACTGGGAGAAAGTAGTTACTTGTACGTGTATATAAAATCAAGGCAATTTATACTTAATTGACAATATCATTCTTAATTATCAAGGAAAAAAAGGTCTAATGCCGTTAATTAAATACTGACTTTCAATAAATTGCAAAACTCTGCTTAAATATTCATTTTCATTTCAAATACAAAAAGAGTACAACGACTTTTCATTATTTTCACCCTTTCAAGTACATACAATGTACACTACTATGCCTGGAGAAGCCTCTGTAATTTTTGTAAACTTTAATAATATTGCATATGAGGCAAATGCAAATCAATCAAAACTGGTGAGTCACCATCATGTTCAATTAAGTTTCAAAAAGGTACATGACACTAGTAAACTATTTTAAGACTTTTCCCGGTCTCTTTTGCTCCTTTGGCCACCTTTTTCCGCAAATCATTGCACGTTTGGTTGATGGCACGTCGAATGTCATCCCACATCTTGTCAAAAACTCGCTGAGAATATTTCTTAATTATACATTCTGAAATATTAAAATGATGAAAATGCGAACTTGCCACTTACGCTTTAAGTTTTAAGGTCATCCTTTCAGGGGGATGGAGGAAACTACTGAAATTCTGAAATAATTTTACTTAGTTTGAATAAGGTCTATTTTGTGTGCATCTAAGGCAGTTTTTGCTTTCCGTTCATTGACAGGAGGCACCATCCCTCCCAGAAGCTCATCTGTAGTGAACATAGTGCCTGCCAATTTTGTGGCATATCGTGTTAGTTGGTTCTTTAGGCGGGGCTTTCTGTGCCAATAGATTTATTCGCTTGAACTGCTGCAATGATGGAAGAATTAAGAAAAAATCAGTATAAGGAATATTGTGTTGATATTATTTGATTACTGTATCTTACATATATATTAAATTAATTAATTAATTACGTATTAAATAATTTAACTCTTGATCAATGGAACAATTGCCACAGTGTTTGGCCCCCTTTCATTTAGTGACAAACATTTCCATGCAAGTTTGGCTTGCAGCCCTCAATAATTATTGGCACAAGGAGAGCCTCATGTCCTTCCTATTATACAAGCACCAATGAAATACCAGGTGAGCTCTTGTGTCAAATCTTACTGAATTTCATCTGCGCACTTGAAAAGACCACCATTGCTACAGTTACATGTAACTTATCAAAAGCACCATAGGAAAAAAACCAGCTTGTTTTTATTGACACCTACATTGTAAACAGATCCTTGGAGAGGCAAAATCAATTTTATCTCCTCTTGAGGAAATTACTGGAACTTGGGCAAATGTACAAATGTAGGAATTATGTTCAGTCGTTTGTTTGTTGTATTTATTAAACTTTTTTCAACACTTGAGAATAATTTTTGTTGCTCATATGCATGGTCATGAAAAAACAATTATCCTATCTGACAATCAGTAGCATCATCCTCTTCATCCAAAGAATGTTAGTTACCTGCAGACAGTACATGCACAGTATGAAGAAAATGGTTAATAAAATAATGTATTATTTTTCTGCTGTGTAATAGTGACAGTTTATTATGAGTCATAAGGTAATACAATACTGCATGAGTTTTCTTTCCAATTAATTCCAGTTTATATACAGCTCTTGAAAAAAAACATAAACAAGAAGTTTCTCACATACTGTTATCTGCAAATGAAATAAGTAAACAATGGAGTTATTTAACAAGACCTATGAATGGTCATCCTAAAATAATAACCAAGAGGTGAAGGAGAAAAATTTATTTATTTACATTACACCGTAGAGAATAATGAATTTTGCACAAAAGAATTATCCATGGTCCATTACACAGTTTTATGCAAAATAACCAACATCTCCTAAGATACAAGAATAACTTACATCCTTCACAGTTTGATGGTGCTCTGTTGGCTTTGTAATTGGCGTTGATGTCGCAAAGCCTTGCCTTGAATGGTCCCTTTTCAAGAGAACATCCAACTTGTCCACAATTTTGACCAGTGTGGTCATTACATCAGACAGGCTCTACAATAATAACAAATGGTCGCTTTCACGTTAGTATCAAAGCTTCATCCATTGTTGGGTTTGAGAACTTTGTACATTAGTATTACTAAATTAGTGCGATGCTCCCTAGATAAGTGCAATGAGTGACAGGTTCTTTCTCATTTTCCAACTCCTGGCCCAGGACAACATCAGCCCTTGCATACACCTTTTTTTTGGTTAATTTTATGATAACGAGCTTACATAAACAGGCTGGAGGTTTGGCTCCACCAGACCGTCATCGTGCAGGAACAACTGAGACCTGCAACCAAAAAACAACCTGGCTGAGTATGTCTTAGGACTGAACAGTGAATTGTTAATTGACGTGGTGGGCACTTTTGACAAGAACGTCATTCTAACCTTGGCATGGGTTTCTCTATCCGTGACTTTTCAATCAACTTGTTCAACTGCTTTTGCTCTTCATTTATAGATACTAAACAAAACCAAATGAACAAAAGTAACGAAGTTTGTTTAAGTTTCAAGTCCTCTAGCACTGGGGCACTGATTGGGGACACTGTACATTGAAATCAACCAAAAATTAACTCATCAAATTGAACATTGCTTTTTTAAGGGAGGGGAAAACCAGACAACCAGTGGAGAAGATCTCGGAAAAGAGTAGAGAATCAACAAACATTCCCCACATATGATGCTGAGTTTGCGAATTGAACTCAGGACACATTAGTTGCAGGTTAGGGTGCCAACCCAGGAGTGACACCCAAAAATTAGACAAACCCCACCAAACGCCACACCACCCCACCCCACCCAACCGAAAAAAATAGCCAAAAATTGTGACGAACTGTCCTTAATTAACCCTTTAAGGTCCGAGGGGCCGTCCATTGACAAGTAAAATCTTCTGGCATTAGACAGTAAGTCAACCACTGTTGGACAGCCTAATCATTAATGTATGAGTGGCCACTTGGAGTTAAGGGGATAAAAACTTTTGAATTCATCTTTTTACCTGAATTGCACTGATCTTCACCACTGGACCCTCCACGCAATGTGAATGTCATATCCAAGGCCTCTTTTTCACATTCATCTCTAGTGCCTGTGCCTGTTTGTTTTCTTGCTAGGTCTGGCACATTTTCCTTTAGCTTAGACCGATGATTTCAATTCTAAAGGGCACAGATCACAGGCAATCGCAGCCTCAAGACCAATCCTGAGAACCCACAGAACTACTTAAGTTGAAAGCACTTAAAATTAAATTGGGTCATTCCTGCTTATCTGCACTTACATTTGAAATTCTCACTTTAAAAGAAATATAAAGAACACTGTTTGCCACCGCTATTTCTACCAAGTGTCGGCTGTGCTCGGCTCTGCTGCAGTCTTAATTTGGGGATAATGGAAGAAATTTTTGCTTACTCACCACTTTCTTCTCAATGTTCTGCATTTGCAGTCTCATACTTGTAGTCGGAAATATTCTGAAGCTTAGGTTAATGTAAAAGTCGCGAAGACACGTATCAGTGATAACTTCTCACATAGATGAATGACGGTTAAAACGATCAGAGAATGTAAGATGTAATATGAACCACATGGTTCATGATACTATTGTGACAGGCTCATGTTATTCCTTAATATTGCTGGAAATAACTTTACTAATTACGTATCCGCGCTGGTGTGTAAAGCAGAACAAAATCTACTCTCTATCCAGAGTGAGGAACAAAATGCTCACCTGTCCGCTTTGCTCTTCACAAAATTAAAAGAGAGACTTGCCGGAAAAAGAAAAAATGAATCAAGAGTGATTAAACAATAGGCCCAGCAGATGATCCGAGCAAGATGTCATCTTACAGAGAAAAGATTGATGCAATGGAATTGAGTGCTGCAGTGGTACGAAATATCAAGAGCAGAAAAATGCGAATGCAGATACTTGAAGCTAGTTCGAGCAACAAAGATATGTGTCCTATGGAAAAGCGAAACTGAAAGCACAAAAAAATTAAAGTACCAGTACCAAAGAAGACCTTCACCGACTTGCCTAGCAATGAGAGTTCTTGCACTGGCAGACAGTTGCAGGTTAGCTCAGCGTCATTGAGCTCAAGTGATGCTCAGACACCTGAGAAAAAAGAAAGATACAGATGCATCCAAAAACTCGTCCAGGAAAAGACTATAAAAAGCCTCCACAAAACCTCTTCAACATTGCCAGTAGCCAATGCAGCCCTAACTTTTATCAGAACATTCAAGAAATTGATGCAACAACCAATATTCAACACAGTTGCGCCAACATTTGAAAGGAGTACAGGTAATTTGATTGCCAGGCTTACCATTGCCTTACTTTAATTTCTGTCATATTTGTGTTTTTTACATCGCCATGCTATTGTGTCCACATGTCGTCCATTCATGATGGCCCTACCTAAAAAGCACCCGGGAACAAGTTTTTATCGACATGACAATCCGCTGAACATAGCTGAGCCCTGTGACACTGACTTTTTCGAGGAGCCGGCTGGCTGAAAAGATAGCCTGATGGCAGGCGTGAAAATGGGAGGGCTGAGGCACTCCCCTCGCTTCGCATGCGTGCTTTCCCTTTCCCTTCCCCTTCGCCTTCCCCTTCCCTTTCTAGTGCCTGCCACGCAAGCTAGAAAAAAGATTGCAACCCAATGGTGTGAGATCGTCCTTAAGTTTTCATTTGCAGTTTGGTGTCGCACACAAAAACGCCTCTCAAATCGCAGCAAAAATAGCCTTTGTACCTAGATCTTTAAAGGAAATGTTTTGAAGGCATTGCACACACAGGTGTGGCATAGAACCAAGTTTGAACTCAATTAACAAAAGGTACGTAGCAGAACGTGAATATCACACTTATTGTTTTTGTTCGTTGTTTTCAGATACAGAAAGCAAAGAATCAGAATCTGATAAGGATTTACAATGCAAAGAAAATACATCTGAAAAATTCGGACTCCAGTGAGGACGTTTTATCTCAGAATTAGAGTCTTGATGAAAGGAGCCAATCAAGTTCAACTTTAGACACAGAAGAGGATAGGGAGCTTTTCACTGACCAAGATCAAAGTGAAAGTGATAAACCAGTTTGTCAAGGGACACGAATAAGAAGAAGAACTTTTGAAGCCACTTTTTTTGCTCTGTCCGACAAGCACAAATTCTCTAAGTCTGTGAGAACAAACATCCTCAAGTTCCTAAATATGTTTATCTCTGAGTCCAACTTGCCTACATCTAATTTTAAGTTTGAGAAGAAGTTAATGGAAGAGATGAGAATTAAGTACTCAAAGCTGGAAAGGTGCCTTGACTGCAGTGCAACAATAACTAGAGGAAATAAATCCCTCTTTGATCATGAGATAAAAACCTGCTATTTCATTCCAATTAAGGACCAGCTCCGATGAATTTTAACAGGTATTAAGAGTTACTTGTCTAGTGCAACGTCTTCCTTCAATGTAATAATTACTTTTGCATTTCGACATATTGTGATAACAGTACATTCTTATTATTGTTAGTATACATAATCATAGAGTTTTGACTTAAATTGGTGCTATTTTTCCTTTTTGAGTTTTTGAAAAATGCTGAAATCATTGGCAGTGGTTTTTTTAAAATATATAATTCTAAATGGAGCAGGAAAACCACAACACAAAGGATGATGCCTACTATTGTTATTGGGCATACGTTCTGCGTATCTTGAGAGACTCTGATTTCCTATGGGTGGTTCCTGTTGATACAGGGATATTTTTGCATGGTTCAAAACTATGCGGAGAAAGTCGAACTTAGCAAGTGCTCTTGGTATCCAAAATGAGAAATGGGGGTAACCATTCATTTTTCAGAGATAATTAACCTTCAATTTGGAAAAGAAAGCCATACATTTCTTAGTATTTTAAAGCTTTTTACAAATATTGTTGATTTATTATCTTTGAAAAAATGTGTGGTTACTCCCAATTCAATAACACTTGTTAAGATCTGGTTTCCCTGCGTATTCAGTAAACCACGCAAAAATAAGGCAGTCCTTAAATTGTATATTTACATTAAAAGAAGAAGTGACAGCCTCTTGGCAAAGATGAAGTGAGCACTGATTTGACGAGTATAAAATTCAACTTAATATAATGATTAGCCGATATTGAAATTCAGCCCATAATACTTGAAGCCTAACCAACTGTATTTGCCAAGGAAAACCATTTGTATGCTAAGACATTTTCACTAAGTTTTAATGTAGTTCTAGTAATTTCCAGCAGTTACACTTCTCATAGCCAACCAGAGTTCCTAAGGTTCCAAAAAATAGTATTTGAGACAAGTAGAAATTATTAATTGTGCCTTTCCCTAAAGAGTTTTTTTCCTCCTAAGAACATTGGGATGATATAATGAAATACAAAAAGGATCACCCTCATGGAATTGGTATGTGCAGTTCAGTTTATTTAGCCACAATACATTACGAAAAAAAACACCGTAAAAAGAAGTTATCACATGGCAAGGGAGACCAGAAGAAACCATGGGGCTTATTTACTTTTGGTACCTCAAGGGAGGGGGCTTATTCGGGACAGGGCGCCTATTTTATTTTTTGAGAAACAACCTAATGTTCAAAACAAAACTTTAATAAATATTAAAATAAGTAACAATAACAGAAACCGTAACAGTAACAAATTGTTGAAAGTTCAGTTACTTTTAAAAGAATTGTTCATTTCAGCAATAACAAATATACATGTACGGTATGGTGAATGTTCATGAGTTTATCTACGGTAACTAACAATAACAGAAACTGAAACAGTAATAAATCGTTGAAAGTTCAGTTGCTTTTACAAAAAAAATTGTTCATTTTAGCAGTAATAAACGGTATACAGGTACGGTACAGTGAATGTTCATGAGTTTATCTATTCAAGGTCGATGACTTCATCTTCATCTGAATTATCAATCTGGTGCTGCATCCTCAACGTCGGATTCTGTGATCCCGTCACGTGAATTGCTCATG
>NC_090883.1:15747805-15755305 GCF_036669925.1 Montipora capricornis
AAGAACCCAAAACAATCCCTAGGCCTTCCAACACACCCCCAAAAAATTCCTAGGCCAAAAATTAATCATCCCTGTCACATTGTCGATCATATACCCTGAATCTTCCTATGATGTTGCGCTAAAAAGATCCAATTTAACTACATTGGTTTTCCGACGAGCTGATGCTTGTCGTAGGTTCATTGACAGCATCCAACCCAATAACCCACTTTATAATATTATAAAACATAACTGTGCTGTGAGGCTGGACAAGCCATATAATCTGCGATATAAAATTGAGGCGAAAGTCCCATACAAGACAATTCGATTTAGGAATTTCGTCACTTATAAATATTCGTAATTAATCAAAATTCGATATATTTTATATAAGCATAGTACAAATTGTAAAAACTATGTTTATTATATACGCAGTTGTTCTTGACCACAACCTGTAATTCAGTCTTGACTGCGAGAGGTTGAAATAAACAAATCATTCATTCATGAAATCTGAAGGGTAGGAAATAAGTTATGATTCTGGTATACTTTTCATTTGACTTTCTTGAGTTCTATATGATAATACTAACAAGCAACAGGACTAAAATTGAAGAAAAATTTATTCATAATCACAACTTATTTTACACAATTAGGTCACCATTTTGTACACACAGTAAACTGTTGAAGTGTAAATGTCATTTGAGGTTTCTGAAGATATATATGACCATAATATTTGTTTCCTGCATATTTACATGCTGTCTAAATCTGAGCCATAGTTATGCCAACTTGAAATGTCATTTAAAATAAAAGTTCAAATTCTTTGAGTTGATAATCAAGTTCCTCATTTGAATCCTCACAATTGCAGATGTGCGAGTCCAATAGGCCATCTGACAATCCAAGTAGATATTCCTCAGCCAGGGAAACTTCTTGATAAACCAAGTTTAGTTTTTCGATTTCCTTGTCATAATTGTTTATGTCTTCAAACAGTTCATGAAAAACTTCAAGGACATCCATAACATGTTCGAAAGAGAACATTGATAAATGTTTGTACAGGTATTCAACAGAACAGTTGATTGCTAAATCAATGGCTACAACCTCAGTCATAAATAGTTGCAACACCTCTCTTAAACAGCATGTAACTCACATCCAAGCTATTGATATCGCAGCCCTTCTCCTCCCCCCCTTCAATGTTGCGTTTGCCATTCTAATGTTCTGTTTCCCGGCTAGTTCTTGCACTGGAATCCATAAACATCAACATTGAAGGGGAAGGAGGGAAAAATTTCCCGCATTGTTGCAACATTTGTGACAGAGACTGTATTTGTCACTGTTAAATGTTTTCATGTGTGCGACATGATGTGACAACCGAGGAAACTGTATTGTGAAATTATTGTTGTAGGGTTGTAAGATAGGTCAAGATGGTACATACTTGTCGCCAAATACACTTTGGGCTATAGTATTAATGGTCTTGGAGGAAACTTAAAAGATGTACAGAATTATTTGGTGAAAGACTGGTTTTTGTGTGTTAATACTGTTGTTATCTGTGTGTTGGCAGAAGTAATTAAATAAAGTCAACATTAGTCAGTGATATTTTGAGAGATGATGCATCTATCAGAAACCAAAACTGCTATTAAAAAGGTACAAGGAAAGGTTACGTTTATACAAACGTTGGCCGTGTAGCACTTATATTTTAAACAGAGTTAACTGAATAGAGTGAAATGTGAAGTGCTAGACTTATATCCCATATGAACCATGTGAGCGTTAGCCCTACTGATGGAAATGGGCCCACACAAGGACATTGAAAAACTCTGACCAGGGTGGGAATTGAGCCCACGACCTTCAGGTTAGATCTCCGCGTTAGATCTCCGCCGCTACAAGGTCAGACGGGAGCAGGCCGTGGGAATTGAAGATGTTAAAGTCACGGCAATAAACATGTACAAGTACAAGGAAAGGTTACGTTTATACAAACGTTGGCCGTGTAGCACTTATATTTTAAACAGAGTTAACTGAATAGAGTGAAACTCTATAGCACTTCACATTTCACTCTATTCAGTTAACTCTATTTAAAAAGTAGATTGGTAGCTGTAAAGGAGTGTTTGCAAAGGTTTGAAGTCAAGTTGTAGAGCGGAGATTTTGAACAGTCAGCTCGGAAAGGAATGCGTCGTAGGTTGTGACCGTCGTTGGTTGCAAATGGCGCAAAGTGTTTTGGAGCGAAATAAAATAGCCGGGAACAAATTTTCAGAGGCTATCAGAAATCTTTTTGACAAGGGAAGAGGAAAAATACAGCAACTTGTATTTAAAAGGCTCATCTAATTGTGGAAAAACGTTTCTTTTTAATCCCCTTACCAGCATTTACAACACATTTTGCAACCCAGCAATTACAACCTTGGCATAGGTAGGTGCAGAAGAGGCGTAAGTTTTATTTCTAAATGATTTCAGATGGTCTGCCGACATCCCATGGCATGATTTGCTATTGCTATTGGAAGGCCATGAGGTTCACCTGCCAGCACCCAAGACCCATTACAGATGTGATTTTTCCTTGAAAGGGGATACACCCATCTTCTGGACTGCCAAGGAGGAAATTTCCTTTGTCCGCGCTGGTGTGGAGGATGAAAGAGAGACTGAAATGATGCGTGTTGGTTGGCGAGTGTTTGCATTCAGCTCAGAGCCGGATTAGCGAGGCAGAACAACTGCAGTTCCACCTTGTCCATGCTGTTTTGCTGAACTTGTCTATCCCCAGGCCTAAACTCTGCTCCTTGCCAATTAAATTATGGTTACATGTGAGTGTGTACCGAGCACGGATCACCATCCTTTTCCTTCATTTTAGCATTGTGTTTGGTGAAAAATAGGACGTTTACTAAACTATTGTGGTAGTTACTATGCATAACCAGAAATAATAGATATCACAACAGCGCCTTCCTTAGGCTTATTTGCGACGGTACACCATAGTGATCCGTTCATTGCTAAATAATTTTAGTACACTGTAATTATTTTACCAACAACAGATCACCGTGGTGTACCGTAGAAATTTTGAGGACAAAAAATTTCTAATTGCTTGAAAATCTCGCCATAGTTAAGTTGTGTTCTAGTGCTTATTTTCAAGTACAAAAACAGGCAGAGAAGACCGATTTAAAGTACTTTTGCAAGAAACGATCATGGTATACTATGATCACAGTGGTGATGTTGATTGTTTACAAAAGCAATTTCTACACGTCAATGGATTCCAGTCCTTTATCTAAGAAAAAATACCGGTAAATATCAACTTTCTTTGTAAGGGCTATGCTTAAAGTACATTATAGAAAGTAAAACAAAGAGACAATTGATTGTTGAGTAAAAAGTACAGATATATCGTTGAAATTAGTACTTGCAACGTTATTTAACGCGGGAAATGACAAAAGCAACAACCTTTTTTACATTTCCCACTGGTGTAACAGTGTACTTACACACAAACACACAAAAAAAGCATTACTGTTGTCCGCTATGGAGCTTTAAAATGAGTATTAACTAATACTTGATAGGGCCACCGCTCTTTCTGATGACACTGGTCATTCTTTTTGGAAAAGAGTCTATCAACGTATTTGCAGTTACTACCAGCAGGGTGAAAAACGTATCTATTACATGAGCTTTAAACTCTTCAAACGTTTCACATCTTATTTTGCGATCCCTTGCTTGTTTCCGAAGGTGCCTATTAACAATAGTTTGATCACAGTGCTAGTTACACGCTCAATTGCCGCTTTTGCTAATGTAGAATTTTGACAAGGATCTCCATTCTGTATCCAGAGGCAACTGACACCTTTTCCAGCCAACTATACGTCTTAAGACTCCCCCCCCCCCCCAGTTCCCTCCTTCCGACCCTTTGCAATGCATCCATGAGCAAGGCCCTCTTTTTCTCCATACTCGTAGTTGAGGTGCGATAGCTTGATCAAAAGGATTTCTCTTATATGTGATGGATGTTCCTTCCAAGTAGAAGGCAATTTATCTTTCCCAAACATCCGCGCTGAAGTTTCTTTGCATGATTTTAGCAAAAGCCACTCTTTTTGTATGATAATCTTCAGTCATAAGTCCTTTCTTCCTTGTCTGCAAAAAAAGGGACCCCGCTGAATTTAGGTAACGGGTAACTGTCCTCATTGAAACATCACTTTCTTCACTTCCCGCTACCTCCATTAATCTTTTACAGGTGAAAGTCCTGTCTCTTTTTCGTAGGACCCTGAGACAGCAAATCAGGCGCCTTCTTTGTCTTTCACTTAGCTTGAACCTACGGCCTCTTTTCAAGGTACTTCGTAAACCCGAGGGAGTGCTTCTATTTGCTTTGGAAATTCTTACAACACTTGCTGTTGAAATATCACAAAGATCAGCAACTTTACGAAAACAGTTAGGCAAGCGGAGTAAAAAAACTTCTTGTTCGCTGGCATTTTAAGGCCAAACAAACCAGCAACAGGTCGATTATTTCTGTCCAAAAGAGTACAGATGGTTGTTATCTAATTCCAGTTAACAATGAAAATTCGAGTTTCATTCCTGAACAAAAGAAAAAAACGACTAAACCACGTTTTAGAAATATGGATCCACTTGAAATAACTCATCCGTAGAAATAACAAACGGTTTAGTGTCCAAGAAAAGAATTTGTGAAGTAACTTCTTCCACCAACTTTAAGCTATTACTGGTGTACTGTTTTGTCATTCTCGTTCTCTTTCTCTCTTCTTTCGTTTCTGTTCTTCTGACATAGGCCGTCAGGCCTTGCAACCTTAGTAGATTCGAAATTAAAAATCTTAGGACATACCAAAAACTGCAATACAGAGCAAAAAGCAACCATAAAAAACACTCAGCTTTAACTTTATATCCCTCCAATGCTTGACTTGAATAACTACAGCTATATTATGTTAAACCTGGATTGAAACCAGCGAAAAATCCACCAAAAATATATTTTCCAAACCGTATCTTAACAAGAAAAGCATAGACTGTCAAGAGCTTTGCTGACGTAGCATGGCTGTGTAGCTACGTCGAGCCACAGAAAGAGTGCGAAAAATTAAGCCTCGTTCAGGTGTGTGTGAGTGTGTGACATGGATTGAGCCTGTGATCCAATCAACAACCAGTCCCGGTCAGCGGTCAACTTAAAAAAAAAAAACAGCTGACCTCGATAAGGTCTAACTTGAGCCTGCGATATGGTCACATTGGCATATATGGAGGGGCGGACAGACGGACGTACGTACAGACGTTCATGACGTCATGGCTATAAAACCAAATGTTCTCACATCGATGGGTTACCATATTTTCTTAGCTATGGTGCTCCGCGCACACGCCTTTGGCGCGCACTGAGCTCCACTATAATAGTGTGAGGCGTTTGTGTGATGTCATGTGATACCATATCTGCTACCCACTGAAGGTTAGAGCCTTCGTATGATTCATTCTTCATTTCTATGAAGTTCAAGCTTATGTTCTCCTTGTTCGGCGATGCATCAATAATCACAGGGTCGACCAAACCACTTGCTTTGACGACCTTGTGTCTCTCCTGCAACAACACACTGGCAGTCAGAGCAATCATTGGTACTCCAGGAAGAAGAGATCTTAAGTCTTTAACTCTTGCAAAGGCTTCCCTGAAGGGATCCTTCTTTCTGCGCTTGTTTCCTCCAGACATGCCCGTGTAGTAGAATGGTACATTTCAAACTAAAGTCTAACATTAACTGAATGAATAGTTTTCAGTGCTCTGAAAATACAATCATAAATTGCCTGGAAAGGTTAAACAAACAAACAAACAAACAAGCAATTACCTTAAAAAACAATTCCAGCTAGAGAATAATATATGCAACTTTATTCAGTATTTCGAAAATTAAAAATTGTAAGAAATAAAAGGCAAATTTTGGGCCACATACTGTAATAAATCCATAGACTATCTTGGTAGTAGACTATTCGTTGGAAAGGACATATTGCATGGATTCAAGTATCATTAAAAGTAAGCAGTATTTTTTAAATTAACATTTACAAACATTCACAAAATGACAGCAGGAACAAGAAATGTTTCCATTGAAAACAGACACGTCCTTATAGAAGGTTGCTTCAACTTTATATAACTTTAGAATTTTTTTTCGATTGACTTCCGGGTTTGTGACGGTTTTCTTTGTTTAGGTCTTTTAGGAGTCATTCGTATTGCTACTTTTGTTGTGTTACATGAGGACAATCGATCTGGAGGTGACAGAAATCGTAAGCTCAAAGATTGAAGAAAAACAAAAATCTTACCATTCCGTAACTGAATGAACTTCATCAATAGCTATGGCTACCGTCTGCATTCCCAATTGAGCCCCCTGTAGTTCTTTCCTCCATACCTTTGACAGCCAAGTTTCAGGGCTTCCGTAAACAATCTTGCACTTCCCATTCTTTGCAGCTTCTTTAGCCATGTCGACCTCGTCGATCCCTATTGCAGTCGCTGAAACTCCAATTTTGTTTAACTGTTCGACTTGATCTTTCATAATGGCCACGAAAGGAGAAACCACTATGATTGTGGAGATGGCATCATCTTTTTCATTCATGGAAGACATGACACGTGGTAACAGTTGAAAGATTGAACTCTTCCCGAAACCGGTAGGAAGGATTGCAGAATCATCTTTTCCAATGACTAGATTTGTTATGCAATCCTCCTGCTCTTCTCGAAGGTGCTCCACATGTGGAAAATCTTTAAGAATATTGTTAATTGCAGATTTGACACTAGATGAAAGGTCACTGATCGCCGCCATATTGCATTTCTCATCTGCGTCATTAGCATTCTAGTGTTGACACAATCTGTCAAAATTGACCAATCAGAGGGTATACCAGCTTATGGTATATCAAAACGGCCTTTAGTTAAGTTTGCCCATAGGCGTTCCCTCGCCTCCCTTCGCATGCTTTTTCTTTGGCTTTTTGGGTGCCAATTTTCGCGCTGCGCCCCAACTAAGTGAACGCCTGGAAGAGCCTACTCAGTTGTTCTCTTTTTGATCCTAAAGACGGAAATATAACAGTATCACTTTTTCTTCTGTGATAAGCTTCTCAACTTCCACCTCCCTCCCACTAGTGCAGTGCATGGTGTGGTCAGGATTTCACCATTACTATATCCATGTCCAGGAGCGTTAAAATACTGTCACCTGCTTTATTGCACAAAACTTCATTTACTGATAACTCCAGGTCAAAGTTATTCTTGGCAAGAGTTGTTATTAGATCCTCTTTAGTTTCGCCCGGAAACATTTCCCTGAGAGTTTCTACCAGGCATCCTGAAAAAAAAGGAATATTCCCTTTTAAGTCTTTTGCAAGTTGTAGGTACAAGTATCCTCAATTTCACTGTGAAATTTCTTACCTCTGTTTAATAAGCTTGGAGTTTTAAGGCTTTCACCATTGATTTCAGGTGAACCATTGTGGATACAACTGTCCTCTAAAGACCCAAAACAACTTGCACCCCCTTCAGACTTGCTGTCACGTGCGTGCCACTCACTCAGTCAATCAAAACTGCATCCGCAGATTCTAATGTTTCCTGTTAATACTAGCACAAACATGTTAGCTACATGTATTATG
>NC_090883.1:15767805-15770305 GCF_036669925.1 Montipora capricornis
CTAGCTACCTGTGGCCAGAAAGTTTACAACTGCCTACAAGACAAGGGCTAACATCATCTCACCGCAGTTAACCATCGTCTAAACTTCGTCGACTCAGACAAACGAGCCCACAGCAGGGCATTGAAAAGACATGATGGGGAGTGAAACGAAGTATGCCTCGTACGGGAACATCCATGGATCTCTACCATAGCTATTTACTTGGAAGTATCATTGAGCATATTGCCGATCTCTACAAAGAGCGATAAATCGCAAAATCCCTCTTAATGCACCGTTCGTGATCCTAAATACAGGAAAGGAAGAAAATATACACTTTGCAGTGTCTTGGCGAATTTTTAAGGAAACAGGAAGAACAATTTCACGACAAAAAGAGCAGGTAGCTATTAAATTTCTTATGACAGTGCTTTTATTTAGTTTGTTTGTTATGTTTGCGAATCTGAACCCTATTACAACGATTGCTTGAAACTCCACTTCTTGCGCTTATTCTAAAACTGAAAAATGGGTAAAATTGCAGGAAAAGTGCCGAAATTGCAGGAAAAACTGTTCGATTTTCCGTATGTCAGACAGAAGTTCGACCGACTTTTTTTAAGTCCATATAGAAAAAAAACGCCTAAAAAGAAAGAATAAAGCGCCACAGTCCCAAAGGACGTTTATTGTTATCGCTATTGTTTTCTTGAAACAAAGGAGTGTATGCATAATAAAGTAGGAACCTGTGCGGAAATCTTGCCGTGTGTAGTTTTCAAGAGTAATGCTTCGACATTTTCTATTTGGAATAGGGGTGATTATGAGCACATGAAACAAGGTAATCTATTGAATACATCAGAATAAAAGCTTTCTTTTTCATTTTTCCGTGTACTAAGTGATTTGATGTTTCAAAGTTTAGAGCCTTTAAAGAACATTGTTTTAGCTAAGTACATGTATTACAAACAGTGAATTAAATCGAAAGATATCACATTCAAATTGACATGCTTTGAATGAGACCAAACCTTACGCTCATTTTTTCAAGGCATCAAATGAAATCAAATCCTAATAGGGCACGTAAACTTTGATTGTTGTCTCACTGGAACATTCAGTACTATTGCACAAAGTTGCTAGTAGTTTGTAGTAAATGTGACCCTCCATATGATTTCAGGGACAAAGGCGAAAGCACGCTCACAACACGGTAACACAGCACGCTTAGTGTGTCACAAGACAGGCTTTATGTGCATATATTAGTTTTATACAATAAAGGACACACGACGTTGGTCAGGTTAGCATGCTTGATCTTTGTTTTGGTTGAGCGTGATCAATGTCACGCTTAGTGTGCAAGCTGACACAGGTTAACACGCTAATTTAAACAAAATATAGATTGATATTACTCCATCGTTTATCCAAATCTTTCCCCAGTCTGAACTCAATTGTGGTCAAATGTGATGGGTAAGCTAATTAAAGGGTAAAAAACGAAATGCGATGAATGGATTTTAAACACATATGGTTCCTAAACGTCCACACATAATTTAACAGTGTTGGTATGCCGAAAATTCTAACACTTACTGTGTTTTTTCCTTTTGTGCTGAAACTTATTCACCGTATGACAACTCCAGTATCACAACAACACGATGCGAGCGGTCGCTAAAAGTTATTACTATGGGATATCTTTTGCTTGTAACTATGACAATGCAATCAAAGTGAAGCGTTCTTCGGCTGAGTAAACAAAATTAGCCTTGTTCGGCTTTTAGATCTATCATGGAGTGTTATCGAACAGAAGTTTATGGTGTGTGTGTTAATTGCGAGGATGAAGATGGTGTTCGTGAACTTGCCAAGTTGTACTTCGAGACGCGCGATTGCGATGTAAATGAAGACGCCACCGATACATCAGTCGACAACAGCAGCTCCGAAAGCGACGAGGAACCCGATGAAGAGGAATTCAATTTTGATAGCTCAGAAACTGACTTGTCGGAAAAGGCAAAAATCAATGCATTCTACACCAATACATGTAACTGCAAACTTGGGGAGAATGATCAAGCCTGTAGCAGGAGCCTTTCCCTCAGTGACTACATTGATAGTCGAAACAACTGCCATGAACTGTCTTCCACAGAACTTGATTTTGTCATGTTGGGAGCGATACAGAGCTCAATAAATTGCAGTGATGTTAGCGTCTCGGGCAGATCAGAAAAGAATCGCAAGCAACTGCAAATGACTTTTTTCTACCACGGTAAGAGAATTTGCAGAACAACGTTTTTATTTTTGCATTGCATTGGCAAAAACAAGTTCTGTAGCCTCTTGAAGCATTGTAAGGAAAACGGATTGTCGCTCTGCATCCATGGCAACAAAAAGCGACTTCTGAGTTGGACTGTTCCTTCCCAAACTGCCGAATAAGTCGTGAAATTTATACTGAATATTGCTGAAGAGCAAGCGCTACTTCTTCCTGGGCGTGTTCCTGGCTCTAAGAGAACTGATCTACGTTTACTACCGTCAGCCCTTACAAAAATCGTCTTTGGATGGCCTACACCGGAATTTGCAC
>NC_090883.1:15772805-15775305 GCF_036669925.1 Montipora capricornis
GCTTTATTACCGATGCAGAATTCTTGCTGCTCTATGAGGAAAGCAAGTCAGATAATTTGGATTTTCCTTACCAAGAATATCTGACATTTTCTTTGCCGGACAAAAATAGAGCTGAGTGTACAGCCAATTTAAGGGTTGAGAAGCATCACATAACTCGCCTTGAAGATGCACTGCAAATTCCTGCTGTATTTAAATGTGATCAAGGAACAGTATGTGATGGAACTGAGGGCCTTTGTATTCTTCTCAAGCGATTTGCCTACCCTTGTTGCTACTCCGACATGATCCCGATATTTGGAAGGCCAGTTCCAGAAATCTGTATGATAAATAATACTGTGATGGATTGGGTATATGAAAACCACAGGCATCGTATCATGGATTGGAATCCAACCGTTTTGAGTGCCATCCACCACTTACAAATTGCTTTGGTTTTGTTGACGGAACTGTTCGTCCAATATCTAAACCAGGAGAAAACTAGCGCTTGGTATACAATGGGCACAAGCGTGTACATGGGTTGAAGTATCAGTCGGTTGTGGTTCCAAATGGCTTAATTGCACACCTCTATGGGCCAGTAGGTAAGGCACTTTCCGATCATTTCCTGGGGGCCGGACAATTTAAGATACACAATATAGTATTAGATAAGTCCTTTCGGCATTTTTCACTCAAATCTTTTTTGACTTGAAATTAAACTAATGATGTTTGAGCTCTCTTTTTGATGTTTTACTGCATTTTATTTTTCATTCAACAGAAGGAAAAATGCGCGATGCAGCAATGCTGGCAGAATCACACCTGTATGACAGCCTCCAAACACATGCTTTTTCAACCACTGGACAAGCTATGTGTATTTATGGAGATCCAGCCTACCCCCTTAGGGTGCATCTTCAGGCACCTTACAGGCATCGAGTTTTAACCCCGCAAATGCAGGCTTATAACCATTCCATGAGTGCTGTTCGCAGCTCTGTTCGCAGCTCTGTTGAGTGGCTTTTCCGGGAGATAGTGAACTATTTTAAATTTTTAGACTTTAAAAAGAATTTAAAAATAGGTCTAAGTCAAGTGGGAAAAATGTATATTGTCTGTGGGATTCTGCACAATGCACTGACATGCCTCTACGGAAATACCACATCTCAGTTTTTTTATTTAGATCCTCCATCACTAGAGGATTATTTTGCTCGATTGTTCTAATTGGACTTGATAAAACATCCAGCCAAAAAGGAAGAATAGTGTTCCATATAATGATAAACTTTAATATATGCTAAGTCATTGCAACATTGTGCGCCTTTTTACACCGCAAACATTGAAAAGGTGTTGTAACTTTTTGAAGAGAAATGTTGTAGCTACTGTAAAAAGATTAATTTAAGATTAAAACAATTTTCTGGAGAAAAGTACAATTAATGCTTCTTTTTAGTCTACCTTTTCTAAAGGTTCAATGGCATAAGACATGAAATTGTTTACCAATTTGTACTCTATGATCTCATAAAATCTTACCGACCTAATCTTAACACATTAAAAGAAAACTGGGGGAAGGGGTAGATTCCAAGTTGCCTCTTGCTTTTGAGATAAATGAATCAATCAATACATATGGCCATGTGCAAATTATCCCAATACAAGGCACCAATTTTTGGGCAATTCACATTATTGCAAATGACAGAAATTTAACACATGCTTAAAACATATGTTTTCAATCAGAAGTAGCAGTTCTTGGGGTGAATGAATTGCATGCACAGAGGATCATACAAATGCTAAATATCAATGGATGGACAGTAAAAAAAATTTGCAGGGGTGACTAAAAGCTTGTTATGGTGAATGTTCATCATTTCCCTTCCTGATGTCTTCCTTAATCACATCCTTTATAAAATCCCAACAAGAAAATCACATCATGTCTTTTAAAACAACTAAGCAAATGTACTTTCAGGCCTCAACAAGGTCACTTGGGTCCAAGTTTTTCAATTATTCCCATCAGAGCCTGAGATTGAGTTTGCTGTTGAATCAAAAACAAATTTTGCATGTCTTGAACTTGTTTCTGCTGCTGTTGTTGTTGGTCAATCATGGTTTTGAACATTTGTGCCATACTCTCTTTTTCTTGCTTCTGCTGTCTGCTGTTGGTCTAGCATGGACTTAAACATCTGTGTTTGTTGAGTTTGGAGGGCTTGCAACTGCTCCTTTTCTTGCTTTTTCAGTTCAATTTCTTGACTTTTCAGTTTAAGATCTTCAGCTGCTCTTTCTTTGAGATATTCAACTGCTTCACTTCCACTTCTCCTGCTCTTCCTTGCTTTGCTGCTTCCTTCTTCTGATTTCCGCTTTTGAGTTTTTCCCATTGTTTCCATCGCCTTTTCTTGCATATCCTCTGCCTTTCTCCTGTCTGCCTCTAGCGTTTCATTGTTCTTATCAATTGCCTCCTGCATCTCAGTGTCAGCTGACTCCTCCATGGCTATAATTTGCTCAACTGCAGCATCTAGCTCGGTACGCTCTGGGGTTATTCCACTTTCTTTCAACTCCTGAGCTT
>NC_090883.1:15790305-15795305 GCF_036669925.1 Montipora capricornis
ATCCGTGATGTGACCATTGATTTGGAGAGTGTCTCTAAATAACAAGCCAACACCTCCATCTCGGGAATGACCCCTTGGAACGTCTAAGAATCTATAGCCAGTTGGACATAGGGTTCTAATCTCAACATCATTAATTTTACCAGGACGCAGCCATGTTTCAGTGAGAGCTAAAATATCAATGGCTTGATCGACCAAGTTCACACCAAAATTAGCATAATCGCGTTGAGTTGTTCTTGAAGATATATTTAAATAATTTCCTCGGGTCTTCTTTCAACCTTTTCCTCCTCTATACTTTAGAACACCATGCGATTTTAGTTCGCCCAGAACTTGAGGACAAGGCGTACAAGCACTCGATCGTAGACTTAAAAGAAATTTCCTAGATTATTATTTTATATTCGACGAAGGTGAATTAGTATGCGAATGGCGGCCAACAACTTGTGAAGTGGTGAACCGATCGAGCTGAATCCCACTACCATTTAAGTCGGGGCCAGGGTTCAAGGAGACATCCATGAATATTGTAATGTCTTGAGGAGGATCATGACCAGGGACAAGCAGACAAGTGTAACCGCGTGTCGTCCATAAGCAGCGAGGAAGACGTGATTTATGGAAACCATGCGATGACAGTTCCAGCCGCACAGGAACTCGTGCATTGAGGCCAAAAGCACAAAATATACCAATGCCTTTCCCAATAACACAGAAATAAGCATTGTGCTTGAAACATTGGCTTTCGTCGACATAAGTTGCTCCAGATATCACAGGACAAGTAAAAAAACAAGTAAAAAACACCATAAATGTAAGAGCGACTAAAAACTTGGCAGCCATGACAGCGCCTAACATGAACCTGTAAGGTTGAGATGCTCCACACATTCCTAACAGAACAAGAAGAGCAACAGGTTCTTCTTAAGAAGCAGCGGGAAAACAAAAAGGTTCACGACCCGCCCAAAGCTAAGACGAGAGATGCCAGTGTCCAGTTTGCACCTGTGCCGAGGCAGTCAACAGATGTGGCCATCCAAACAGACTGCAGTGGTGATGTCATACAAGAATTAAAGGAGCAGGTTTTGAACCTAACGAAGATAGTGTCAGAACTTACGACTTACAAGGCTCAGACACAGACCGTGCAAGTCTCAGAAGATGCCCAAAAAACGCCCCAGGGGTCGCTTTTGACAGAGCTTCTGAGTGATTCAATGAGTGATTTGCAAGATTTGTGCCCAGACAGCTACGAAAATTCCAGCGCCGCTACTCCTGATACTCCCCTGCCTGGTCTAACGTCTTGCTATAACAGCTCTCCATTTGGTTATCCGCCACGAGCACCACTCAGAGCGATACAAGAAAATGATGTTGTGAACAACCTACCATGCCCCACAGAACAGCAGTGGCAAAACGTTGATGCAATTATCTTCAGGGGGGCGCAGATGTGTACCACAGCAATGGCGTGCGTTGATGTGCTTTTCACTGAAGCTGAGCTGGCAAATGGGAACACAGGCGGTACGTTTGGCTACGAGAAACTGGATGAGCGTAAAATACGTTACCTGTCATCAGCGCTTTGCCAAAAGTTCGACTCGCCGTCTTTTCAATCACAGTGGGAGACCATGCGTGCAAAAATCAATTCTAAATGCAGGGGCAAAAGAAGAACTGTTATTAACAGACTCAAGACAAAAGCAATTTAATACTTTGTGTCACTGCATAGTTAGATTTGAGTAGATTTTTCTAGTAAGTTCCCTTTTTATATCTTTTTATAACACTTTAAGTAAAACTGCGAGACTTAAAACAAAAGAACAGTTAGTAGCATAATTTTTTAATGAGGGGCCATTGACAGTGTAAATTTCCATTACAACTTTTAAGTTACTTGTGCGTAGATTTTTCCTTAAGGCTTCATTTTAATACTGTTTGTGAATTGTAACGACCATTAAATCAGTTTTTCCACTTCAAAAAAAGAGACTGTTTTTATCAGTCGTTTTTGGGGGTTGGGAGGGGGAGTGTTGTATGTTTACTATTTTTGTCCAAACGAGTGTGATAAGATTAATCTTCTCAAAAGGATATGATCGGAACAGAATTTACTTGACGTTTTTTTATTTTGTTTGAACTGCATCTCTTGACAGTAGAAACTTAATAAAACAAGCTGGACTAATGATAATCATAATGTTAAAGTTTCGGCTGGAAAACTTCAGCAAGTTTGAAGACAAAACACTCCCCGGAAACGTGTCAAATTTGCACACAAAACTACTATGATAGCATTTACTCGCAATATTTCTCACTGAACTCACAATTTATGGCATGTTGTTTGTCTCTCTGTAATCGAATGAAGTACACATTCAGTTTTCAGCGTGCAAGTTGAGCAAAAAGTTGAAATAAGGGGCCAAAATAGCGGAAAATGATGCGATCATCTCCCAAGTTGATCAGTTTGCTGTCGTCACCACGCAGCTGAGACTGTGAACCACCTCACGGGTGGAGAGTACGAGACATGTCTGCTGTTTAGTAAGCAAAAGTGTAGGATTACAGCAAAAAAAAAAGGTTACCTCTGTTTCTGTGTGGGAAATTAATTATGTACAGCGTTGAGCAAAGATCGATCGACCAACAGACGTGCGAGACAAAGTTTGTGAGATCAAAAATTTCGTGCCCTCCACACGTGAGGTGACAATTGACCACGTTCCCAGTCTTGACCGCGTGGTGACGGCAGCAAACTAATGAACTTTCCGCTATTTTGGCTGCCATATTTCAACTCTTTGTGCAGCTAGCACACTTAAGACTGAATGTGTACTTCACTGGACTGCAGCGAGAGAAACTACATGCCATAAATTGTGAGTTCAGCGAGAAATTATGCAAGTAAATGCTATTTCTGTGTGCAAATTTGACTCGTTACCGAGAAGTGTTTTGTCTTCAAACTTGCCAGCGCCATCGCTGACACATAGTTTTGGTTTTGAATCACCCTGGCTGTCCGATGGAAAATACTTTTACACGCACGCTTTAGCTGTTCATGCCTTTTCTGGTGAACTCCGTTTTCAATCAACCATCACATGTAAAAGTTCTTACTTGCAACCAGCTATTTCGGAAGAAAGGAGTTCATTTTCACACGTTTATGAAGCTCGTTTAATGGCCGAGGGTTTTAGCGGATGTACTTGTTATAAGGTAAGATTTCTTGCGGAAGATAACAACTTCATTTCTCCTCATAAGCAAAGTAATTGAAACTGATTTAAATCTTCGAATATCTTTCGCGGCCAAAGGTCTCAGCTTCGTTTTTCTGATCAGGAAGTTGATATGATATTAATTACAAAACACCAATGTAAGCTACGGTTTCATTGACCCAGTTGTATTACCGCGAGAATGGATGCACTTTGACTCTTGACTTCAGGTTGAGTTAACATGCGTGCTGCACACTAACACTCTAGTGTGCTGTGTCCTCTCGCACGCTAGATTTCATTAATTTTCGAAGATTAACACGCTTTCCATGTTTGCCTGCTCGCGCTGTATTGTTTCAAGTGTGTTACATGAAACAAAAGCATGAGCTCATTAATGTGTGCTCTAGTGTGCTCAGCAACCGTGTGTCAGTTTCTATTGTTTTCAAGTGCAAGCGTGTTGTGAGCGTGCTATCACCTTTGTCCCTAAAATCATATGGAGGGTCACAAATATTAATGACCCCAATGAATTAACTAATTTGGTCACGTGCAAAATAGATGAATGTATAATTATGCGATGTGCAAAAATGGTGTTAATAACCACAATACTGATTTTTCTTACTCTGAAGACTTTCACGCAATATGTCGAGTCTTCCAAGTAATTAAGGAAGTATTTTCACTTGCAGAAGTACATTTTCAGTATACGTAATTCCTAGTTCAAAAACAGTTGGCATAACATCCAGTTTTGACGTACCTTGTAAGTATACTTACACTAAACTTCTGCTGGATAGAAAACAAGCAGTATACTTTGAATTCTCTACTGCATCTATACTTTAGTAACTGCAGTATACATGTACTTAAAGTGTACTAATAAAAATGATAAAGGTTTATTAGCATTCCAAAAAATGAATTGGCTCTTCCATGCTAAAAAATTCCTATTCTACTCTAATTACGCAAAAACTTGGAATATAATAATTGACAATAATATCACATTCTAAAATTAAGATTTAAAATATAAACAAGCTAAAATGTAAATGTAATAAATGGACTGAAATTCATGTAACTTCTAATCTGTTTCGAGCATTATTGACAAGATATGATGTTAAATTTCTCTTAAAAGATCGAAAGTCAATACAGTTTCGCAAATAACTTGGTAATGCGTTGAACAAGGCTGCTGGGCTGTCTTGAAAGGTGCCACTTTCGATAAGCACCTTTAACTTGACTTCACAGGACGAGCGTCACACGTTCCAAGCTCTCTCCATTACGTGAAATATCAACTGCCATTTGCGGGAGGGCGTGCAACCTTTACTCTTCTAAGAGGTGCATGTCGGTCTAAACAATCCTTCATAAGAGAATTCAAAGCATCGACCATGTCATCCGGTGATTCCAAACCATAAACTACGTCCGGAGAAAGTAAAGAGAAATCCAGTTCCTTCTCATTCCGTAAAAACTTGAAGCGAGGTTGAAATCTGGGTACGCGCACATTAATGCATACAAATGGTGCATCATGGTCACCAACCATAGAGTAAGGTATGACGTCAGTGTACGTGATATTTTGTGGAAAGTTGACGACAATATGGGTTTTTGATGTTCCCATTACTCTAGTGGGCTTTGTGACAATTTGCTTGAGGCTAAATGCTTCAAGAAGGGTTTGATACTTCTGTGTTAAATTGTCTGAGGGTTTTCGCATATCTATGTTGACGTCTCCAGTTACAACAAGTAGCCCATCCCAACTCATAGTCAGGTAGCCAAGCAAAGATTCAACACGCTCCAACCAGTCACTTTCGCTGATTATTAGCTTAGACCTGTACATAATTCCATAATTTGCTGTGTTTGTTACGTCCTGGTAGTTCTAGCCACAGATGTTCTAGATGTGGATGCAAGTTC
>NC_090883.1:15827805-15840305 GCF_036669925.1 Montipora capricornis
TCTAATTCTCTGGGGTTGATTGCAGTAAACGTGGTCCAGACACGACTTGCCAACAGGCCGTGTTGTAAAGTCCACCAGCTGTTTCAAATGCATATTACAAAGTCCTTTTGAGAGTCTGTGTTTTGCATAACCCTGTTTGTCGCTATAATCAATGTTGATATCAGATACAATAATGGTTTCCATGTTCAGCAAATGAATTCCTTCGATATTAGCCTCAATTTTGATATCGTCTTCTTTACTGAAGGATGGTGGGCAGTAAATGCTACCCAAAATAAGAGATCGATTGGATTTTAATGGAAAGATTTCTAGCCAAATTGCTTCAATGTCTTGACTTCCCAAGTCAATTCTACGTTTCACCGTCAGATGTTGATTAATAAACGCCATAATTCCACCGCCAGATTTAAATTTTCTATCTCTACGGTAGAAAGAAAAGCCAGGAACTGTGTAAAGAGTATTTGGAACATCAGGTTTTAGAAATGTCTCACTTAAAAATAGAGCATCTAGCTGAGGCTTACCAAGACAGGAGTTACCAAGCAAATAAAGCTTTATCTGCTCGAACTTGTCAGCAGTTAGGTAGTTGACGTTCCAATGGCCAATTCGCAATCCTTTTTTGCCCAGGCCGAGATCAAAATACAAGGAAGAATAATTTTCCTCGTCAACATTATATATACTTGATGGAGTTCCAAATGACAAAGTAAAGAATGCATCAGATGCGAAAGAAGAGAAACTTAAATCACAAGACCAGGATCAGGAGAAACATCGTTACAGAGAAGCAGTAGGTTCGCCAGGAGAGTAGAATTCAATAGATGAACCGCCATCAACAGCTTCTTACTTGCGGGCATCGAGGTAATGGCGGCAGTCTTGCTTCGTGTTCTAACATCAGGAAGAACCAGGTTCGGAGTTGAGACGTTTCTCGCAACAATAAATCCCTCTAAACTTATCCCTCCGGTTCTATCTTCTAATTTCAATGGATCTAAGTAGATAGAATTTAACCCAAGACTTATGACTAGGAAGATTACGACGACCTGTCTACAAACTACAAACCGCCGACCTACCATGCTTAGTAACCTAAGTTTTCATTGAAAATCTGTGACGGCTTAGTGATAATCCGTGACGGATGAAGGCTAAATTCGCTTTCAAAACCTATGACTAGTAAATTCGCTTGACGTGACAGCCACGTGACAGATCCATGATTCTTCTGTGATGGTTGTCACATTTTGACCGTCACGGATATTGACTGTCACAGGTTTTACCAAGGCCGGTTTATTCCACTTTCGTACTCACTATATTTAACTGTAAATGAAATCAGATTGAACATGAAAGACGCAAACACAGCTGCTCTTAAGGACAGTGAAAAACTCTTTGTGGCCTCATATTACTAAGCTTAGTCAAGCAAGATGATTGAGTCACATACTCCAACTTGCTATGTGAGTTATTGTAAAAAACACAATTGTAAAGCAAACCTGTTTTTTTGCACTCCCCTCTGAAAAAAGGATGGTATTAATTCTTTGAATGACGCTGAGTTCATGATTTCTTTGCTGCATTAGTATTGCATAGCACAGACCAACTGGAGGAATAACATCACACTTTCTTAGATTTCACAACAGTTGACATGGGGTCAAGGAAAATTGGACACCGGCTTTGTAGCTCTTTAAATAATGCATCCCAACTGAAATCTACCATGTCAGGATATTTGTTCTTTCTTAATATGGATGGCTTTTTTCTTTTGCACAGTTCAACACAGTCAGCATGTAGTTCTTGTAAAAGCCTTGCCTTAACTTGAAATTTTAAGGATGTCACATTGTATATGGTGGACACAACCTTCTCTGAAGTGCATTTGTCAGCTTGTTCACAGTGTCCACTTCCAGAACATCAGCTGACGACTTTGCAATCTATTGAACATATACAAGTTATTATTAGATTAATTCATGAAAATTATCTAGTGTCTTATTGAATTACCGGTATTGTATTCTGTGGTCATGGATTTAGAAATTATCTACGTGGTTAAGTTATTGAATCCCCCTTTCATTAGGGCTCAAAGTTATCCGCTATTAACCTTGTGTAATCTTTAAGGAGATATGGCAGATGTATTGAGATTGATGTAACCAGTATATAAAAAGATGTCATCATCTGACCCATGAGACCAATTATTATGTGGATTTCATAACAATCTTAGAAATCCTTGGGGACGAGGTTGCAAAGAGATAATGAAAATAAACTCGATCAGAGAAATTTGGATACATCTGCCAAAACATATAACCGGGTCAAAGCATGGTTGGTGGAAACCTAAAGAACCGTGATAAAACGCAACTGTCACCCTCGTTCTCTGGGTCCTTTTTATGTTATTCCTTGTTTTTTTTTATAGAAAACTCCGAACAAGATCCTCTTCCTTCACTTCCTGTGGAAGATGCTAACACCTTTAAAATGCATGCTAGTGTCTGCGAACGTGAAGGCGAGGTAAAACTCCCTGGAGCTTTTCTCCGACTTACCCTAGATTGTTTAAACCTGCTTGTGACAAGATTATTGCCGGCATCGGGTTAGGATTGCTTCTTGTGGTAGTGGTTGCAGTTTTACCTTCTTCAGGGGTGTGAGTGGTTACCGATACTCCCTCTTCAAGGTTGCTAGTGGTTATATCAATGCCCCCTTCACGCTCGCCAGTGATTATATCAATGCCACTGGTTACAGATACGCCTCTTTTGGGGTCACAAGGGGTTGCAGCATCAAGGCTTCTCCTGGCCATGGTTAAATGTTGGGGTCCCTTTCTAAGATTGTTACCGGTTACGAATAATGTGTTTGTTAGAATGTGATCAGCTCCGCGGTCCATACCGCTGTTCTTCTGTAGTACGGAACTCGAGATGTTTGATTCAGGTTTTGTATTCTCATGGTCTGCAAAGGTGAGTGAACGAGCACTAGACCGATTTTCCACCACACGCACTTTTTGTTCCGGTTCCAAAGTCGGAGAAAAGGCTTTACACCTCTTGGCAGTAACTCATTGCTTTAACTGAATTTGCATGTTAATTACCGATGATTTAAACTCTGAAAATCCTAATACCTTCCCTTCACACTGATGGCAGATGTTAGAGGGCAGCTCATCGTCTTCTTTAATGGCCACTTGTAACAGTTCTGATGTGGTTTTCCCAAGGTTCTTTCTTATTCCACTTTTGCTGAAAACATTGGTTGAATGGTCGACATCTTTCTCACTGCCACAAAGTCTGCAAAACTTTTCGGCCAAACTAGAATATTTTTTTCGAGGTGTTGTGGACATTATTTGGGCTCGACATGAAACATCCCATCTCAAATGGCCAAAAGTAACAATAACTTGACAGCAGGAACATTTTCCTGTGCTTTCGAAGCACAACATGGTAGTACGCGCTATTTCTTCGTACTGTAGTTTGGTTTGTACAAAACTAGTGATGAAGCTGAATCTAAATTCCTTTTTTCATGCTGTCCGATACGCGTTGGACTCTTGTAAGTACGATGTGTTTCTGAAAGTGAAGCAGTTAAAGATACTTGAAACGTGCATGCTGAGGAAACATGTGATTGGAGTTCTTCCAACTGGTTATGGGAAGTCTGTTATCTTCCATATGCTCCCCTTCATGTTGGATTACTTGAGCGGAAAGGAAACAAGAGCATCACAGTTATAATCTCACCTTTGAACGCTCTCATTGAAGACCAAGTCAGTAATTTGAATGCTAGAGGTGTAAAAGCTGGAGATTTACAAGCATCGCATCGGGTAATTGAAGATGATAAAAAAGAATTGCTCTATTCAGAGGATGAAAGTGACCTACTGGATACTAAAACGGCATCTAAATATGACATTGCTGAAAACGAGACCTTGAACAGTATACAGAAAGCGGAAAGTAAACTGTAATTTACACACCCTGAGGCTTTCATTTCCTGTAAGGATGGTAGGAAACTTTTTCAATCAGATTTGTATCAAGAGCAGGTAATGTTTTGCGTGATAGATGAAGCTCATCTTGTATATGATGGGGCTCTGAGTTGCGCCCTGACTTTGCCAAGCTCTCCCAACTAGGCTGTCTGTTTCCATACGCCCCCATTCTTGCACTAACTGCCACAGCTCCGAAAAAAGTTATAGATTTTTTGAAAGGAAATCTTCACATCAAGGACCCATTTATACTTGTAGGAAACTTGGATAGGCCCAATATTTTTATTTGTAAAAGTAAACGAAGGCCATCCAGCCTTGGTGCCGAAAGTTACATTGACATTCTATAGCCCATCGTTGAGGAGCTCAAGGTAAAGTTAATAGACTACCCCCCAAATGGTGTGGGTATTCATGCAAATTTTTTATTGATGTTTTGAGAGAGAAAAGTTACTTCCCAGAAAACTGCGTTAAAAGTCCAGAAAATTGTCTTTTTGTACAGTACCATGCCCCTCAAACAGACAGAATGAAAGATGAAATTTTGAAGCAACTGACCAATTCGTCAAAAGAAAGCACGATCCGTGTGGTATTTGCCACAGTTGCTATCGGGATTGGTGTCAACATTCCAGAGGTACGACTTGTTATCCATTTAGAAGTGCCAAGAACGTTAGAATCATAGTATCAGGAACTGGGAAGAGCAGATAGAGATGGCAAACATGTACTAAGGGTACATTACAACACTTGGATAACAAGAACACTCTCGTACGAGGCTTACTAACGTACTAAGGATACACTACAACACTCGGATAACAAGAACACTGCCATACTAGGCGTACTAAGGATACATTAAAATACTTAGATAACGAGAACACTACAGTACTAAGCGTACTAACTCCTCTTAAGGATACATTAAAATACTCAGATAACAACACTGCCGTACGAGACGTACTAACGTACTGAGGATACATTAAAATACTTAGATAACGAGAACACTGCAGCACTAAGCGTACTAACGTACTAAGGATACATTACAACACTGCCATACTAGGCGTACTAACGTACTAAGGATACATTAAAATACTTAGATAACGAGAACACTACAGTACTAAGCGTACTAACGTACTAAGGATACATTAAAATACTCAGATAACAAGAACACTGCCGTACGAGGCGTACTAACGTACTAAGGATACATTAAAATACTCAGATAACAAGAACACTACCGTACAAGGCGGCACAAGGCATACTAACGTACAAAGGATACATTGCAACACTCAGATAACAAGAACACTGCCGTATGAGGCGGCACAAGGCATACTAACGTACAAAGGATACATTGCAATACTGTAATGGTAATTAAATAGTAACAGGCCAGTTACAGATGACGCAAACGTGTCGCATGAATGTAATTGCTTATCTACATGTAGCGTTAAAGAGATTAACTACAGTTTGGCTTTAACCAGTATATCTCTCAATGAACTGCCTCTTTTATAAGAAATGATCAGAGGTTCCCTGAACATTCCTTTAAGTTTAGGTTGTAATTCTATAAGATGCCATTTAAACATTAGAAGCTTAAACAAACATTATAATGAGCTATGTACTTTTTTAGATACCATATCCATTCAGTTCGATCTAATTGCTTGCTCAGAAACGTGGATTGCGCCTCAAGTTGATACAGACTGTTTTGATATTCAGGGTTATAACATGCTAATGGACAATCGCTTGTTTTCAACTGGGGGCGGGGTTGCATTATACTTAAAATCAAGCTTTGATTATTCTCTGAGAAATGATTTAAAGATGGATTGTATTGAAAATATCTGGGTAGAGACAAATGACTTGTCAATTGGCGTTATTTATAATCCTCCTGGCAGATCTCAACGTGAATTTCTCGAGCAATTTGAACATGTTCTACATGCCATTTTTTTGTCTAAGCGAAAGTGCCTAATTTTAGGTGATATTAATATTAACACACTTGTTAGAAGCGCAATTGCAAAAGAATACCTCAATCTGATTCATTCTGAAGGCTTTAATCCCTTGATATTTGAAGCTACACGTAGTACCGAGACAACAATAAGTTGCATAGATCATATACACTCCAATTTCGTATCTTCAAGTTCGAGCGGTAGCATTGCAGTCGAGATAGCTGACCATTTGCCTGTTTTTACTTTTTCTTATGATCCCACACTAAGCCCCTTTCCCGATATAATTGAAATTAGAGATTTTAAAAAGTTTGATAAAAATGCTTTCTGTGATGCACTGAGGTGCGAAGACTGGTCGCCTGTATTTAAGTGTAATGATGCGAATGAAAGTTTGACCAGATTCCTACATTCCTTTAATAAGATTAGTAATCGACATGCACCACTCAAATCGATCAAAATTAACATACATACATACATACATACATATACTTTATTTAAGGTATCATAAACAAATAAATACAAGTAATACCCTAAAAAGGAAGTTTAAGAGGTTAACCCTATGTAAATAAACTTCCAAAATAAAAATCAAAAATATATGTTTATAAGTGGAACCTAAGAAATACACATGTATGATTTAAGAGCTATTTTAAAACGTCTCAAATTTCCTACCTCAACAACATTGGCAGGCAGGTCATTCCATTCGCGAATAATTTTAACGAAGAATGAATATTTATAACAATTACAGTTCGCCGATTTAACTTGTAGTTTGTAGTTATGATTGGACCTGGTACGTTTTGAAGCGAACTCAAAAAAGTCACGAAAACAAAGACTATTCAATCCAAATACAAGTTTATAGCATTCAATCAAAGAAAAATATAGTCTTCTGTCAGTCAACTGCGACCAACGCAACAGTTTACAGCGATCTTCATATGACATCTCTCCCCTTCGCTGGCCTAAGGCCAATCGAGAAGCTCTTCTCTGAACTTTTTCTAAGAGAACAATATTCTTAACCAAGTAAGGGCACCATGCAGGGGAAGCGTACTCGAGGATTGGTCTCACAAGAGCCTTATACATTGTGGAAAAGATTTCTTTGTTTACAGAACCGATTGTTCGCTTGATTAGACCGAGAACTTTATTGGCCTTATTGACCACCTCGACAACGTGTAAAGTCCACGAGAGATCATGGGAGATTGTGATGCCGAGGTCTTTTACAGTACTCACTGAGCTGAGACGTTCTCCACGCGGTACGAGGGAGTAATTTGGAACAGATTTATCACGATTATGTGTCACTCGCATAATTTCACATTTGTTCGCGTTGAAGTTTAACTGCCAGGTCTCAGACCAACTCTTAAGGTGGAATAAGTCGGACTGAAGAATGACTGTGTCTCTAGCTATGTCAGAGATCTCTCTATAAACCTTGGTATCATCCGCATACAGTTTAACCGTTGATAAAATTCCCGATGAAATGTCATTTACATATAAGATGAATAAAACAGGTCCTAGGATTGTTCCTTGGGGTACACCTGATAAAACTGGAGACCAGGACGAGCAAGTACCGCGTATGACGACGCGTTGCATCCGGCCAATTAAAAAATTTCGAAACCACTGGAGAGCGCTGCCGTCGATACCATGACGCTCGAGCTTGAAAAGAAGACGCTCATGCGGTACACTGTCGAACGCCTTGGAAAAATCCAAAAAGGCAATGTCGGTTGGCTTTCTGTTGTTACGTGATTTCGCCCAATCATCGTAACAAGAAAGAATCTCCGAAAGCGTTGATCGACCCTCCATGTAAGCGAACTGGTTCGGGTTAAAAATATTTATGTTTTGCCAAAAATCCATCACTCGAGACTTAACGATTTTCTCTGCAATCTTGCACACTACTGATGTTAATGAGATCTGGCGATAATTATTCCTGTCAGTCTTACTGCCTTTTTTGAACAAAGGTGTGATATTAGCGAGTTTCCAGAGATGTGGCAGTTTGCCTGTTGAAAATGATTTGTTAAAGAAAAAACACAGAGGTGATGACAAAACACTCGCACATTCCTTCAGAATGCGAGATGATAGACTGTCAGGTCCAGGCGACTTGTAGATATTTAAATTTTTTAACAGCTTTTCTACTTCCTTTGTGTCGCAAAGAATGTTTGAAAGTTTACTGTTAGTAACATATTCAAATTCGGGAAAATTATCGCAGTTCTCTGATGTAAATACAGAGGAGAAAAATTCATTCATACTTTCAACAATTCTAAGATCATTTGAGAGAGTAACGCCGTCAACATTAAGTGAAACGAGATTGTTTGACCCTTTACGCATAGATTTCACAAAGCTCCAAAACGGCTTGGGATTGTTGTTAGAAGCAAGCTCGTTGGCCAGGTCATTGATGTAGTTTCGCTTCACTGCATTACACGCAAGGCAAGACTAA
Organism: Montipora capricornis; assembly: GCF_036669925.1. Classification (NCBI taxonomy): domain Eukaryota; kingdom Metazoa; phylum Cnidaria; class Anthozoa; order Scleractinia; family Acroporidae; genus Montipora; species Montipora capricornis. Next base: position 15,836,024 of record NC_090883.1, read on the forward strand.
TAAACCTTGGATAACCGGAGGTCTGCGGAAATCAATCAAACTTAGAAATTATTTGTATAAAAAATGGTTGACAACCCGTTGCATTAGTTATTATAATCAATATAAAATTTACCGTAATAAAATTGTGGCAATTAACAAACTTTCTCGCTCATTATATTATGGTCGGGTTTTTAAAGACTCTCGTAATACTAAGAAAATGTGGGATAACGTTAACCTAATAATTAATAAAAAGCGTCCATCTTCTCACATTGATAATTTACAAGTTGGTAATAAAAATCTACAGCAACCAGTTACGATATCAAATGCTATCAATACGTATTTTCGTAACATTCCAACTGAGCTTGCATCAAAACTTCCCACTACAAATCGCCGTTTCTCGCATTACATGAAGAGAAAAAAGGGTAAGTTTCACTTTAATAAAGTCAATGAAGTTGAAGTGTTCTTATTGCTAGAAAATATTGATACTAGGAAATCAATTGGGGTTGATAAGGTCCACCCTTTGCTGTTATCTTCCGGTTCGCTGGAAATATTTAAACCATTGACATATATTATAAACTTGACACTTGAACAAGGTATCTTTCCTGACAGTTTAAAAATTGCCAAAGTCATCCCGATTTTCAAACAAGGATCTCGTCTTTTGTGTAATAACTACCGGCCTATCTCAGTTCTTCCAGCTCTAAGTAAAATATTTGAGAGATGCATTCTTAATCAATTAACGTTCTATTTTACTATTGAAAATATCTTGATACCTAACCAATACGGTTTTAGATCTGACGACACTACAACTGACTGTTTAGTAGATTTAATAGACGAGATAACATTAGCCCTTGATGAAGGATGTTATGCTGTATCCCTATTTTTAGATCTAAGTAAAGCTTTCGATACAGTCAATCACTTGATTCAACAGCGATTTCAAAATATGTAACACTGAAGATGACGGATGTACCGTCGAAACATGTCTGGAAAATTAAAGAAAGTTGTTATGTTTATACGACTATAAATATTATTGCAAAATTAAAACGTCATGTACCCAACAAATCTTTAACAAGTATCTATTATGCACTTATATATCCTTATTTAACTTATGGCTGCGTATTGTGGGGTAATAACTACGAAACTGCCAGATCTCAAGTGGTAAAGCTGCAAAACAAAGCTTTAAGAATCATCAATGAGGTACCACTTCATGAGCATATTACTCCCCATTATGTTAATCTTGGCCTAATTAAATTTCCTGATATTGTGAAGTTAAAAACTTGTCAACTATTTTATGATCTTATCGTAAATAACAAACCATCAAATCTTACTCTATCTTTTGTATCTGAGCAACATAATTATACTACTCGAAGCACATCCTTACAGCTTCTAAATCCCAGTTCCTTTAGAACAAATATAAGGAAATTCTGCCCGACAATTATTGGATGTTATTATTGGAACGATATTCCTCTATTCATTCTTTTTCAGAATTATTTTGCTCAGTACTAACTACTGCACCCCTTAACTATGTGTTCCTCCTTTCCTTTCGCTTATTGTAATTATCTTTTATCTTAAAATAAAATGTAACTTAATTTAAAGGGCATCTAACTAGTTTACCTATATCGTTGCCCTTCTCCGTTTATTTCATGTAGTGAGCTTTTTAGACCTTGTAATTCTCTAAGTAAATGGGGAAATAAATAAATGAAATGAAATGAAAATGAAATGAAGATGCCATTTCTCCATTAGAATGTGTTTTAGGTTAGGCACAGATGGGTTGTATTGCGTTACAAAGGGCAATATTTCTTTGCGCACTCTTGTGTTTTCTTGGAGAGCTTTCGTTCTGTCAGAAAATTTGACTTCCGAGAGTGTTTTATCTATAAGGTTGTTTGGGTAGCCTCTCGCTTGAAGGCGTAGTTTGAATATTCTTAATTTTTTTTTACGAAAGTCTCCTGTGAAGAGTTAGTTCTTAGTAGTCTCAGGCCTTCACCTTTCACAAAGCCTTTTTTGACTCTGGGTGGGTGACAGGATTTAAAATGCGTGTACTGGAATGTCTCAGTAGGCTTGAAATAAGTACGCGTGTCAAGGATAGATTCCTTTTCAAATCGTGCTCCTTTGTAGATGCATGTATCGAGAAAGATGATTTCTTTATCAGAAATATCAGCAGTGAATTTTATTGTAGGATGGTAGTTATTTGCATGCTCAATGAAGTTGTTAATTTCCTCTCTATTAGTGTCGCATAGGGAAAACACGTCATCGATATATCTTTTCCATACCAACAGCTTTGTACTGTGCTGATCGATAATGGCTGTCTCAATCTTAGCCATGAAAATATTAGCAAAAGAGACTACTGTTTTAGTGCCCATAGCTGTACCATGGGTCTGGAGAAAGTCTTTTCCATTGAATTGGAAAGAGTTCTCCTGTAGTATAAGTCTCAGCATTTCTCTAAGATAGTGTGTTGGTATAGGGGGCGTTCCCGTGTAGAATGTGTCACATGCATGGCATATGGTCGTGATACCTTCTTCTTGCGGTATATTTGTATATAGACTCGTAATGTCCATTGAGACAAGGACTGCATTTTGTGGAATTCTCGTTCCTTCAATGAAGTTAATAAATTGAGTTGTATCTTTAATGTATGACTGCTGTTCTTTCATTATTGGCTGAAGGAGACTGTCAGCAAAAGCTGAAATTCTCTCAGTAGGGGAATTGCATCCAGAGATTATTGGTCGACTTGACAAGTTGACCTTGTGTGTTTTTGTAAGAGTGTAGAAAACTGGAATGCGTGGAGGGTTCGGTGTTTGAGATAACCATTTTAATGTCATTTCATCAATATGTTTCTTTTGGTAGAGTTCTGTAATAATGTCTCGTACTTTCATAGCGGTTTCCTCTACTATTGGTTTTTCGAGGGGTCTGTAGTGTTCTTTGACCTGGATTAGTGACATGCCCTCTTTAATCTTGTCTATTTTGTTCATTATGACAGTGGTGGTTCGTTTGTCTGCCTTCTTGATATTTATTTCTGAGTTTTCTTTGAGTTCTCTAATAGATTTGCGTTCTGATTTAGGTAGGTTCGGTTTAGGTTCTCAATTTCTGAGAGTTGAATTTTTGTTTCTTCAAGGTATGTCTCAAGAGCAACTGATTGTTGAACTGGTGGTTCCCAGTTAGATTTAACATAGAAGGGGTGTTTCATCTTTCCTCTACCGTGGTAGATATATCGGAGACGCATTCGTCTCGCAAATTGGTTGAAGTTGCGTAGAATTTGTTTTTTGACACTATTAGTGTTAGTATGTGGAGATGGGATGAAACGAAGGCCCCTAGATATTAGGTTTATCGGATCAGTTGTCATGTTGCAATTTGAGAGGTTTCTGATGTAAGTGTTTTTGATCTCTTCAGCTTTCTTGGTAATACTGTTTTTCGCTAATTTCTTTCGATGTTTGCGTTTCTTATTCAAGTATTTTCTTGTGTTCGAGACTCTCCCTTTCCCATTAAAGGACTCAGTAAGAACACATGGATAAATTGAAACATCTTTACTGCTGGCTTTCTTAAGATTTGACATCATCTCTTGCATAAGTTTGAATTGCTGCTGAATATTTTGTACTTGCTGTTTAAGTACATTCGTGTCTGGTACCTTATCTAGTTCAAAATCTAGATTATTTTCGTGCTCTGAAGGATTAACAGCATTCTTTGCGAGAGACTTTGTTTAAATGTCTCTTATTAGAGTCAATGCTCCTGAGGTGAAACTTAATGAGCGCTCCTAGCAGTCTCTGTTCTGCCTGTTATCTGATCGTTTTGATTTCCTCTTTGAATTCTTCGTCAGCTCGTATTTTAGCTTTGGCATCATAGGGCAAAGTTTTAGGGCAGGTCTGTTTCTGACGGTGGGTCTCAAGTTTGAGAATAGCCTCCTCTGAATTCTTAATTCTTTTCTTAATTGCTTCTTCGGAGTTCATCGTATGGCAGGCTCTCTTGGCAGGATTTTCTCTGATGTGGCTGTCTCGGGTCTGTTTCACATGAGGGCGTTTACTTCTTGATTTTTGTGCTGATTTCTTGGTGCGTTTGTGGGATTGGAGGTTGCTTATCTTTTTCTTCGTCTTCTGACGCAAATTGTAGAAGCTCATCCTCGACTTTCTGGTCTGGTTCTTTGTTTGCTTTTTCGGTTACGAGTAGACCGTTGCAGTCAAGGATACTTGGGGACATCTCTGTGTCGGTCATATTTATCTCTTTGTATTAGGTGTTTTCTCTGAGATTCTGAAGCAAGACCGGTTTTGTTCCTTTAGCGGAACTCGTCCGTTGCTGCTATTTGGAGTAACTGAGTGGT
>NC_090883.1:15847805-15857805 GCF_036669925.1 Montipora capricornis
AGAAGTAGCGCTTTACAGCCGGAAAAATCGCGTTCACAGCCGGGTAATTTTACCGGCTTCCGGCTATTATCTACATCCCTGATGCAGCGTCTCGTAATGAACTTGATGGACCAGTGGGTAGGTATGTGGGAGTTTGCCCTTGTATCCGGCCGTGGCAAGTCATCACTCCCTCTGCATTGGGTTTCAGGTTGAGTTGTTTGCTAATTTGAGGGTAGCTGGTAGTTTCTTTGTCTCACCGTTGGACTCGCTTAATCCACCAACCACGTACGTCCTCTATTTCTTCTTTAAACAGAGGCCCACGTTTCTTCTCTTTATTCTTGCAGTTATGAATGAATCTCTTGATCCATGCACAGACTCTTAAGGTTCAGCGCAAGCTGGTGCGTTCGAGGAGTTCTTTGAACTTGGCTAGGTTGAGCACTTCCCTAATGACTTTGGCTTCAACTTCTGATGCAGGTGACGATCGAGTGACTGGGTTGATATGCCACTCGGCCTTGTCCTGGGGCCACGCCGGTCCCTGTTGGAAAGTACTGAGTGAACTAGAGCGCCTCTACTCGCTAGGTCTGCGGGGTTTTCATCCATGGGAATGTACCTCCACTCGATCTCCTTGTATAATTGTATCTTGGCAACTCGATTCGCAACAAACTGTTTATACTGGCCATTTCCCTTGATCCAATGAAGTGCGACGGTGCTGTCTAACCATCCAAACACCTTTGTGGAGGGCAAGTTATGTAGAGCGTTGCGTACGTTTATCAACAGATTGGTAGCCATGTGCACTGCAATCAATTCTAGGCATGGTATAGTCAGCCCCTGTTTGGCAAGTCGACTGTTGGCAACCACTAATCGTTGAGTGTTCCCAGATGGTTGGCGTACAACTGCATAGAGTGCTGTGCCTACTCCTCGTTCTGATGCGTCCCCGAAAGAGTGTAGTTCCACTGCTTGTATTTCTTCTTGATAACTTGCTATTGGTTGCGGCACTTGCTGTTCACGAGGTAATAGCTCCTCCCATTTTTTTCAGCGTTGTCGGAGCGCTCCGTTCATCTTTGTGTCCCATGGTGCTTTGGCCTCACACAACTCACGATAGAGCTGCTTTGCAGTGAGTGTCAATGGTGCAATAAGGCCTAAAGGATCATAAATCTTAGCCATCTTTCCCAGGATTCCTCGCTTCGTTGGCTGGGTTTCTTCTTCAGGTATCACTACCGCTAAGGTGTCTTGCTCTTTGTCCCACTTGAGTCCCAACATTTTCGATTCAGTTGGTTTAACATATAGTTGTTGTTTGGCAAATGATTGCTCTTCAGAGGCAACGATTAGGTTTGTATCTTCCTCTAGCTGTTTGACATTGGAATGCCACTTGTGGAGTTGGAATGTTGCGTCGCTGAATATCTGAACGGCTTTCTCTTTTCGCTGCTGGGCATGGCTTGTCCACCCGTTAGTAGATCATCGACATACAAGCTGCGTCAAAGCTGTGCCACTATCTCTGGTTCTCGTTCTTCCCAAGCATCTAAATGGGCCTCGATTACGCCACCGAGCAGGAAGGGAGATGTGGCTAGAGCAAACAGTGCACGAGTAAAACGCAGTATCTCTAACTTCCCGTGCTCACTTTTCCTCCAATGGAATCTTAATGCATCACGTTCACACTCCCGGATACGTATTTGTAAGAAGGCCTTCTGGATGTCTGCGGTCACAGCTATAGGATATGCTCTCTGTCTCACTAGTATGTCCCAAAGCTTGTTTTGCAATGGAGGACCAGGATAAAGACACTCGTTCAGCGACGGTGACTCTGCCGTTGCTCTTGCAGAAGCGTCATAGACTATGCGCATCTTGGTTGTTTCAGCCGTTTCTCTAATCACTGCTTTGTGTGGAATGTAGAATTCTTTCCCCACGATTTCTTTCCAGTGCGACTTCAACGACGTTGTTCTGGAGTTGCTCGCATATAATGGCATATTACTCATCAGTGAGGTTGATGCGCTGCAGTTTTCTGGTCAGACTTGACAGGCGCCGTATACTTCCTTGTTTGTTTGTTGGCAGTTCTGGATGAGAGCTGCAGTTGTTCCTTAAATTCTGCGTGCACCATGCTTTGATCATGTTCTGGTGTGTCTGCAAGCCCTAGTACATCAAGCCTGCATAACTCTTCATAGTCATTCATTTATGTTTGCGTGAGCAGCATCGTGTTGTGGTCAAATTCTGATCCCGGACTCATAATAAACCATCCAAGTTTGGTTTTCTCCGCCACCGGTTCTCCATCCTGTCCAATTTGAGGCTTTGTGTCAGTTTTTACACACGCATATTCCCCGCTCCCTAGTACAACGTGTATGGGAAGTTGTTCCTTTGTGTCACGGTCTGTGATTTTGACTCCTTGCAGATGTGGGTACTCATTTATCAATTGTCCATAATTTGGGTTGTCAATCGATAACAGCTCAGCTTTGTTCACCTTGGTCATTTTCACGGACATCTGGTAATTTCCATCTAAAGATTCCACAACGGTGTTGTACACTTCTAATTTGGTTACTTGGGAGCTCATTAACATTTTTACGTGTTTTTTTTTTTCGTTTCACTTGGCTTTTTCTTTAGAAGATCCAATAGCGCCGATTCAGGTTTCTAACCTGTTTTCAAGCCAAATGTTTGGTTTTTTTATGAGCCTTAATGGCCTGCTGAAGTTGCCGAGGACTTTTTACCACTGTCAAATGGTTGTCGTGACCATCAGTAACCTGTGATAAGACGCTGTTAGGCCATCAGGGGATGAACTGGATGAAATTCACCTAATATTCATGCAAAAATCTACCTTTTTTAGTACTGCAGTGCCCTTGATATCATGGTATTTTAAAGTAATTCTTGGTAAACTATCACATGGAAGAAAGGTATGTTCGAGTTTGGATTCGAGCTCAATTCGAGTTGAACGTCCAGTTAGACTTCAAGTAGATGGTTGAGCTAGGAGTATCTGCACAACAGTTGGTTTTGGATATCGACGGCATTCTGACGTAGAAAATTGAAGAACAACGTTATCAGTTTTGTTGCAAAAGTGGCGGTAAAATGGCCCATATACCTATAATTGATCAAGGTCCCATTTCCAGGCTTTAGCCATAATTAACACCCAACTCCAAATTTTGGCTTGTGCGCATGCACCAAATTAAAGTATTTTACATTTTTGTACTTAACCTTTGGGAAATCTACCAGTTTGGCAAAGAAATATCTTTTTCAGCACAACTACGGCCCATTTGGCATCATGGCAGCAAAAAAACTGATTTAACGGTTAAAAACAGCATTTTTCTGGTGACCATTTAGTAGTAGCCATCCTTCTGTCTCGGGAGACAATGGTTGCGCCCTGTCTTGTCAAATCAGTCTGGTTGAGAGCAGGGTCTGGAATGGCTCAGCAGACCTATCCTGGCGTGACAGTCCTTGCCACAAGTGAGGCAAATGAAATCGGATGGCTGGTCTGAGGTCTGGCTCTGCTGTCTCTGTTTCCTCTGTTCCCTTTTGTTTTCCAGCTGGAGGTTTCTCTTTTTGTCCCCTCTCCTGTCTCCCTCATGCACAGTGTGGCGCCAGCATCCACGGTCAGCTGCCGCGAGTTCCCAACTGTTCGGGTCAATGTCTGTCAACTTCATGTCTCTTTTGCAGACATCTTTGAAGCGTAGCATTGGGCGACCTGCTGGGCGGCGTCCCAAGGCTAGCTGGCCGTACAGGATGTCCTTGGGGATGCGTCCATCTTCCATGCGGTGCACATGTCCGAGCCAACGCATCCAACGCTGGCAAAGCATGAGGTGCATGCTGAGGGAGCCTGCTTTCTCCACCACTGCAGTGTTGGTGATTTTATCCTGCCATGTAATGCCCAGGATACGTCGGAGGCAGCGGAGGTGGAAGCTTTCCAGGCAATTCTCCTGTCTGACGTATGTGGCCCAGGATTCACTGCTGTATAGCAGGGTACTGAGGATGCACGCCTGATACACTTTGAGCTTGGTGTTTGCAGTCAACTGTTGCTCCACACTCTCTTATTCAACTTCCCCATGACGGCAGCGGCTTTGGCGATGCGCTTCGAGATTTCGGCATCGAGTGACAGGTTGTTGGCAACTGTTGAACCCAGGTACGTGAAGTGGTCAGTGACCTCAAGCTCCTCGTTGTCAATGCTGATCGATGGTGGTGCAGGGACATCCTGGCCCATGACGTTGGTTTTCTTGATGCTGATGGTCAGCCCAAACTGCTTGCAGGCATGGGCGAACCTGTCCATCAGTCGCTGGAGGACTTCTTCTGTGTGTGAGGCCAGGGCAGCATCTTCGGCAATCAGCATCTCTCTAATGAGAAACTGTGCAGACCTTGGTCTTGGCTCTCAAGTGGGACAGGTTGAACAGCTTCCCGTCGCTTCTGGTATGCAGATGGATGCCCTCTTCAGACTCACCGAATGCAAACTTCAGCATCAAGGAAAAGAAGATTCCAAACAGTGTTGGCGCAAGTACACAGCCCTGCTTCACACCGCTTTTGATCGTGAATGGTTCCGATGATGCGCCATCAAAGCTGACAGTGCCCTTCATGTCGTCGTGGAAGGAGGCAGTGATGCTGAGCAACTGAGGGGGGCAGCCAATCTTCTTCAGCAGCTGGAACAGGCCTCTTCTGCTCACGAAGTCGAAAGCCTTGGTGAGGTCTATAAATGCCATATAGAGTGGCATTTGTTGCTCGCGGCATTTCTCCTGGAGCTGGCGTACAGAGAAAATCATGTCGACTGTGGACCTCTCTGCCCTGAACCCGCACTGGGACTCTGGGTAGACGCGATCAGCTAGGACCTGTAGACGAGCAAGGACCACACGTGCGAAGACTTTACCAACGATGCTGAGGAGGGATATGCCGTGGTAATTATTACAGTCACTGCGATCGCCCTTGTTATATAGTGTGACGATCTTAGCATCTCGCATGTCCTGCGGTACATTGCCTTCTCTCCAACACAGACAGAGAAGCTCGTGGAGTGGCTCAAGCAGGGCTGGTTTCCCACACTTGATGATCTCAGGGGGTATTCCATCATCACCTGGAGCTTTACCGCATGACAGAGCATCAATTGCTTTGCTGAGTTCCTCCAACGTGGGTTCTGCATCTAGCACGGGCAGATCTTCCAACGCATTGAGTGCTTCCTGGGAGACCAGATTTTCTCTGGAGTTCAGCTCAAGGTAGTGTTCAACCCACCTCATCATCTGTTTGTCTTGGTCTGTTATTACCTCCCCCGTCTTGGATTTCAGGGGTGCGCACTTGTTCACTGGCTTGCCTGTCGCTTGCTTGATGCCCTCATACATGCATCTGATGTTGCCGGTGTCTGAGGCTTGCTGAATGTTCTCCGATAGCTGGAGCCAATAGTCGTTTGCGCAACGGCGTGCTGTTTGCTGGGCCTTGCTTCGGGCAGCTTTCAGTGCCAGCAGATTCTTCTGAGATGGCTCGTGCTTGTATTCAATCATCGCGCTGCGTTTTGCATTGATGACAGGCTCCATTTCTGCTATGTTGGCTTCAAACCAGTCCGCGTTCTTTTGCTCTTTTTTGCCGTAGGTTTGGACTGAGGCACTGTAGATGGTATTGCGGATGGAGTTGCATCTATCCTCGGCGTTCTCTTCTTTTCTGTTAGTCAGTGTTTCTTCAAGCCTTACAATGAAGTTATCGTTCTTTTGTGAGTTGGCTGTATTGCTGGTGTTGATGCGAGGCTGGCCCTTCTGCTTGGTGTGGTGGAGCTTCTTTGGTTTCAGCTTTACTTTGGAGGCAATAAGCGAGTGGTCGGTGTCGCAGTCAGCGCTGTGGTAGGCTCTTGTGTTGCAGACACTGTTGATAGAGTCTCGCCTAGTGACGACTAGATCCAGCTGGTGCCAGTGTTTTGACCTGGGATGTCTCCAAGATACTTTGTGGCATGCTTTGTTCTGGAAGAAGGTGTTAGTTATGCATAGGTTGTGATAACAGCAGAGTTCCAGAAGTCTCTGGCCGTTGTCATTCATTTTCCCTGTGCCGTGGTGACCTAAGACGTTTGGCCATGCCTCACGATCTGAGCCTACCCTTGCATTGAAGTCGCCTATGACATAGATATGTTCGGACGCTGGGATGGTGCTGAGTGCAGTATCCAGAGATTCGTAAAAGTGGTCCTTTGTTTCCACCGTAGCCAGTAGTGTTGGGGCATAAACACAGATGATGTTGACATGGCCCTCCACTGTTGAGAGACGCAGCTTGAGAATTCTCTCTGTCCCGTCTGTTGGAGGTTCTATCATCTGGAGCAGCGAATTCCTCACGGCAAAGCCCACTCCTTGTTCCCTGGGTTCATCGGCACTTTTTCCTTACCAAAAGAAGGTGTAGTGTTCCTCCTTAAGGGATCCATTTTCAGGGAGTCGTGTTTCCTGCAGGGCTGCGATATCGATATTCAATCTGTGCAGTTCGCAATCTATCACTGCTGTCTTGCGAGCATCGTCAATTGCTTGCAGATCCTCAGAAAGTCCGGGCCGCATGGTCCGTACATTCCAGCTCCCAATCCGGAAAGCTGATGTTTTGGTTTTGTTCTTTCGTTGTTTGCCTGGTGCGTGGTTGACGATCTGCTTGTTGAGCTTTGACTCTAAGCTCCAGGCACCCACTGAAGCAGGCAGACCGTGGCGGGTCAATACCTTACTGTCCGGGGGCTGCCCGGCTTGAGGCGGGCGGTAACTGACCAGTGGAACTACGATAGTCCCTCCCACCGTCGAGAACAACCCCTAGTGCCCTACTCTACGCCAGTTGAGCATGGACTTATAACTGGTAAACTGCTGTCCTCCGTGTTGTGCTCTCACCGAATGGCGAGACTGGAGTGTCCTCTCCAGGGTGAAAGCCTGGGTGAAGTATATGGAGACCTTGTGCTGCCCATTCAACATGGCCCCCCTCTCGGCCACACCAACTTGGTCCAAGGGAACACAGAGCATTACACCTGGAGCTGGTTTGGCTGCAGGAGCTGCCATTTAATACTCAAAGGGTTAATAATATAACTTTGTAGACTACCATAAGCAGCAGAATAGATAGCAAGCAATGTCGAATTCAGATGTAGGCAATTAAATGATAGTTGTTTAATACAGACCCCAGCCCCTGCGCAAAAAAAAAATATTATTAATAATAACAAAGAAAATACGGAAACAGTCAGGGCGAATTTGACAGTAACGTGAAAAAAGTGAAAATTTCCCTGCAAACTAAGTGAAAATGGCGTTTTCTTGTCACCTTCCTGGTGCCTTTTAACGCATAATGAGATCAAGTTAAGAAACAGGCAGGTGAATGATGGCCCAGGTTTTTCAGATGATGTCGCTTGATCAAATGATTTAAGGAATAACATTGCTATAACGCACCAAGATATAAAACAGGGATACAAACAGGTCCAACTCGAAGTCAAACTGAAACTCGAACTCGAATCAAATTTGAAGATTCAGGATTCATTCCCGTTAGTACGCCTAGTACGACAGTGTTCTTGTTATCTGAGTCTTTTAATGTATCCTTAGTACGTTAGTACACCTAGTACGGCAGTTTTCCTGTTATCTAAGTGTTTTAATGTATCCTTAGTACGTTAGTACGCCTAGTACGGCAGTGTTCTTGTTATCTAAGTGTTTTAATGTATCCTTAGTACGTTAGTACGCCTAGTGCGGCAGTGTTCTTGTTATCTAAGTGTTTTAATGTATCCTTAGTACGCCTAGGACGGCAGTGTTCTTGTTATTTAAGTGTTTTAATGTATCCTTAGTACGTTAGTACGCCTAGTACGGCAGTTTTCTTGTTATCTGAGTATTTTAATGTATCTTTAGTACGTTAGTACGCCTAGTACGGCAGTGTTCTTGTTATTGAAGCGTTGTAATGCATCCTTAATACGTTAGTACGCCTAGTACGGCAGTGTTCTTGTTATCTAAGTGTTGTAATGCATCCTTAGTACGTTAGTACGCCTAGTACGGCAGTGTTCTTGTTATCTGAGTATTTTAATGTATCCTTAGGACGTTAGTGCGCCTCGTACGGCAGTGTTCATGTTATCTAAGTGTTGTAGTGTATCCTTAGTACATTAGTACCCCTCGTACGGCAGTGTTCTTGTTGTCTAAGTGTTGTAATGTATCCTTAGTACGTTAGTACGCCTCGTACGGCAGTGTTTTTGTCATCTGAGTGTTGTAATGTATCCTTAGTACGTTAGTACGCCTCGTACGGCAGTGTTCTTGTTATCTAAGTAGTTCAATGTATCCTTAGTCAGCTTAGTATGTTAGTGTGCCTATAACAGTTATTCTTCAACTTTCTCTAACCCCCCACTCTAACGATAACCAACTGAGTGCGCCCCTAGGTACCTGACTCTATTTTAAAGACCATGGGAAATCTTAGTACCTTAGGTACGACGTACTAAGAAGGAATTTAAAAAAATGAATCCTATTCTAGGCATGGTATGAAAGGCAAGTTTGTATTACAACGGCACAGATATCGCCTCCATCAAAGCTGGAATGACAGATGAAATGTGTAATTACTGCACCCTCTCGGGACAATGTCTGAGGTACATGTATTACTTCTTAATTACCTTGGTTCACAGCCAGTTCAACAGCCACCCTCCCCACAGTACTGTTGTAGTAATTGTACTGCTGCTGAAAGGGAGGATGGACTTTTAAAGAGTGTTCAGGGAGCGCTTCGACCAACAAAGTAAGAACAGTTTCCACCCTACAAAGACTTAAAATAACGGAGATCCTTAAACAATACTGGTTACACCTTGGAGGAAGCCGCAGGAGATTTGGCAGTATTGACTCTACTACAGGGCTTACCCTAAAACTACAAGACAATTTTCATGTCCTCAAGTGGTTGTAAATTACATTATTGTTCACATGACAGTGTAAACACAATTGCAAACACGACATTTTGTAACAACCAGTTCAAGTTCCATTATTGCTTTATCATTGAACTTGAATTTCTTGCCATAAAAAATAGTGTTTGCAAGTGCATTCAGTTTCAGATTTAGACCTTGAGCTAAAGGGGGGTGGGGGGTGGTTTTGTGTCTGTTTTGGCTGCCCAGCCGGCTTTTCTTCCATCTGTGTTCTTTTCTATCTTACCCAAAATAGGGGGTGGGGCAGGCTTCCTGGACCCCTCACTGGTATTGCATGCCATTGATCACTAAACAATAGTTCTGTAAAACAGACATATAATTATTGTTTAATGTTCCTCTAACACACATTTGGAGGCGCCATGCACCTTTCATAAGGTTTAACAGGATTGGCCGAAAACACAATAAAATAAACAACAGAAACAATGGCCTATTCCTGAAAACAATAGAGGTGGATGAGTCCGGGAGCAAATAAAATTAGAGGTTCTGAAGAGGTGGGTGACTACTGCACATTTGTACATTGTGTGGGTGAGGAATTTGGAATTTGCAACTTGTTGTTGCATGTTGCTGGTTGATAATAATCACTGCTGTGACCAAAGAAACAATCTAATTTGGAAACAGTAATGGTAGGAAAACCTTTCTAACTACTACCCCAGACCCCATCCAGTTATCTGTAAACAGCTTTGAAGAATAAAAAAGGTTTCAAATAAGTAGTATAAAGTTCACCAAGTAGACAACATTGATTGAAGACAAGGTTGGGAATGCTTGATTAATACAAACGTTTTCAATGTGATACTTTATATATGATACGTTATATAGTTATCACTGCCTAGATCAAAGAATACTACTTTGGAATGTGTAATTTTTATTTATCTTCTCTGAGTAAGTAATACCCTATAAACCTTACTTTTGAGGTTGCCTTGGCTTGTGGAATACACTAAAAGATATACAGCAGCTTTCATAAATGTTCTTTTGACCGCTTTCAGTGCTTAGATGGTTCATCAAGATGGCAATTTATCTACAGTAAACAATTGTTCTCGTGTGCACTACTTAAACAAGAATTGAAATAAGGCCCCCACTTATAGAAAAACTAACACAGAAAGGAATGTAAGTGTTTAGACACAATAAAACAGGAACCATTTTCCCTGCCCAGGTACTGAGGAAAAAGCATCATAGTTCAGTGTTTCAGCCAGAAAATTA
>NC_090883.1:15862805-15867805 GCF_036669925.1 Montipora capricornis
CCCTTGTACAATCTGGGAAGCATGACAGAAAAGCATTCGCAAATTGACTACTCTAACTCTTCCGTTTCCTTGGTCACAAACGTACAGCTTCCCCCTCTCTTTCACCACAATACCAGCTGGGTTTCTGAATCTGGCCTTGTTGCCATGTCCATTAATGTGCCCGGGCTCACCACCACCAACAGTTAATGTGACGTTCGCTGGACAGTGCATGTCAACCATGAATACTGCATGGAGAAGTCTTTCGGTAATAAACAGCCTGCTATGCTTTGGGGAGAATGCCAATCCTATCGGGTAGCTTAAAAGAGAGGCTTGAATTCCAGTTCTGGAACTAATGTTGTGCTCACTCTTTCATCTGGAATGGAATTTTGAATCGCTTTCTGGTGAATCTCCACTGCTGTTTCTACATCCATCCGATCTTTGCTTTGAACTGCTTTCAATAAAACTGATTTCTTGATGTCTTCGTATTCACTTGGTATCCATCAATGTCAATCCAATGCCAAAATCTGCAGAACGTACTGACTTAATGTTGTGGGGGCAGTCAGGAATAGGGACTTGGTAGGGGTACCTTACCCTGTCTGCTAGCATGGAATTCATAAAGCTCTTTTGCTTGGGATCGCAGTCACTGGCCCAAACCAATAGGAACAGTCTTGTGCATACTTTATCTTCTCTCATGCACAAACTACAAGGGCGGAGAAGTGGGTGCCATTCAGTGTAACCTGATGTGGCACAACTATCGCAAACCAACTTCTCAACAAAGCATTCCTCGCAATGAAACGTACACTCCACATCTGTCTTCAGGCAGCTAGAACATCGTTGTGCCACGTCAGATATCTTGTGGTGCAATTGTTCAATGTAGTGTGCTCCTCCTTTGTTCCCGCAATAGAACACACCAATCGGAAAGTCTACTTTATTGTCCAAAGAGGCCACTCGCACCTCTTGTGCTTGGGTAACAAACTGACGTTCCTTTAGGAAAGTTAGGATTTCGGCATCTTCTTGTGATGACACCGCTCTAACATCTTCGTATGTAAGCTGTTCTGGCTCAACAAGTCCAATGATTGATCGGTACGTAGGGGAATACTCCAGAGCAGGCTTGAGTGCCATTTCGTCTGTGGAGATAGAGCAAAGATATCCATGAACTCGTTCATTTTGAATTAACAGACACTCCTTTTCCATGCACATTTCAATAGATAATTCCACATCTTCTTTGACAACACCACTTTTAAGGTGACCTGGAGGCGAGTTTCGGGTGACAGAGCGTGGATGGAGAAAGCTTAAGTTGTGTGTATCAACATATTCTTGAGGTGTCTGATGATGGTTTCTACCACTGCCATGTTTACCACGAACAGAAAGAAGGTAAGATG
The DNA here is from genome assembly GCF_036669925.1 of Montipora capricornis. NCBI lineage: Eukaryota > Metazoa > Cnidaria > Anthozoa > Scleractinia > Acroporidae > Montipora > Montipora capricornis. The sequence continues at coordinate 15,864,167 of NC_090883.1, forward strand.
CCACAGGCTTGCAATTAAACTGTATTGCACGTTGGAATCGAGTCAACGCAGGGTATAGGTTGGGCTGCAATTGTTCATCTACAAGTCCCAGAGCACTTGAGCAAAATGAATGTACCTGCTCATAGAAAACATGATTGGTGGAAAGAATGCCAGACGCCGTAAGAAACGAAAACATTGCGGCCGCTTCATCGAGTTTTTTAAGGTCTAAATACAATTCAGTTTGGGCTTTTCTATCTTCCAGTTTCTTCTCTAGTCAGAAATCTGATTCGTTCGAGGCGTCCGTGGAGTCATCTGATTCTTCATCGGAACTGCTTGCAGTGGTAGTTTCCTCCAAACTGCCCTCGCCATCGATTTCAATGTTTCCTGCGACACAGAGTGCGGTAAAATGTTTGTACAGAGGGTGTTCTTTACTCTTCACTGCTTCTAATGTCTGACGTCTTATTTCACCAGCGACCGCATCAAGAGAGGAAGGCTTGTTAACAACCTGTAGTAAGGACTCAATGAGTTCTTCTACTGCCTCCCCATTTTCTTTCAGAATGTGGCATTCAGCTATCATCTCCTCTGCTTTGGACTTGACTTGCTGGGAAATAGCTTCCATAGAGAGAGAAAGTGAAGATATTGACTTGAGTTCTGGCCCTGGAGTCAATCTTTTGACATCTTTTAAAGTGCTTCCTGAAGTTATGTATGTTGTAAGGTTTTCCCAATTTCACAACCTTCTTGCAACCGATGCACTTTATCCCAGACTTGTCCAGGACTTCACCTTGAATTTCCTTTACGTTAAATTCGTTGTTCACTTTAATTTTCATCTTGTCAAGTTTTGATGCGTCAACATTCGATCGTGGCGCAGTAGTAAGGAGGTTGTAAAGTCCTTTTGCTTGTGTTGACGTGCCCTCTGAAAATTTCACGGTTACAGAACATTGTTTTGGCTCAGGGGCATATGCATCAGATCTGATCGACAAAATGAATGAGGTCATTTTGACCTTGAGCGTATCAACATCTACCAATTTATTTTAAAAAAAGAGGCAATAAGTGCAATAGCGGACACGTATTTGTAGGTGATTTAAGGTGGCCAAACACAGTTTTGAAGTGCCTATGCCTAACTCGCCATTACTTTTAAAGTATCTGTGCTTTGGTGCCCGTTCTTTTGCAAGAGTTAAGGGTAACCACAGACGTGTTTATACTTGCATTTTGGCTAAGGTGTGTGCTGTTGCCATGGCAACGGGGCTGGTTAAAAACAAGGCTTAAAAAATGGTTTTTGTTAGATTTTTTCATCGTTTGCCTATTACGAATTGACATTAAATCCCTTCTGTCAACACTGTTGTAATACAATTTTGACATAGGTGATTTTCGTAATTCGCTGTAAATCGTTTTCTGTATTGTTAGAAATTCCCTATGTCAAAATTCAGATTTTTCGCGATAGATCATTCACGTGGTTTCTGAACTATTTTTTTGCCAAATTTCTTGAAATTCTGACGACTGGATCGTTAGCAATCGGTCTCAATTTTTCAAGCAACTGCGCATCCGCTGCATTTAACTGGGTTCTTTCGGTAACAGAGAAAAAGCTGAAAATTCCTGGGTTCTTTGCATCGTTGCCTTTCCTAACAAATCTTTGTAATAAAAGACTAAGGCCATCAGTACACTGCATTCAATTATAGAGAAAAATAGCACAGATAGTGCGGGTGTTGAGTAAAAAAAATGATCACTCTATTGATGGCATGTTTGGTTTTTGCAAATCCTTGTGCGCGCGCTGAGTTGCAACAGCAAAAGCACACGCGAAAACTGTGTTTGGCTACCTTAAACTACGGAACACAAACGTCTTGAGCAAGTCAAATATAAAAAAATCAGATAGAAACAAACAAATAGACAGTTAAAAGACATAAAGGTAAGAGCCCTGCAAATTACGAAACCGTGGGTACAGTTTGAAATTCCCTCAATGCTAGTGACGTTTGTTTAATTGAAAACAAGTTATATTACCTGGTACAATCTGGTATTTGGGTTCTGGAGATGTGAAGGAGACAGTTGGTAAAAATCCTGAATTCTTGTGCGAGGTAACAGTCATTTCTAATGTAACAATTTTAAACACATATTTGGTATAGGTTTTCCTACTGGTTGTAACTAGTCACTTGAAAATATATTGTTTTATACAGATCGATGCAGAGCTTTGTGTTGGTCATTTATTGTCTTGAGTTGTCTTTACTACAGTAACGTTTCGACTGGAACTTTAGTTGTGGAAGATCAAACCAATTGTAAAACATCCCCGAGGCAAGTTAAAGGAAAACGCCTTCTTTTCGCATAGTCACTAAGTCTGACACTAAGGCTATGTTTGTGAAATCGTAGATGAGTTATTTGGTAAGTAAATACTAACTTGGCGTTTTTGGGAAAAAAACAGGCATGACTGAACTTAACAACGAGCTGTCAGCGTGAAACTGGCATTACGAAGTAGAAGTCTTAACTAAAAATTAAGTGAACCAAATCATGTGCCATTTTCTTTCACAAATAAGCATTAAATAATTAATAACAATTTTTGTAGAATTTACAGTCGGTAGACTAACGACGCATTGATTAATACAGATTAAAATCACTTCTTTTTGTTTTCAATGGATGAGTCCATGGTCTGCTGGCTGCTTGTTGAAGGGTTGCGGTAACTTAGGGAAGGAGATAAACAAAATATTAGGAAATACAACTGTTTTTGGTACAGATAGGATATAATTATTGAGTTACACTATAATAAAATATGACTGTTAACCCACCTAGATGCTCGTGCGATTGGAGATCTTGATTGGCTCCGGGATAGTGATCGTTCCACCAGTGTCGATTGTACATCAAAGACCCTGCAAGAATAGGAGGAGCTCTTGATCGATCTTGAATTAAAGGGGCTTAATGTCAACATTATCAACACTTTTTTGACGTTTTGTATCACTTTATAACTCTTTCTCGAAGGAAACCTTAAGACAGTGATCCAACTGGTAGGAAGTAGTTTTCGAGATTTAGGTGTTACATGACGTGGTAAAAAATATCTCATTTTATTAACCTACCTCGATGCTCTTTTGATCGGAGATCTTGATCGCCATCTTGGGGAGGCTGGTCCCTCTAATTTCTCATCAAACATCCTGCAAGAAAAAAAAGGAGCTATTAATGGGGCGACCATCCACCCTCCCACTGACCCATGGAAAACGGATCTTTTCGAATCTTTTAAAAACAGATAAATTAATTAGTATCAATTGATATTAAAACCTGATTACCACTAACAAAAGTTAAAATTTCTTAAAAACGTTGTGTTACCTCGTAGGTGGAGTTCTTGAATGGGAAGGCCTTCTTCTTTTTGTATATTTATCTTTTTTCTAGTGTCTGCAATCACCAAAGCAATTGGATGGCGTTAGCTATTTTATAGATCGATAAAGATGTGAACTGATGGATGTTTTATGAAAATATGAAAGGCCCCTAAAAACACTCGACTGCCTAAAAAGTCAGATGTGAAGAGGTTTTGGCCACGAAATCAAAGATAGTTGTAGATGTTTGCAATGGAAGTTCAGTTGACAAGTTCCTCAGGAGCTCTACGGTGAAGTAAATTCAATAATTTACTTGGGATTCACTTTGGTATGTTTGTTTCATTGATCAAATGCTCTATAATTTAATTAG
>NC_090883.1:15872805-15892805 GCF_036669925.1 Montipora capricornis
TCGCTACGTCCGCCATATTTCTTTAGAATGTATTTAAACCAATCAGCGTGTTCGTATGAATGGGCTAATCAACAAAGGTGTTAGTTCAGCGTTGGCCAGGGTCTTCTCCTGACGAGCCGCCATTTTGAAAATCGCAGAGGAAAAGGCCCTGGGGACGAGGTTGTAGCTATGTCATGCAGAACTCAGCCACCAATGATTTCGCATTTCCATGTATGACGTGTAATCATGGATAATAGAAGATACTGGATTGGAAACTTGCTGACGTAACCGTCGCAACCTGGTGGAAATTTGTGACGTCACTTAAGAATGTCGGCCAAGTCAGTGTAAAAATAACCGTAAGTGTAATGGAAATTTGTGAAGCGTTTGAGGAGTGGGAGGATTCTGAAATCGAAGCGGTGGAAAGTTTGTTATTTATAAGAAGAAGACAACGAAGCAGACGTGTCTGATGATGAAGACGAAGATGAAAGCTCATTTAAATGTAGCAAGTGTAAAAAGGTTTACCACACTATGGGCTGGCTAAAAAGACATGAACTAAGCTGCAGTGGGGCAAAAGGAAAAGCAAAAAGAACGCAGGTACTGTGAGATTATCAAAAGAAAACCAGGAAGATCCTTGCAGACCTGGGATTTGAGGAATATTTTGATCGTGCATGTTTATCAGCTCTTGTAAATTGCCTTCAAGAAATAACTTTTACGCCAAATGAAATTGTGAAACTGAGGGGAGCAAGATTTGCTGACTGTAAGCAACAGGCAGTGTTCCTTGTTGCCGAACTGAAAAGGAGCAAAATCGATGCCAGTGGAGTCATCAACTTTTGTGCATATGTAGCCAAAACCTTGTGGATGATTACTTTTGCCAGGGTAGACACAAGGAACGGCTTTGATCGAAGTCTCGAGATCTCAATAGTAAGGCATTCAATATCACTCGGACTGAGGTCAGCACGGATTTGAAAATTGATATTACTTCGAACGTAAATACAGACACCACCACCATACCTACCATTATTTTCACGGTCTTTGCGAATTACGTCATAACCAGATAAATGTACTTCGTTATCTTTGATGGTTGAGTCGAGTTTCGTTTCGTTTATAGCTAAAATATCAATTCCCTTGGACTGACTCATGAAGATACGTAAATCATCGATGTGAGATACTAAGCTATTTATGTTTAAACATGCCATAACCAAACCACGTCCAAAAGCTGACTTACCGTAGGTGTTTTGTGAAGATTGTCCGAAATCCAGGAAATCTGTAGATCTCGTAGGATCAGGAGACTGATCGGGCTCCCAAACGGCAAAGACCTAATCTATATGTTTACAAAAATTCTGTGCTAAAAGGGCAGATACTGACTTAGACAGATGTACCCCGCCCCGATTTAAGTGAGTTTGATTAATGTTGTTATGTTCGATAAAATTCCAGTGATTCTGTCGGCAGAACTTCTTGAGAATTTTGTTCACACTTGAGACTTTCCTGGCTTTATCATCTGCTTTGGCGATCAATCCCGATATTGCCAAATTGGTTTCTGGTGCGTCACCTTCAATTTGAAGAGCTAACTTGACAATGCCTTCCGTTGTAAGTCTAGGTTCCTGGGTATTTAGGTCGTTTGTTCCGATATGAAGGACAACATTATCAGGTTTCTTTCTTAGAAGAGGTTTTACGAAGTCTTCCATATCCTCAGTGGTTGCTCCTGGAAAAGACTTGACGACCACCTTGTTGCTTCTAGAAATGCTCCAGCCATGAATATGTTGGATGATCGAGTCACCTGCAATAACGGTTACTGGTTTTCTTGCATGCTCGTTGTTGTTATTAGCACCAGAATGTGAATCGTCTGCATTTGATGACGACTTGGTGCTCCTCGAGCTTCTTCTGTTACGCCGCGTATTTTGTTGAGTTGACCAACCGCCTTGTTCAGCGTCAGGGTCAGCAGAGACAGGTTGTGATGGAAGATCTTTCTCCTTATGAGCATTTATTTCTTTCGTCATGATTTGAAGAGCGGTTCTGAAAGAATCTCTCTCCTCGGAGATATTTTTAAGCACGTTGTTTTGCTCTCTGAGCTGGTCTTTCAACATGCAAATTTCATTCTGTAGATCTTGATTCTTTTGTTGCAAGGTGTGAATTCGCCGATTATCATTTCTTTACTTCTCGTTTTCTTTGAGCTGATGAGGTTCAACAAATTTTTCGCGGTTGGCTTTGATTTCGGACCAGATGTTCTTTATTTCCTCAGTGAAAACAGAGAAAGGCACAGTTTCGTGGGGAAAACGCTCCGTCTCCGGGTTGTCGGCGAACGTCAAGTTGGCTTCTTGTGAACTGGCATTATGCTGGGAAGGGCGATGAACCGCGTTTTCGTTGTTGCTTTCAGCGCCCAGTAATTTAGTTAAAAGACCTTTAAAGTTAGCCGCTTGTGGACCTTGAACTTGTAATGTTCCTGTCGAGTAAAACCAGTTTAGGATAACTTGCTCTGTCTTAATAGTCTTCTTAGTTTCATTCTCGGACACCTTCATTGATTCGCGATTCAAACCAAGTTGTTCTTCAGCGAATTGAAGGAGTTGTTCAAATGATCCTAACCACGAGAACTTGGTTTTGTTCGCCTTTAAATGACCTATAAGATTGTAGCCCTTATCCAGCGTCGGTAAAGAAGAAGGTGGGGAATCATTTCCATGCCTAGAAATGTCTAAACTCTCTTGACTATCTGTGGAACCGCCGTATGCCGCCATGTTAGAAGGGACTTCAAAAGCTTGTTAGCCTGATTTTTGTGGACATCTCTCGACATCGATCCGAAGCTGTAGCTAGTTCTCTGCAATTGCGTAAAACATATGTCGGAGAAACACCAAATAAACCATCCCTCATCCCAGTAGAAGAGAGCATAGTAGCATATATAGCTGGATACGTAGGGCGAAAGACCAGGGATCGATTACAGCGCTATCATGACCACAGTGCCATTTTGCAATCTACCCAAGACAAGAAAAGTTGTAAAAGAGAAAGGTTAGAGCGCATCATCACGATGTTATGCGAAACAATTCCGGGTGGTCAAAATCAGACAGTAGCAATGACTTATCCTAACTTAACGACTCTGTCGTTAAACAAAGGGGGCCTTTCCCAAGTTGACCCTTCGACTTTTGGTTTCTTTTGTTTTCTTGAGGTTTCAATCCGCCCATTTCTCAACCTAGCAAGTTTCCGCACCAGCTCTAGAAAGTCTGACAGTGAGCTCCAGGAACAATTGCTTGACAATTCTCCTCTCCTGAAACAAAAGTGGCCTTATGGTTTAACTCTCCCTGTAGCAGAGAGTACTTTTCTTCTTAAGCTTTTCGTTAATTTATACTTCCGAATCCGCTAGTGGGCCTATCTGAAGGTGTTCAAAGAACAAAGGAAAGTTAAGGAACGGTTGGCTTTACTGACCTCAACACATTCAGTTGAACTGCATGGCAAAGACAGCATCCAGAAAGCATTCAGTAGAAGCAGTGTGCATTACTTAATGAGTTGTTTTGACATAAGTTAACCCTTTCCCTATGGAAGGGGTAGGGGGTACTTTCATACTAAGTATGTGCTGTGATAGGGTAGGGTTGATCCTTAGGGTGTCCTTTTTGCCCCTGTTTCCATATTTATGTTCCTGTAGTGATCTAAATATATTGACATTTTCACACCGTTATTAGTTTTTGTTACCTGGGTTACGGCCTTTGATAGGGTATCAGTTTTCATTTGTTTCATCCTGAAATAGGGTTAGGGTTTAATTAAGACCCTTTCACAGCACAAACCTATCCCAAAATTTAAGCGAGTACCTCCCTTGAACACTTTTCACTCCCAAGATTTCAATATGAATTGTTATGTCTGCCATTCATTGGGTAATTCCAGAAAATATCCATACCTCTCCGATGAAAGGCATTTTTTCTAAGACGACCTCCTCCCCAAACCCTCTGGAAATTCCAATTAAGCTTCATACATTTCTTTAAATTTTTGGGCCTTACAGAACCCCCAAACCGCCACGAAATTCCAATCCCTCCTGTGGGGGGAGTATGGATGTTAAATCTGGAACTGCACATTTCTCATTTTGATAGTTCTGATTATTTGGTATTAAATCAAACAATATCCCAAACATGTAGTTGATATTCCTTTTTCCTCCTCACCGGTTTGTTCAACAGTGTATTGATATTGTGAGGAGAAAATACCCATTGGTCACACCAGAGAGTGGCAGAACAAAACAGAATGAGAATTCTTGGAAAGCAATTTTATATCTCCACTTTTATAATTAAGAAGCAGAGGGAAATATGCACCACTTTCACTGGCTCTGAGGTGAATAAACAAGCTGAATAACTAGCATACCAAAGAGTACCTTAACTGTATTTGTGAACATGTGATCTTCTTACGACTACAAAACTCCAGCGATAAAATTCAAACACGCTTTATTCTTCATTTAACTGCCTATGGTGGCGCGAACTCAACCCATGCGGTGAAAGCAAAAAGCGGTTAAGACTAGAAAGCAAACAAATACAAAAATTACTTAGTAAAATGAACTAATCGTAAACAGAAACTCAACGAAAAGATACACTTACAGTTGTTAGGAGCTGGTAATTGAATATTGACTGCTTGAAGTGAAGAAAGTAACAAACTGCTAATCACAAGCAAAAATGACTGATCGAGAACCCTAGAAATGACTAAATTAAGCCTTAAATACCTCTAAAAAAACGAATAAATTAAGCACTAAATTCCTGATTAAAAGACTGACAACTGCATTCCTAAGAGAGGAATGCAACCCCGCTAATGAGCAGGCATTTGGATCTAACACTGGCTCCTAAGTGTGAGACAGCTTAAGTCGAGTCACTTACATGAAACAGATCTAAACAGAAACTACGCGTGCCAGTCCATAGCAGCATTAAGTACAGTTTTGCATTATACCAAGTTCATACTAAGAAATTTATCCCCGGCGGAAAATATTGAACTAGAAATTTAAAACAACGTTTTTCAATCTGGAAATCGAGTCTTAAAGTCAAACAACGTTCAAAATTGGCATCTTCAATCACTTCATTCTTCTCCTTCAACCAGAAGGCAGAGTGTATCAATAGGTGTTTCAAAAACACCTGATTTCATGCTCACTTTTGCACGGCGAACAAATCCTCTCTTGTCGGGGAACACCTCAACGATTTTCCCTATAGGCCACGAATTACGGTGTGAACTTTCATTTGCGACTAAGAGGATGTCTCCAACTGCCAGATTTCTCCTTAGACAAACCCATTCCAAAACACATCCGCGAGATACTGCACTTGCCTCCAACGGCGTCTTGAAAGTACCGTAATTTCCGGCCGATTACCCGCGGGTAATGCGTTAATTTTTCAGTAAACCGCGGTTGCTGCGGGTAATAGGAAGGTGCGGGTAATGCGATAATTTTTAAATCTCAGGTAAGAATTTGACAGATTGAAACAAGTTAAAATGAGGATAATTAAACCAACACTTCCTTCAAATCTGTGTGTTGCCTCGTTCGTTGATTCAATCTTTAAAATGATGCTTTATTTGCCGTAGTCTTTGTAAAACCGCTCGATGAAAGCCGAAGCAAATTGAATGAAAAACAATAATCTTTCCCTTCGACCATGTCACAACTTGTCACCGAATTAAAAGTAAATGAGAACGAATTTCTCACTTTAACACATCCTTTTCAATTTTAAGAAAGAGTTTATCGTGAGACACAATTCAATGCTGAAAAAGTAACAAGATGCGGATGTGTTTATTTTGTGATGCCACAAATTTTTCCGTTCAAAACAAATCTTTTACGATCTTGTTTGAGTAATAGAGCATTTTCCCGTTTTAAGCGACTTCTTATATCGACCCGGTCTTTTGCCCCTGGGTATGCCTAACCACCACCCCATCAGGTATTTTTAACACTCGTCCCCACTTTCTCTCAACCTATCAAAATTAATACATTGGATGTTTAGGTCGTTTTAACAAGACAAACCAGAAATGACTAAGGAGAGTGTTTAAGGCTGCATTATTAAAAGCCAATTCTTAGCAGAAAATGGAATATTCATCGCTCCAAGTTTGTGAGTTCTTGTCCCGGAAATACAGTAGCAAGATTTTTTCGGTTTTGGGGTGCGGGTAATAGGCCAGTGCGGGTAATCTGTTGAACGTTTTTTCCCCTTGTGATAAAAATAGACCGCTGCGGGTAATCTGCCGTGCGGGTAATCGTCCGGAAATTACGGTAGATCTTTGTGCTGGAATAGGCCAGGAGGCAAGGGGGCCTCAGATTTTAGTAAAAGCAAATGATTGGGAGTCAAGGCGTCCAAGTCACAGGGGTCGCTGGATATGGCCAAAATGGGTCGACTGTTAAGGATGCTCTCGACCTCGCACATTAGCGTGGGTAGACTTTCATCATCGGTTATTTGTTCCCTAAGTAAGGACTGAAGAATCTTCCTGATGGTTCGTATGCATCTTTCCCAGATACCTCCAAAATGGGAACCGTAAGGGAGGCTGAAGGTCCACTTGATATTTTTCTGCAAAAGGGAATTGTGGATTTTCTCTTGGTTCCACTCTGAAATAGCATCGCGGAGCTCTCGCTCACCATTTGTGAAATTGGTGCCATTGTCTGAATCTATTTCCTTTACTTGACCTCTTCTCGCAATAAATCTTTGAAGAGCCAACAGAAAGGAGTCTGTGTCGAGGCTGAAAGCAACTTCTATATGCACAGCATGGATAGCTAAGCAGGTGAAAATTACACCATATCTCTTAACGAGACTATGACCACGACGAACTTGGAATGGACCAAAGAAATCCAAGCCAACTGTCGTGAACGGTGGTCTGTCAGGTCGAACGTGATCTTCTTGCAAGTCCACCATTTTCTGTTGACAAAGAGATGCTTGTGAACGTCGGCATATGACGCACTTTGCGAGAACACTCTTTACGGCTGAACTTCCCTGAGTTATCCAAAATCTTTCGCAGATGAGGGACAAAACATGCTCTCTTCCAGAATGGCCACACGCCTTGTGATAATGATCGATAATTAATCTGCTCACGCGATCATCTTTTGGGAGAATAATCTGATTCTTTGACTCTGAAGACAAGGTAGAGTTGCAAAGTCTACCACCCACGCGCAACAGACCATTCACAAAGATTGGGTCGAGCTTGTAAAGGCAACTACTCTTCTTAACCTGCTTCTTAGGATTTGCCGTTTCCTCCGGGAAGGATTGCCGTTGGACATGCTTTAGAATTTCTCCCTCTGCCCGTTGGATTTCTTCAAGGGTGATGAGCATAAAACTGCCATTTCGTGGTTTGTCTCCTTTACTTGCCTTGAGGAGATTATTTTTGTAACGGAAAAGCCAGGCAACGACTTTCACCAGGAGAGACCATGAGGAACATCTGCTAGTGTACTGCAATAATGGACTTTTAGGGGTGCTCAGAGAAGACACGCCAGCTCGAACTTCTACTTTCATTTCAGGATCATTAGTTGCAATCTCGCCAAATAGCTCATCTTGCGCTGGCCAAAGGAATGCCGGCCCCGTTAACCAACGACTTTGACGAAGGAAAATATCTGCCGTCAAACCACGCGAGGCGTCATCAGCAGGGTTATTATCTCCATTGACATGAAACCACTGATTAGGCTGTGACCCGTCACGAATAATCCCTACCCTATTGGCAACAAAGGTGTGGTACCGGATTGTTTCATTCTTGACGTAGCGCACAACTGCGGTACTGTCCATCCAGAAGATCGACCTTGCATTGACTGAGATCTCCAACTCTCTCTTCAATAATCTGTCTTGCTTAACAGCTGTTACCGCCGCAGACAATTCCAGATGAGGGATCGTTATCATCCTCAACGGAGCGACACGTGACTTCGCGCAGAGAAAAGAGCAATGGGCTTCATTGTGGGCATTGACAAGACGAAGATAACTAACTGACCCATAACCGATTTCAGATGCATCAGCAAAATGATGTAGCTGACTGGACATAATGACACCAAAACCATCTGGCTTCAGGCAGCGTTCGGCAGAGAATTTAGACAATTTGGGTAAATCTGCCAACCATCGTTCCCAAGAAACCTCGTACTTTGAGGTGATCGCATCATCCCATCCTAGCTTCTCCCGGCATAAATCTTGAAGCAAGCGTTTGGCTGGCAACACGAACGCTGCAGCGAGACCAAGAGGATCATATACTGAACTCACAACCGAAAGGATACCTCTTCGTGTGGGTGGGCTAGCTTCTCCCGGCATAAATCTTGAAGCAAGCGTTTGGCTGGCAACACGAACGGTGCAGCGAGACTAAGAGGATCATAAACTGAAGTCACAACCGAAAGGATATTTCTTCATGTGGGTGGGCTATGTTTCAGGTCTATCTTGAACCCAAAAGTATCCGTTTCTATGCACCATCGAACTCCAAGGGCTCTTTCGAATGGTAGATTTTCTTTACTAAGGTCCAAGTTCTTTGCTTCTTTGGCGCGCTCGGCTTCAGGGATGGTATCAAGGACTCTGCGACTATTACTAACCCATTTGGTTAGATGAAATCCACCTCTTGACAGCAAACATTTCAAATCACTTGCATGTTGTAATGCTTCTTCAGTTGATGGTAAAGATTTCAGGCAATCGTCTACATAAAAGTTCTTGTTAACCGAGCTTAAAACTTCCCTTGGAAAGTGGTCGCTGTTGTCCTCTGCCGTCTTTCGGAGGGCAATGTTAAAACATGCTGGAGATGAAGCTGCTCCAAACAAATGCACAACCATCTGATACTCTTCGAGATTTTCGTCCAGGTTTCCCTCAGGCCACCACAGGAAACGGAAAAAGGTTCCGTCTTCTTCGGCTACTCTAACCTGGTAAAACATCGCTTCAATATCCGCCATGATTGCTATCCTTTCTTGGCGAAACCTCATCAATACACCGAACAACGTGTTTGTTAAGTCTGGACCCTTGAGCAACAGATCATTGAGCGACTTTCCTTGAAACTTCGCAGAACAGTCCAAAACGACTCGTATTTTACCAGGCTTGCAAGGATGGTAGATGCCATGGTGCGGGATATACCACTTTACACAGTTTAACGCTTGCGTGTGCACAGGAACTTTACGGGCGTAGCCCTTCTCTAAAATCTCAGCCATAAAGACCTTGTAGTCAGCATACAGGTTCTTGTTACCATGGAGCTTCCACTTCAGCCATAGCGCTCGCTGTTCAGCTTGTACCCGATTGTTTGGCACCACGACTTCACGATCTCTGAATGGCAAAGCCATTTCGTAATGACCTTCTTTCAGAACTGCCGTACTATTTAGCACCTTTAAGAAACGCAGCTCCTCTTGGGACATGTGGCCATTTGTCAACATCAACCTGGTTTGGGATATCCTCCTTTGATACGGGAATCTCGGGTCTTGTGTACAAGGGAGGCATTTTGACAAACACGTTCTCCTCCAGGTCGGAAATAGCCAGATCTTGCAGAACGAAACTGTCAATGAGGCTGTTTTTTCTGTCCAACGTTGTTAAAGAAATCAAAGTTCTTTGGCCATTTACTCCTAACTGTCTCATTAGGGCTTCAGTACAAAACGTGGAAGAACTGCCACTATCCAAGAAGGCGTAAATGATTACAGGTGTCCCATTTCCTTTAGGCCATACTTTAACTGGAACAATGGCCATAGCTGTCCTCGAGGTGTTTGTCCCAACAAAGGGACTAATTCTTCCGCCTGTATTGAGCATAGCACTTTGTACACGCAGAACCTCCTCGCGAGACGAGGTACTTGCTGTGGCATTGTTAGCTTCTGGGGAACGTGCAACAGAATTTGTGTGGAGAACTGTTGGATGTTTTCTTGTGCAATTGACAATTGCACACGTTTTCCACTTCGGACAATTCCGTGCTATGTGCTCAGTGGACTTCATAAACTCGATTCATTCCCCGCAGGGGCGACTCCTAAGAGATTTGCAGCTCTTTAGGGCGTGATGATCGTTGCAATAAAGGCAAGAGACTTCTTCTACTGGAGGTAAGTCTGAACTTGGCAATTTCCTGGTGGCAGGTGAGGTCAGGCAATTGTTAACATGCGAAGCAAAACTACGTCTTTCTTTCGTTTTCTCGTGGGATCCTTTATTCAAGAGACCTCGACGTGTATCAGGTCTAGGCTTAGAGTCTTTGGCAATCTTCCCGAAGAGAGGGTTGGTGGCTACGTGAGCTTCATGGTCGACAAACTCAGCGAGGTCATTAAACTGGATAGCTCTTCCTTGATCCTCCATGATTTCATCTACCAAGCGGCGCCATCTAACTCTTAAACTGAATGGCAACTTCAGAGATAACTTCTTAATGGTTTCGGGTTGCTCAAGCTTGGTTAGGTTCCTACTACTCTCCATGGCATTCTTGCACCTCATAAGGAAAATGGCAAATCGATTTAGGGCTTGGCCATCCTCTACTTTCACATCGGGCCAATTCAATGCCTTGGTTTCATATGCAGCTACAACGTGGTAATTATCACCAAACTTCTTCCTGATCAGTCGTTGAGCTTCTTGATAACCATTTTCAGGTGGGAGATAATGGCATAATCGCACGAGCTCTCTCACATCTCCACTAGTAAACTGCTCAAGGTAATAGAGCCTTTTGCTACTGCTTGACGTCTTGGACTCGATTATACTCTCAAATGCTCTTACGAAGGGTTCATATTCCATAGGGTCTCCGTTGAAGATAGGGACACGAGGCTGAGGGAGAGAACTTTTCTTCTGTTGTATTGCAAGCATCTCCACAATTTTATTCTGTTGCAGAGCGTTCTGTTGCTGATGGAGTCGTAACATTTCGTGAAAAGCCCTTTCGCTTGGCGAAGAAAGCACTTTGGAGGACTATGAAACAGCCCTTTCATTGTTAATAGGCAAGGGGGGATGGTGCCACTCTGCTGCTTCTTGGTTAGGGTTAGAGCGATGCTTTTTTCCGGAAAATGCGGGTTTTCTTTACGTGGCCTCGATTCTAAATTTATAGGGTCAGGAACAACCAAGCGTGGTTTAGGAGCGGTCTCCTTACGTTCCAAAGGCCACGGATGATCGACAGCTTCTACAATGGATGTTAATGCTTGTTCACAGGCCTGGGATTTAGCCAACTTCATTTCTAGAGTCAAGCGTTCTTGCAGTTGAAGGTGAAACTTCTGTTTCTCTAGTAGCTGTCTCTTCTGAAGAACCGCCTCTTTCACTTTTAACTCTGCTACACGTTCAGCTTCTTTAGCTCTGGCCACGGACAATGAAGATACATTACTTCCACGCAAACCACTGCGAGAAGAACGATGAGATTTTCTACTAGAAAGTCTGGAGGCTGAGGTTCTCGACACGATCTGACTTGCAGAGTCTTCTTTTTGCAACTGAGAGTCTAAGCACGCCACTTCCTCAGTTCTTTTAATCCAACCTTGAACTTCGTGGATAAAGTCATCCGTTTGAACAGACTCACGTTGGAAAAATTCATGGCACCTCAAAATACTTGACTCGTCAGACAGGTATGACATATATACAACATGAGCTTCCTGGAAAGCAGCGAACGCAGCGACAAACTCTGACATTTTCTCTTTAACGCGAGAGGCATTCCCTTCGCGGGACAGCAACACTTGAATTTCATTCCTTTTAATTGTAACTACCGAGAGATATCCAGATCTGGAATTCTTCAGGTCTTTGAGTGAAATAACTTGATCTAGTGCCGCGCTAGCAGCGCCAAAGACAGCATCACCACCAACGGGACCATCTTCTTTCGCCGCCATCAAATCTCTGCAAACTCAGGACAAATTCTTAACGATGTGATCTTCTTACGACTACAAAACTCTAGTGATAAAATTCAAACACGCTTTATTCTTCATTCAACTGCCTATGACAGCACGAACTCAACCCATGTGGTGAAAGCGAAAAGCAGTTAAGACTAGAAAACAAACAAATACAAAAATTACTTAGTAAAATGAACTAATCGTAAACAGAAACTCGACGAAAAGATACACTTACATTTGTTAGGAGCTGGTAACTGAATATTGACTGCTTGAAGTGAAGAAAGTAACAAACTGCAGAAAGCGAAACTACAAGAACTACTCACAAGCGAAAATGACTGATCAAGAACCCTAGAAATGACTAAATTAAGCCTTAAATACCTCTGAAAGAACGAATAAATTAAGCACTAAATTCCTGATTAAAAGACTGACAACTGCATTCCTAAGAGAGGAATGCAACCCCGCTAATGAGCAGGCGTTTGGATCTAACAGACAATATACCGACAAAAGCCCTTTCATTTTCTTCGGCTGCTCGGAGGTGAATAGTACTTGCTTAATCAACACTAAGTTAGCCAATCAGTGTTCACTTGTGTGGTATGTACTTACTAGAGATAATCTAAGTTCAGTGATGTAGAAAGTAACTTTGCTTGTATTCAGTAGACCTACCTAATAGGCCAGTTGGCTAGTTGACTCATGCACAGTGCTCAATCTTTATATAGTACTGTTTAGTATCTTTTGCCAATTGTCTGAGTCATATTGTAGGTCTCTCTTTTTCAGGTTGGTCAGTAAAGACACTACTTGGTTTTTTTAATGGTTGCATAATAAACTATATTTGAATGTGGTATCAGAAGCACACTCAAAAATATTCCTGTAGCTTGTCTAAGGAACAATTAAAAGCAACAATTCAAACCACACATAACATTTAAGTGTAATGTTTCTTAATTTGATAACATACATGACTGAATTAAGTACAAGAATGCACAATGGTCCTTAATGAAAACGTAATTTAGATACAAACATGGAAGACCATACTCATAGTGTTCTTATCTTAAAACAAACTGAATAATTATCATGTTAAGAGCATTGAAAGTATAGTAAATTGTTCTGATTAATAAAATTATTTGAACTCGTTGTAAAAGATATACATTTCTATAAAAGATATACAAATATGTACTTTGAAATGTATATATACCAGCCATCTTCACTGTACCCTATGAACTTTTGTTAATTGTAAAGTTGGTTTCAGTGGAAGCAACTCACCACCTGTTCTTTTGATTCTTCGCACAGTTTTAATAGCATGTGTCTGCGCAAATACTGCGCTTGCATAGCTTTGACTGAACTCATTGCAGGTGAAATTTCTCAAGTGGATCTTGGTTGATTTTTGTGGGAACAACATAATCCACCTCCAGGATGGAAAGGGAGAACCTGACTACGTCTACAAAAGATTTAACACAAATCTGGAGCCCCTTCCATGTCTGGTCACTTAAAAAATACTGTTTTCACTCCTGTAGAGGAACGTCTGTTTGATTCATGGACCAGTTTTTCCAATCCTGGAAGTACTTTAAAGATGATTTCCAGTCCGTTCTGCGCAGACTCGACGGTTTGTTTACAGTTTTTGTTTTGAAAGAATTCACGTCATGTAAAAGATCACGAAGTTGAACACTTCATGGCTATTTACAGGGCTCGGGTTGCCGCCATAATAGGGCCGTTTATACGAGAGAAAATAAGCCGCAGCTTACTCTGGTCACGGCTTACATAAGACGCGAACACCCTGTATAAATGGTACAAAATCTATGTTCACGGCTTTCTCAAGCCGTGGCTTATCCTGGCCGGGGAGTTTATACTCGTATAAATAGTTCCTTTCGCGGCTTACGTAAGCCGCAGCCAGAGTTAGCCTCGGCTTATTTTCTCTCGTATAAACGGCCCTAATGAATGCGAGCGTAAGTTTCACACTCGACGATCTCGAACAAAGTAATATTGAAGCTGCTGCTAATCAGCCAGGTCGGGATGACATCTTTACATGTACTTGTAGTGGAGTTTGTTTCCGAGAAAGTGGCAGAAATTCCTGTCCATGTCGAAGTGCACATCAGTTCTGCACGTCTCGTTGCCACCGAAGAGCCATGTGGAACTTGTGCATGAACTCCCGCCTAGTGTTGGAGGATGATTCTTCGGAAGATGATGTAAGTTCGATTTATTTTCGCTGTGTTGGTAGAAGTTGAACGGGTCTATGATTTTATAACACCCGATTTCTGCAATTTTTTGGTGTGTGTGCGTGTTTGTAGAAAACGTCTTCAGAAGGTGAATCCACCAACACGGAAAATGCGCCCGATACCAGTCAAATAGAAACACGCCCACCCAGGGGACAAGGTAGAGGGGGAAGAAGAGGCCGAGGTGGAAGAGGAATACAGAGAGATCAGTCAGTGCAGAGAGAAACACGCTCAACCAGGGGACGAGGCACAGGAGGAAGACGAGGCCGGCGTGGAAGAGGAATACAGAGACATCAGTCAGTGGAGACAGGACCGGGAACAAGCAGCGCGAGAGAAGGGGCAGAGGGCATGGAAAGAGGAACGGGTGCTAGAGCTGCAAGAGGTCGTGGAAGAGGACGCTTGGTGGTGGAAGAGGATGCACAAGAAAGACAGGCTAGAATCAATCGAGAAGTGCAGGTAAGTGAGATTTATTGCTCTCCTTTTGACGTCACCATTCTGACTAAAATAGTTAACTGGTAGTTATGTAATAAGTGGGCTTTTTACAAACCTTGAACACATAGTTGATCTCACCAAATGGACAGTTGTCATGGAAAGAAAATAGGTTCTTGTGTTTGATCAGTGATATCAGTAATCTTAGCCATTGTCTTTATTTACATTGTATTCAATGGATTTGTATAGTTGCATTTAGTTAGGCATGTCCTGATCAGGACTTATGTCTTGGTACCTCCACTGCTGAAATTTAGTTGTTGACTAGATTTAGTGATCAACCACTAACATTGACAAAAAAAGTGTTAGAACAAAGTTGTCGAGAACTAAACACTACTTTGTTAGATTGTTGACAACTGCAGTAGTCAAACCTACTATTGCTCTATCACAATAAGAACCCTGTCGAGCTAAAACATTGCAAAATTATGTGAAACGTCAAGTTCCTTGTAAGGTCATTTATGTGATGAAACCAAACCTCAGAAGGAAAGGTAAAATTAAATTTTGGAATATGATTACGTCACATGAAAACCAAGAATACTCGAACAGGACCCACCTTTGGGGTTGGGAGGTGGGGGTTCTCAAAGACACCACCTATCTTCGAGCATTACCAACAACATTTTATTCGCTTTTAAATTTGAGATGACACAGGAATATTCAGCTAGCTAGACTCGTCATTATTAGACAAACACGAAAAGTGAGGTTTGAATGTCACTTTAACCTTTTACGACTGGATGTAGGGGTGGCTATGCAATACAGACACCATCTTTTGACATTAAGCAAGGAGGCTGCAGGCAGACACCACCAACTATTTTGTGGTTCGGTGGGTCCGGTTCGAGTGTAAGCAGTTGTCCTTCTCGAATGGGGAAATTCGTTAGTTGTTTAAAGAAATTATTTAGGGTTTAGTTGCCAACAAATTGCTTCACACACTTTGCCTTTTAGTTGTCAATGAAAGTTTAGTCGTTCATTACACAGTAACTGTATTTCTAGCCTGTGGAGACCCTTACTGATTTTATTAACCTGCGTCAAAAAATAAAGGATGTCTGCATGTATGTGTGTGTATGTACCCCAAATGTCATGAAATTATTTTCATAAAATGTACAAAATATTTTACATTTGGTTCATGTAATTACTGAACATTTTTAGAGGCAGTATCTTTAATCATCTTGAACAACACCAGAACAAGTAAAATGGCAGTTGTTACTCATGCCCGGGAAGTACACGAGTTTAGGATTCGGCACTGGTTTTCGTATTTTTTTATAAATTCAAATTTTTATATCAATTCTATTTTTCCACTTCTTCAATTTTCAGGATCTGGTTGACAGACTCAGTGAAGTCCAGCTTCGAGCACTGGCAGTTGAACTTTTGAGACGTCAACCTGCAGTATATGCAGATATTGCTAATGGTGAGTTACAAGTTGGGGCTCCTATAAGAGATCCTGTAAGAGAACCTTTACCAGTCCCTGAACCTGACAATCCAGATCCTGGTGACTCTGATCATGAATCAGATCCAGGTCCACCAGATGAGGTCCCAGATTGGTGCAACTGCCAAAATTGCAGACCAATGCCTACACAAAATGAAAATAAATGCTGCACGAGAACTGAAAGACCTTGCATAACTACAAACCCCCTGTTCACACAGTTGGTATTGGATGCCAATGTGCTTGATATAGCCATGCGCTACAGAGAGGATGTCCTTGTTCTTGAAAATCCCAGAAACAATGAGAATTTCCGGCATACTGCATACAGGCAGTATGTTTTATGGCAACATGGGAGACTAGGACAAGGCAACCGCAGAGTTATTCCCAGTTGCTGCGTACTTGCTATTCGCTCCCGATATCCATCTCCAAATGGAATTTAGACAGGTTTCCGGCCTGCTCATTTGTAATACAAATGTACCATTTTTGCTTGTTTTCATAACTCAGACTCAAATCATTCCTGAACCTTATTGTCACACAATGTCTACTGTAATGCACTTCCATTATACTTTATTGTAATAAATAAATAAATATAAATATTGCTAGTGCTAATCACCCTTACTTGCAGTCGAGGACTGAATTGCGAAGGGCGCGGCTCACGACATCGGGCTGAAAGCATACAAAGGCGCCTCTGGCTGCCGCTATACAGTCCATGTTTGATGTCGGAGCACAGCACCACAGCTAGATGTCAATTAGCTGTGAGTCGATTTTGATGAGGGAGGAAAACCGGAGTACCCGGAGAAAAACCCTTGAGTCAGGTTGAGATCGACTGAAACTCAGCCCACATGTTGGCCGAGGCCAGAATTGAACCCCGGCTCGCAGTGGTGGGAGGCCCGATAGATAACCACTAAGCCACCCTGACTCCCTATACCTAATATACCTTTAGCGATGAATATGTGAGAGTAAATATATGAAAATGACAAATTAATTAAACTGAATGATCATCACAGTTATGAACACTACTTAAGAGGTAGTGAAAAGGCTTTCTCACTTATTCATCACTTACGGGTATATTACAAATCAACAAAACAGCCAGCTCTCAGTTGGCTCGTTAGCTCAGTTGGTAGAGCACTGCACCTGTATTGCATAGGTCGTCAGTTCAAATCCTGTTCAAGCCTGAATTTTCTTCAGGCTTTATTTTCACTACTGGTAAAGTAGTGTTCATATCTGCGATGATCATTCGCATATTCATTCTTTGATCTGCAGTTCGAATATGTGATTTTTTTATATTCATTCTCACATGACTTTCATTGTAAGCTTAATTTAAACTGATTTCATTTGTATGCTTTTATGCCAATTGCTGATACCATCAAGCTGTAAGTAGATATGACAGGATTAAAAAAAGGAAGACTACCTTGTAAAAGCCTGTGAGGGTTTGTTTACTCTTCCTCCCATGATGGAGTATTTTTCTGATTTGATCTGATGCTTGATTACAAACATTAAGTAACTTGATCTAATATTGAATGGTTAAATACAAAAGGAGCAAAATTTCTTTCAAGAAAAATATTCTTGTTTGTACGGTTAAAGCTCTCCTTCCCACTTGAACAACCTCTATGAAAGTGAGACTTGTGAGTTGTGAGGAGTTCCTCCATGTTTGGACGTGGAGTAACAAATCAATTCTGGGCAATGTTTCTGGGGTCTTCAGGAGCCAATGCAAGTGGCTGGTCAACTGGTCCTTCAACACTGCGTACTTTTGCATAGATGAGCTCCATCAACTCAGGAATGTAAGCATAGGTTTTAGGCTTGGGGATAGGGACTGGTGTCCACTGCTTTGTGCGTTTGCTGTACTGTGCCCTGTATCTGTTCAAAGCATTTAATACAAGTGAAGATAAAAAATTCAATACTTTAAGTACATGTATCAGTTTTTACTGTACCAGCTGCTGTCAGGGGTTTCATTGCATTTTCATACACCCTTTTACACCCCCATTTTACATATTGTAGACCTCTGTTGCTGTTTGATACACCCATAAGGCAGGGGTTTCAATAACTTT
Organism: Montipora capricornis; assembly: GCF_036669925.1. Lineage (NCBI taxonomy): Eukaryota > Metazoa > Cnidaria > Anthozoa > Scleractinia > Acroporidae > Montipora > Montipora capricornis. The sequence continues at coordinate 15,890,626 of NC_090883.1, forward strand.
AGTTGTAAGCGGCCACTGAAGGTGTAATATGGGCCACAATTAAGGCCCCTTTCCTCTCCCCCCCCCCCCAGAAAAAATTGAAATCTAGAAGTTCGGAAATACGATTTCCAGCATTCTGGGCATCAGAAAGCGTGCTGTCTTTTTAGCATTTTAAAATTTCACTAGTCATCCTTATTGTTGAATTTGCTTTTTTTTAATATCATTTTTATTTTCATTATTGAAATCCAAACAGACTGCGGTAAGAGGTCCTACAGGCGGTGATAGACCACCGGTAACCAGCTTTTATTGAAACCCCTGAAGGAAAAGCAGGATTTCATGAAAATGTTACATCAACACTGTATGTGGGGAGAAATAAACAAACAAGTCACATTTAGAAGGTATTATATATGCAATTTTTGATACCTTAGCTGGCCATGTGCTTGTTAAAGTCAATGGCAGCGAGCTGGTTCCTCAGTTTGAAGCCCACATATCTGGCAATATAAATTGCAAGTTATGGCATGACTATGTACATTACAACCCCCAGCATTATGTTGTAATAAGATGTACTTGAATCAGTACTTACGAGTAAGAGTGTCTCTCTGATGCATACATAAGCAAGTGGTTGTGGAACGACTCTAGAAACCCAGTGTGTCTAAAAAGACAAGAACACATAAAATGTGAGAGCCAAGCCAGTCATCACTGAGACATAAAACAATGACGGGAAAATAGTGTTAAGGAATAAGAAGTCTCCAATTTGACAATTTTACAGATAATATTTATGGACATAAACTTTTCATACGAGTGTGTACAGTGTACCTTCATTTACCAACCTAACATTTGTAACTTGTCAAATATTTAGGTTGGATAATACATGTACCTCTGTTACATTGCATAATAAAATGTTTCAGTGTTAAGGCTGACTCATTGTTTGTATTTTGCTGTTTTTACTTTGATGTACACAAACACATGTAATTGATTTTTGGTTTTCAACTTGAAAAATCTAGCATGCAAAGGCCATATCACTTACATGTTGTTGATTGTTTATATGTGAAGAAAATACCTGAAGTTTACATAATACGAAAGTGTCCTCAGTATGTTCTTATCCATCACAACCTCCCTCAATGCATTGTGGGCTGGAGTATTCTTCTTCAACCAAGGCTTGTTCCTGTCATCTGCACTTAGAGGTTCATGGGCACACTTTCCTTCTCCACTTTCTGCCAATAGCCACTCATGCTCATCCACAACATGGTGCAGAATGCTAATCCACATTTCCTTTGAGAAAATGACACAATCACCAACAGCACAGTACATGTACAACACTACACAATAGCATACTACAGCAAGTACTGTAAGTAAAGCTATGCATAAGCTAACTACAAGCATGTGTCTGTTGCAGAATGACAACCTTTTGAACATGTGGCAAGTTCACAATAAGTGCATGGGTGTATTAAGTTTTGGATGGATGTGTGCACCCAGGCCTTTAAATGTCAACCCCATTTTAGAAAGGGTTCGTAATAGGCCACTTTCGATATATTAAAATTCAGCTTGATAGTGAGGCCTAGAGGACACAAACAAAAGAAATGAATAGACATGGTCATTCAATTTCCTTTGTTTGTGTCCTCTAAGCCTCGCTGCCATGCTAAATTTTGATATATCGAAAGTGGTCTATTGAAATGATTCTGCATTTGTAAATATAGGCAACTTTAGTTTTTGAAAACCTTGTTCCTTGTAGTGAATTTCGCAAATTCCACTACAACACTTAAAATGTTTTAAGATTTCTGTTCTCTACATATTGTACATTTGAAATACAATAGTTCAGCTTCTGCAGAAAATTTTTTTTTCACCTTCAGCTGATAACAAGCAAATGCAAAGCTTTCATGCTTTAGCAATATTACACGCTGCTATGGAAAATGTTCTAGATCATCAGTCCCAAAAGCACAACCCTCTTGGGTGCCACAAACCTGTATAGCTGTCGTGAGGGAATTTAAACCCCTTGTGGCCCAATTAGATTTCCACAAGTAAATGATGAATTGCGGCTAGTACTGACAGAGTGTTACCCTCATGTTATCAACATTGCCATTGCAGCATCTGGAACAGTACCAAATGTGATTTCTAACTGCACTGATCCACAACCCCAACTCATCATTTCCTTTTGACTGTGAAGCCTGTCAAATTACAGGTATCAAGATCTAAAATTAGAG
>NC_090883.1:15900305-15902805 GCF_036669925.1 Montipora capricornis
TGTATTGAATTGGTAGCTACGGCGATTGTAAACAATGTTGTGATTGATGAATTTAGTGGAGAGAACTGTACATAATGTCTGTTACAGAATTGTTTTTCACTTTAATTAAACATGTCAAGAACTTCAATGTTGTCAGAAAATGAGTAAGGTAAGTGTTTTTTTCCTCATGAGAATTTAGAAATAACTGGGGCAGCAGTATAATAATTTGAAATTTGATGGCTTACTAGCTACGTTTTCAGGGTTTTCAGTGGTCATTAAAATCAACAGTTTCTCTTTTCCATTTACCATGTGCAGGGCATACTTTCAGCAAATTGTTTCCTGAACACTTTAGGGTATATGCTCCTTCCAAATATGGATGATCGGGCTGGGAAAAATAGCTTTGAAAGTTTGACATTTTAGATGTTCTCACTTTACATGCACAAGCCACATCACCCATGAACTTGACATTGCCTTTGGAAATCACGCAGTGTGTCCACAATCTACCAGTAATTCACCAATCTCTTAACAGATTAGTGAATAATCTGTAGGTTACAGATTTAACTGTAGGCTTTTAGGCAATGAGAAGACAGATGGTGACTACAGTGTATAATAAACAGATTAATCGTATTTATGACAACATTCTCGACCGTGATTGATTGTCCGCGTGCCTATTTGTCACGTAATTGGCAGGCAATCATATGGGTGTCCAATAACAGGTGTCTGATTTGAGCTGTTTGTAATTGGATAACCACATGATTTTCACATAAATCATACCTAATGGCGCTATAGATGTCTCTGCCCAATAGAACTTTGCAAAAGACATTATTTTTTTAATTCCAAAATTTGTTACAGATACATGTACGATTAATTAGTGATTGGACCTGCATGCCATACAATATAGGGAGTAATCATACTCATATTTTGAAATCACTTGGTCCAATACTATTACTAATCGTATCTATAACAAAATTCTCGATTGTGATTGGTTCTCCGCGCACCTATTTGTCACGTAATTGGAGCGCGATCACATGGGTGTCCGATTACAGGTGTCCGATTTGAGCTTTTTCAAATCGGGCACCTGTAATTGGATACCCACGTGATTTTCATGTCAATTACGCACGCTTTAATGGCTTCCTTAGCAATGTTTTCTACAGTTTCCAAAGGTTAGGATAAGCGCTACGGACGTTTTCGCTCAAAAGAAGTTCTTAGAAGACACTTTTAATTCCGAAATTTGTTATAGATACGATTAATTATTAATTGGGCCGAGTGGAGTACAATTCAGGGAATTATTGTGCTCGTAATTTCAAATCGGCCTCGCGCTTCGCGCTCGTCCAATTTTTGAAATTACTTGCAAGATTACTGCCTGAATTGTACTCCACTCGGTCAAATTACTATTGCTAAATCTATTTTGAAACCACTGGTTTTTCTTGCAATCTGATTGGCTCTCAGTAGTCTGATTTATTCATGAATTTTTTTGTCCTAAAATTTGCATCTTTTTCTCAGCTAATGAGAATGGGACAGTAAAACAGAAGACCCAATTAGATTTCAAGGCTAGTTTAAAGAAAGCAATAAAATTTCAGGGAAATGAAAGACAAAAAGCCACTGTGTGCAGATTTTGCCACTGTTATTATAAGTGCCATCAATGCAGTTTTTTTTCAAAACAATTGACGAATTTAATTAAATACAGTTTCTGAATGGCGATTATGAGTTCCTTCAGGCTAAAGAATTACTTTAAGGGAAGTTTCAAACTTACAGTGTCCATTTTGATAAACATCGTGGCGATTTTTCTTCAACATCTTTTCGAGATCTGTTTGATACTGAGTTCAGAAAAATACAAACAAACGAACACCACATGAGAACGAATTCAAAAGCATGCATCTCAAGAAGGTAGATGTTTCCACGTTTCCGGTATCTTCAAAAGAAGCAATACAAAGGCTCAATCTGAATAAAACACAGTCGAAATACACCGGCTCCACAAAATAGTGATCTGAAGCTGGTGGCAGTCATGCTGTCACGGTGATGATGTGTATCCCCGCCGCATCCACTGGGCCTCGTGCACTTCACAACTCAAAAATTCACCAATTCCTTTTCTAAAGGCGACGAGAAGTCTCAGCATTTTCCGCAGAAGAACAGAAGACCTATGATCATTGATTCAGGCGACAATAACTGAATTGTTGTGCACATTTTAACCTCTGAACTGCGTGATCCTTTGTTTGAATAGGTTCTCGCCACGTGACATCGTTGGGATGTAAACGGATTTCCGGTTCTGCTAATTTTGACAAACCAGCTAAAAATGGATTTAACTAATAATGGTAATTGACTAAGTTGAGTCCAATTTGGCCTGAAATCATCCGCGTGAATTCAAAATCGAACAAGCGCACAGCTGCGAGAGCTCGATTTAAAATCACAAGTAAGTTTATTAGAGACCAAACTTAGCACGATACGAAGTTCAATTACTATTAGTGAATATTTTGCCCATCAACTATGTAAAAGTACTTATAGAAAAAGATTTTAGATTAAG
>NC_090883.1:15910305-15915305 GCF_036669925.1 Montipora capricornis
CCTCAGCCTTCGGCTTCGGCTGATAACACTTACCTCGATCGATCGACCTTGATTATTCCGGATATCACAAACACCTCATCCAATAATTGTTAATGTTTATATTTACTCATTTGTATCATGTTTACATGCCATAAATCAACATGTCACCAACTTTCGCGTCTGTAAAGATTTACCGCTCAGGGCTTGAAATTAACGAAAAAATCAAGTCGCAATTTTGCGACAAGATACGAAGATTTAGTCGCAATTTCGCAAAATTTAGTCGCAAAATCGTCGCGCTGCATTGTGTTGTCAGCGGTAGAGCAAAAGAATATGAGCCCACAATACTGGTGTTGAAAGAAACTGCTGAAAATGGTGAATGATATCGAAGGAATGGAGTTTTGCATGTAACATCGCAGCGAAATTACGCTACAATTACGCTATCTTCCGTTTGAAAGAAAATTCAAGGCAAGAAACAAAATAATTTTGTCATTTCTTCATTGATTTTAGTAAAAAGAGCAGCAAAGCGGCAACTGCTAACCCTTTCGTTTCGAAGGAGCGACGATGAAAATTTGCGACTTCTCCAGATATTTTAGTCGCAAAGGGATAAAATTCAGTCGCAAAAGCGACTGTATTGGTCGCAATTTCAAGCCCTGCCGCTCATACACGCCTTATTACGTGCGAGTTCAAAAGAACCTTTCGTAGTCATAACTTCCCTTCCTTTATAAGAAAAACGATAAAAATTGGGCCACTTGCCGATGGCATGATGGCATTTAATTTGATTATAATATTGTTTCCTATCTCTTGAAAACTTTCCCTGAAAATGGCATTTGGAACTTCTAGCAAATAGGGAACTTTTGTAACGTTGCTGTTTTTATTACCGAGGTGACTTTGAATCTATTTTCAAAAAGGAAAGATTGCTTCGATTCCTTAGATTTTTCACTGGTAGATTACCAGGTAACTGATCTTAGTTATGTGTGATTTTCAGCGAATTTGGCTTAATAAATTGATGGAGTAATGTTTTCAAAATAAGGAAACCAAAAATGGGGTTTTTCTGATTCGTGATTCCATTCATTGGCATGAAGAGTCAAACACTGACACGGCAGATTTTTTCTGGCCGTCATAACTCAAATTTGATTTAATGTGGTAAGCGAGAGAATGGTGTGGCATATAAATGGTAAGGTAATAGCTACATTTCGGCAAAGAAACCGGGATTAAAGCTCTTAACAAAGTGCTTACCACGAAATCGGGCACTTTTGTAACCTCCCAGCCGTAGATTTGCATGCCCCTCAGTCATTTCTACGTGGTATTAGCTGACTACTTGTTTGCATTGGAATGGCATGTTGAAGTGTATTTCAATGTTTGAATCGTTTTGCTGCATGCATAATTGGGGTAGCTATTGCAAAAAGAGAATAGCGTTGCAAAAGTGCCCTATTTTTCTTCTAGAGAGAGAGAGAGAGAGAGAGAAAGAGAGAAGCAGTCCTTTAGGATGATGGGAATGTCTGACTGTAGTGAAAACCCTGGTGATCACGAATCAACAATAGTTAATATTGCTTATTGAGATACATATGTATGTTACAGGAAATACTGTATTATTGGAAGCCCCAAACCCGGTAAGACCTTTCTTTGTTTTTTTTTTTTTTTAAATTGGCTTACCCATGACTGATACAGTATTCTTTGAAGTTGAACATGTCATCTGTTCAGGAAAGCTAGCATATAATAGAGCAGGGGTGACACATTGGTGAGAGCACTCGCCTTCCACCAGTGTGGCCCAGGATCAATTCCAGGGTTTGATGCCACCTGTAGATTGAGTTCATTGGTTCTCTACACTGTGAGAGGTTTTTCCGTGGGTACCCTGGTTTTCCCCTCTTCTCAAAAACCAACATTTGATTTGGTTTGTTGTGATTTCAGTTGATTTGTAGTAGAGCACTCATGCTCCGCTAACCTTGAGACTTCAATAAAGTTATCACTATAATTATTAATATCATTGCCGCATGCCTTTAAGTCCTTGAATTATTTTACAAAAAAAGAAAATCCAAGGTACACTCTAAAAGCAATATGACACTGTCTACAACAAAGTAACAAAAGTAACATCAAAAGGGGTGGGGTTACATGTCCAATCCCTCCTGGTCATAAAGTCAATATAAGAAGCCATCTCTGTCAACTTTCCAGGTCCAGAAGCAGTTAAAATTGCACCTGTTCCAAGGTGGGTGTGGCTTTCTAAAAGCACTGATTCACCAGCTGAACCTATGAGCAAAAGCATAGATTTGTCTGTTGGTAAGATCAATACTGCCGCTAGCTTGGCATGGTTTGAGTTTGCCACCCGACGCTGGAGTTCACCTGCAAAAAGAGAAAAACTGTTGAACTGGTATTCATCCCCACATTTTACCACTCCTGAAAAACCCAGCTGTGGTTGATTTATTATCTCCGGTGCACTGTATGTTGGCTGCTGACTACCAAGCCAGTTGTAGCTGTGGTTTCCATAAATCATAAGCTGTTTAAACACAGTGATAAACTCTTTTGGTAAGCTACGTGGGGAGGGCAAAATCCAGTTAGCAGATGGTAAAAGATAATTGACTGCACCATACACTGCAATAATAGTACAGGCATTGCTGACTATTTGACCAGGTGTAACTGTTGCCTGAGAAACAGAAATGAGCCATTCAGTTGGCTGAAGTGTGTTTCCCGAGCAACAAATGGACCCTGTGGAAAACAAGAGAATGTTGGATTAGAATTTGTGGTTGCCTGTGGTTGGCTGGAACACCAATGACAAGAACAAGGTGTGGACTGTCCCCCAGTTGCACATATATTTGAGGGGCACACATGGCAAGACTTACTGATGGTCCCATTTGACATAAGCCTTCGATGACCTAGCTGGAGATGACCACAAGTGGTACAGTGGGGAGGCCTTCGTTGGGAGGATGGCTGGCGTGGTATAGATTGAGAAGATGTCCTTTCAGTTGTTGTCCTGCTTGCTGCTGGAAAAGAGGAGTGGACTGGTGGTGGTCTGACAGAAAGGCCTATAATCTGGAGAGTCAAATTCTGAAGAATTTGATCAACATTAGCATTGGCCAAAGATGTTAGGAGGACATCGTCACTGTCACCATCATTTCCAATGTCATCATCATCCACAGCAGCTGTTTCCATTTCCCCAGTGTCACCATTTTCATCACAGCCACATGCATTGTCTTTAGGACGAATGGATTTGTCAGCTATGGTTGCTAAGGACTTTATTGCAGTTTCAATCCCAGGTCTGCAAATGGGGCAAACATCAACCACGTTCAAACATATTAAACGAAAAGAATGCCAGCAACCCTCAAAAATTTCCCACGGTGTGTCTTCCACGATACTGCAATCTGGCAGATCACACCTTTTTCCCTGATCAGGATGGGGAGAAAACTGGAAGCCTAAAGGCATGAAGTCAGATTTCATAGGGATATCTCCAAACAAGGCTGGTACTTTCCATAAAACAAGATCCTTCCTTTGTCCTCGTGTTCTAGGTATGGGACAGGCTGCCTCAGTTCCATGGGAAATTGAACTTACTATGTTGACAAATATTGATGCAACCCTAGAAAATAAAGTATTCAATGAACGCCGACTAAAAGCATAATTCTTGGAAGGGGTAAAAGATGCACGAAAATTTCCCTGCCTTTCCCCAGCAGCAAAAAAAGAAAGCATTTTCTCTCACATTTGTTCAACGCTGTCAGCTGGATTGGTCAACTTTCTGGCAAGGCTGTGGACAAACTCAACAAAATACTCATCAACAACATTGAGTGAACCTGAATAAAAATCATAAATATCTTTGCAACCATTTGTCTTCCAAAATAAAATATTACTCAACCAAAATAAGGGAGCTTTGTTGTAGTTTTTTTCTGTGGAAACAAAAAAACATAATCCAAAGCCTGAAAATTGAACAAAAATAGTCGTCAAATCTGTTTAATTTGAACAAAATGCTGTAGCTGCAGAGTGCCAAAGGAATGTAATTGTCCAACAGGTTTAACAAAATGCCATACTGAATATCCTTCACCTGCGAAAACAGACTTTGTCACAGCCCTTACCAAAGTCCATCCACCATAAATCAGCTCCAACAAAAACTGAATCCTCCATGGCTTGGGCTTGTCTGCTAGTTTTCTGGCAGGAAAAACAGACTCATACACAAGTCTCATAAATGGCATGTAGCCCAAAACAATATCTTCATCAGCATTGAGGTCCACATGCAATGGCCCTAATGTGGGAATGACTGAACTGAGTGGATGCCGGGAGCGACCCTGGGGGACATTGCTTTGGGATGTTGTTGCTGGACTGGCTTTCTTATAACTTATTTGCCTTGGAAAATACTGGCCAGGCCAGTCTGCTGGCATTAAAACAACAAAGTTTGATAGATAGTCTCTTAAATTAGTATTTAACACAATATCAAGAGCATCTTCATAGTTAGCCTTACCTTTTAGAGGTAACTCAACAAAATCAATCAAATAAACATCCTTAAAGGAACGTAGAGAATGATTACCCTGTGTTTGATAGTCATGGCTTTCCATTTGATGCCTTGCCATGAGTGGATCAAAAAGTGGGCATGTCAACTCGGGCATTGATGAGCCAAATGAAAAGGAACATATTTGATTAAAAAACTAGTCAGAGTACAAGTTAGTTAACAGACGATTTGCATCAGTGCCTCTTGGGTTATGAATCAAATTAACTGAATTAAACGGAATGGGTGTTGCTTCTTTCACAATCTTTATAATGATGGTACACATGTGGTTCACTTTGCATGTGGTTCTGTCATCAGAAGGTCTTCGAATGGAATGAATCTTGTGATAATCATCTATCATCAGGGTAATGACATACTTCTTTTCTATGGCTTCTTGGATGGCATCTGTGCATGTGGAGATAATTTTTTTAGCAGTAGCTGCCCGATTCCTTGAAATGACTTTACTTGAACAGCTTGTTCCCAACTGCCGCTGAGTCTCAAGACCACATTCAGTAAGATTACAAAACTTAAGAAGTAAACCGTTATCCTCTTGAAAAAA
>NC_090883.1:15920305-15940305 GCF_036669925.1 Montipora capricornis
CTGCAAACGACAAAGAATAGCTTCAGTGCACTTCAATGGTCATTGGCAACAAATTTGGTCTGGTTCTTCACAGAGATCAACATTAAGGCCAGAGTGTGATTACAAAAGCCTACTTGTCCCGCTACACAAGAACAATTAGCTTTCTTGACATCTCCAGTCACAATATGACAGTTATTTTTTCAAAACGTAGATGAATGTTGGAGCTACCATTAGTTCTTGTGCACTTTCTGTGCATGAAATGTATAATTTGTTGATGCCACTCTTCCGTAATTGGGATGGCAATTGCAATGATTTATAACCATAATTTCCTATGATCGACCATAAGACTCTGTAACTTTTCAATTCCACGACTTTTCGGGTTTTATCACGATCTGTACAACTCTTGTAAAGTCTATGAAATCGAGACTAGATTTTAACATCTTGTTGTAAAAACAAAACCATGTAAGTTTTTATTATTGGCGCATGCATAGGCCAAGTTAAAAAAAAAACATGTTTCTCGCCCGGATTTCTATAAAAAAAGAGAGCGGGCGGGCGTTTTGTTTTGTTATTTATTATTTGCTATTGCATGCTTTCTTTACACATTATTACCTTCCCCCAGGGATACGTTGGAACTCTTAGGTCAAATGTTAATAAAAAGAAACAGATATTGATTAAACACAAGTTTGTTTAATTTTGATACGCACAAAGGGGTAACAGTGAAAATTCACATAATTTTGGTGTGTACACAGCAGCAATGGGCTTTACACATATATGATATTATAAGAACACCTTCTTAATGTCAAAAAAATACTAGAACGGTGTACAATATACACCTTTTGGGTGTATTGTGACACCGCCATAGGGTTTTGTTAACCCGATTTTCGTGTTATTTAACACTAGATCAGTGTTACCGTGACACAGGGTCCGAAATTAACTTTTTTCTAAGGGAGCCAAGTGGCGACTAACCTAAAAATTTTGGTCGCCAAAGACAAGTGTTAGTTTTTTTGGTTTGGTTGTATTACTTTTTTGTTTTACTCCAATAGTTTTAATTTACGTTAATTTATAGTAAAAGCACAAAATTTAAACTTTCTTTTACTATAATTAAACAAAATGTTTCCATTTAACACAATATTATTACATACAGCTATTAAAGGAGAGACTCACAACAGCCGTGTACCGATAACATAGTCCTACATCTCAATGAGCGTGTTTGTCAACGTTCATGCGAAGGCTTCAGATTTCTTTTTCTTATTATTTCCATTTAGCAGGAACTATACTGGTCTCCTGTAAAGTTCTGTGTACTAGACATATGGGGGCCCTCTTTCAATACTTAAATTTCTTCACCGAAACGCAACGAAAACGCAATAGTGCCAAGCCCTCACACTTTTTTATTGCTCGAACCAGTTCCCCACCTAAGTCAGTGGTCATTGATAAAAACTATAAAAACTATTGAGTTGATTATTGACCAACACAATCGCTTTTGTTCTTTTTGTACTGGCTGAAATTATCAGTTTGTTTTTAATGCAGGTGTACGGTACTTAACTACAACAGTAACAAGATTTAAGAGGCATGCGATCCTCGACAAGTCTGTCTTACACAGGTTCAACTCATTGCGAAAACTCCATGCAATTCCATTATGATGCAATTTACAAGTATCAGAATTAATTTCTACCGGCGATTTAGGGAATAACTTGTTGCCGAATAACTCAGTTTAACTTGTAAGGTATTTAAACACAAGTTAAAACTACAACTAAATAAATGGACCTCTGAAGACCTTTCAAGTCAATAAAATTAGTCATTTTCAAAACAGCCTTGTGCGTATTTGATTACTTAGTTAACTAGCTTATGTAAAAGCGGCATGTTACAGTCAATTGGTATCTCTGTTGGGATACAGAGTTCCACGGATGTGCTTCACTTCAGTGAAGATCTCTGGAAATGTGGCCTCGTCAGCCTTTCGCCTGCATCCCTGTTCCTTGCCAACCATTTATTGACGCTAGGTGTGGGGTCAAATTCGGCTGCTGGAGGGCCCCTTTGCTGAAATGCGAATCAAATCTTCCAACGTAGACACGGCGAGGTTAACTCGTACGGTGCTCTTGATTCGATTTTGGGCTGAAATCGCCCTTTCACACTGCGTGGCAGAAATTGGCTGAACAAGTAGGATTTCCACGATATGGAGAACATTTTTGAAGTCATCCTTGTAGGGCGTCTTGATGAGCAGGGTCTCCCACAAACTGGCATAGTCTTTGTCTCTAAAGCTAGTATTGACGAGAACCTTAACCCTTTCACCCCCGTGGGGTTCTCCATTGTGGAGTAAAATCATCTGGCGTTAGACAGAGTAAAATCTATAAGTGGCACTCTTGGGAGTGAAAGGGTTAATGGGGACATAGTTTTTAAGTGAATCTAGCTGTTGTTACCCCTTTCACCCCGTGGGGTTCCCCATTGACAAGTAAAATCGTCTGGCGTTAGAGTAAAATCTATAAGTGGCACTCTTGGGAGTGAAAGGGTTAAGAGAGAACCACTCTTTGGGAATGGAAGAAACATCACATCCAGTTTTCTGCAGTAATGGTTGAATTCTGCAGTAATGGTTGAAACCAGTCAACAAGGCGTTCAATTTTCTCGTTGCCAAAGTCGACCAGTTCCTTTTTGCTTTGTTGGCCAAGCATCAACATTGAAGACAAGGAGATCATTGATGACGTCCGCTGTTCCATACTTTGAGGTGGATTCCGAGTTGGAGGCTGAATTCATCAGTGAACCAAACCTCTCTTCAAGCCCAGTCAGGCACAACCCAATGGCTTCGTTCACTCTTGACTGAAAGCTGCCAGTGCGTACATCTCCTCTCTTTGGTTTGCCATTGAGCGACCCTCTCAGTGTAATGCCTTGAAATCGAAGCTCATCCTTGACTCCAGAATGCTGAAGCATATTCATAAACCATGTCAAATGTCCATTTGGTTCGGGACGGATCTTCAAGGCTTCAATTTTGGCCACTGTTTCATGAAGAAGTGATACTACCACCGGAAGGATGAGATCATTGCGTTGCATCTTCAGACTTAACTTAGCTATGATATCGAACATGTCTGCCAAAAAGTGACAGAACGCAGAAAACTGAATGCTCCTCATTTTCTCGGCAACATATTTGGCCCTCCCTTTGACATCTGCGTTCTTTGATGCTGCACTAAGGTGGTCCATGTGCGACAGCATGGCAGCGTATTGGCCAGATCCCTCTTTCCCTGGTTCAATCATTACTTTCAGGGCCCGACTGATATGGGGAAGCCACCTTGTTCCACTAACTTGAGTGGGCTTTAGAACATTCACACCAAGCTTGCTTTCCATGGTCTGCAGCTCACGCGTACTCTTGGGACTATAGTGGTAAGTCTTCCATATTAGTTGAAGAACTTCATAGACGGTTTCAACAAGCTTGCAACTTCTCTGCATTTCCAGTAGGGCTAGTTCGAGACGATGCGGAAGGCAATGGAAGTCGATAAGGTGAGGAACGTCTTGTCGTAACAAGGCTACAACACCCCCTTTCTTTCCGAGGTTAACAGAAGCACCATCTGCTCCCATTCCCGCCAGTTTTCCTTTCCAGAGATGAATGCCGCTCACTTGAAATGCACCATTCACAGTGTCTAGGTTACCTTAAACGTTAAATCATTTAATAATTAGTTTTGTTAGAGTGATTTTACTAAACCCGTGGAATAGTAACTACACTATTAGTTAGTATTACGCATTAATTCCATTGTTTTCTTTTGTTTAGCTCTGACTCTTACGCACAAATTGTTAGATGGTGTTTCACGGGTTAAGTAAAATCACCCTATCATGACTTTCACGCAATAGTGATATTCATGGAAACATTCATGTTACGTACAGATGGGGTATCCTATCAGTCTGTCCTAGCTCACCCCACCAACATTTTTTAATCATGCCTTACTTAGTTACTGTAACGGTGCACAGTATACTCTAACACAATAGGTTTTCTTAGCCTTATCCTTGGCTAGCCCCAGCATTTTAAATTGGATTTCTCAATATTGTCTAACTTACAAAAAGGTTACCTTGTGCATGTGCATGGGCCACTTCCTTATGTCCTACAAGTCGATTTGTAGGCACCCCATCCTTGACAAATCTGCAGTGGACAGTCTCGTTTTCTCGTTTTCTCGTTTTCCACTCGCATCTGTTGCACTGTCAATCATGACGCTCACGTACCTCTTCCCATTAATTTCGCTGGCTAACTGTTCCGTTATAACCGAGCTAACAAGAGAAACAAAATTGTTGCATCCTTTGTCGTTTCTGTACGTCAGGCTAATTTCTAGGCCATTTTTTCTTTGAAGTGCAAGAATGGGCTCAAACTTGCTGAAGGACAATTCCTCCTTTGCTATGAAATAAGCCGTGTTTATTTCGGCTTCACCGTCTTTCCGGTGTTTTTCTTCGGAAGCCTTTTCCCCTTTTTGAAAGCTTTGTGCAATTGTGGAGTTTTCCACTGGCTTTTGCTTTCCTAAGACAGCATCTTGGGCACAGAGATGACCACCACCAATGTTATGTTTTTGTAATGTCTCCTTTTTAAATGTGCCGCAACCCGCCAAAAATTCTGTTCTGCCAGCCACATGTGGTGCACTGCAACATATTTTGCACGTCATCACATTTTGGTCTTCATGGAAGACTACTCAGGGAAATTCATCCTTCCACTGTGACATGAACTTGCGTTTAGGTGCAGTTTTAGACTTCTTAGCAATCCCTTCTGCCTTCTCTGCTCTTCTCTTCACGTCATTCTTGGTTTTTCCACTGCTTGAACTTGCCGGTTTTGTGGGATTTGCGACGACTTAAAAAACGACAAAATAGTTCCCTGTTTGGAGCCTGTGCTTTTAGTTGTTTCACCTGCTGCAGGGGACGCCTCACGTATCCATATGACTGGAACGAAGTGATTCGGGGTGAACCATGCATTCGGTCGGTTTTCCAGGCTGCCTTCTCTTGACCACAGTATGAAGAAAGGTTCCACTTCACCATCCAGACTAGCTTCTCATGGATTGAGGAGCTTGTGCATCAATGGCCAATATCGAAAGTTGACTTCCAGATATAAAGAATATATCACTGAGGCAAGAGCCATCATGTGAACTAAAGAACCCCACACCCCATTTTTGCAGCCAACCAACGCCTCTGCTTTAATAGCATTGATCCTACTGCCACCAAGTTCTAACGGTATTTCAAAAAATTTCGTGATCAGCATAATATTCAGCATTGAAGTATAACTCTCCAGCAACAAGAATATGCAAGCCTTCACTGCGAGATTCATTGCCACAAAGGAGTAGTGAAGCCGAATTATACAAGCAATTGCCATTTCCAGTTGATTTCAGCGCCACAGGATTTCCACTTGGCTTAGCAGCGATCTCATCTTGTATTAAGCTCGTTCCAAGGTCATCCCGAGGCAGCTGAGTCAAGTCTACCGCATCGGATTGTACAACAGAACATGTATCTAACTTGTTGAAACATTTCAAAGCGGTGGTTTCGTCTCCTCAGAGCAGCAAATCACGAAATAATCGCAAAGAGCTGAAAGCCATCTTTCGCATGTGTAGTACGCCACAACTCGTATTTCAGAATACTTTATTAATCAGAAGCCATGAGAAGCCAACTCGATTGCTCAGAAGCAGCTCTTGGCTTCTGGTTGGATAATGACTGCACGATAGACTGTTCATTAGTTAAAAGTGGCCATACTTTTGGGCCTCTTGTTTTGTTACTGGCATTTTTTCCGTTTACTGGTATTTAGGTAAAGTATTCACGATTTTCGCCACGTCACGTTTTCGCCCACGATATCAGAATTGCAAGAAGCCGCTGAAACAATATGGCGGTGAGTAATTATGGCGATCGTAAAATCGTCGCTTCGTTTTACTACAATTCTCCACAGCAACTTTATGTTTTCTTTTAAAAAAAGCAGATTTACCTTGGAATTCCAAATGCTGAGGGGACAAAAGGTTAGTCGCCTGCTGGCGACCAGTTCTAAATTTCTGGTCGCCAATGCTCAATTTTTGGTCGCATTGGCGTCCAGTCAGTCGCAATGTCAGACCCTGTGACACTGAAAAGGTGTTTTCAAACAGTCAAAATTGCCGTGATGTGATAGTAACACCAGTTTGGTGTAAAGTTACTCCAAACTAGTGAACGACCGAACACCTTCTCGGCGTTCACACAGCTGCAAGAAGTTACACTTTTTTTGTGTTACGATAACAGACTTGATTTTTCTGTGATGTGTTTTAAACAGCAACATGAGGCATCATACCATCTATATCGCAATAGGAAAACCTTAAACAGGACTATGATTTAGCCCCCCTGAAAGCTCTGGTGATTTTCTTGTGTGACTTGCATCCCTTTTCCTGGCATTCACTTCAGAGCGGGTAAAAGTCCTCTCGAATTACTAGCTCGACCTCAATTCCACATTTATGAGTATAATAAAGCTTACATATACAATTCATAAGATCGATAGTTACAAAAAAACTTACCTGAACTACTATCTTCATGTTATTTGCTTTCTTTGACGAAAGCGAAAAAGGCAAAACATAAATATATCTATTTAACAGTTATGATCAGATAAACCGTTTGTATTTAAATACATGTCATGCCATGCTCACCTCAAAGTGAAGGTATTCATCTCGTCGGGGAACTAGGAATGGTACACTGTAGGTGGTGAAGCTGTGAAAACTCTTCTTGCGAAGTCCTTGGTGCACCACACACACACTCTTCATCTGAACACTTCTTGATGCTAAACTGGTAATGACCTTTCACACAGTGGTTATCAATAAACTGTTGCAGCTTCAAGGACAGCTTAACAGGTTGGGATGGTTGCGAAGATGGAAGTAGTGTGTTCGGATCAAATTCCCCATCAATGCGTTTCAGTTGGTTCGCTAGCTACAAGAGTTCCCCATTTGTGGCCGTGCTGAAAACTTTGAAATTTTTGCCTTTGAGCTTTAAACACAAGAAAACACTGGCGATAAGTGTTTTGCAAGGCTCTATGCTGTCCTCAAGGGTTGCATACTTCTTTGATAAATCTCGGATTGACTTCAAACTATTTGCTGCTTGCAAATGCTGCTCCATTGATTTCGTTCTTACCCTCATCACACCAATTCCTTGAAGTGCCAAATAGAGATTTGACATAACCCTTTCTGCTGGGTTCTTCCAGCTATGATTAGGGGGTGTCGGGACAAGAATTAAGAGATCTAGATTTCTTTGCATGAAATAAGCAACCTGTGCCAGTTGTGTGCGAGGAAAGCGCAAGTTGTGATCAGGTCCTCCGTTGTGGTAATGGTACACTACGGGATTATTCTTGCCATCTTCACTCAAAACCTTATCAAGTTCACTAGCGTGTCTCAATGCCGTTGACTTTTGAAAGGCATTTTCTTTAAGACCAACATGCTTCTGGCCATCGTAAAAGCTACCATCCATATTTTGTGGGATCTCCATGTCCAAACCAACTGATGGTGACAATGAAAATTTGGTAAAATCATGGTCACCAACCATCATTGTCTGGTTGATTTCAACTACAACTCTCTTCCCTCTCTCTACTGCTGCCACAGGGTAGTCTGGCTCGCCAACCTTGACAGTGTGTTCATCGTCCTCACAAACGAAAGTTGTTATTTCTCGAAACTTGACGCAAAATTCCAGCCAGTTTTTTTATGTGCTGCAGCAGAAGCACGATTAGGCCAAAACTGCAGTCGAAGCCACTGGACCAAATGAATAGCAGTTCCCTCTGGGCACTCTTTAGCAACCTGCTCATGCAAGTCGCGAGCACTCATGGCCATTGCCAGATGTGTGATTGCTTGCCCATCTTTGTCGACCTGGTCATGGCGCCGATCATCTACTGCAGTTTCCACTTTTGCCTTCACAAACTCTTCACACCTAGTAAGAGAATCTGAATACTGTTCAGGTTGCCCACTGTTCATTGCTCTTAAATCTCATACTAAGTCTGAATCTTCATTATCAAAAAGATGTCAGATTCTTTCATCCACTTTTTCCTCGGAAAGCGTTTTAGGGGCAGATTGATCACTCGTCAATTCTCTGTAAGCTTCACGTAAAATGCCACTTTTCATACCAGTAGCTCTGCCCAAATGCTGAATAAATTCCTTTCTCATAGAGTCTCTTTGATCTCAGAGTCTCTTTGATCCTGTCATTCTTCTGTAACAGGGCTGTCTCAGAATCATCCAGAAATGGGAGTTGCTTCCTGTATACGAATACCACACAACTTTACACGGGGCAACAAACTCGTCCACAAACTCATTTCAAATATTGGATCATACAGGTCATACAGTTGGGCGTGAAGTAAGGCTTCGTGCAGGATATTATACCTTGCCTTCTTAGTTGGAGTTATGTTGGTATGTAGAGAGTACACTTTCCACTCGTCAACAACAGTGTGCTGGACTTTACTTGCATGGACACCTTTACTTGCTGTGGCTTTCTTTTCCAGATAGTACGCATTTTTTCTCAAACTGTCGGCAAGGCGTAACAAACTCTCATATACCGCTTTCCACGCCTTTCGTTTTAGATAGGAAGAGCCGAATAATCGGAATAACTTCTGGGAGAGCTGCTGCGTCTTGTGTTATTCGAGATTTCCTAGGGAACGTTTTCAGTGCTTTGATTTCTCTGGTTTATTGTAGCCCTGAAAAGCTCAAACATGGTGGGGAAAGGACATCCACGATCCTCCAAGGATTTTGCATGCCCATCTAGCTCCCATAGTGTGTCTCCCAGTGCTCCAAGAAATGCTTCCCCTTGTTATTTGCACTCGTCAGGGCTCCAACCTAACTCGTTCTTTTCCAGCCACTTCAAAATATCATTCTTAAGTGCTGTCTTCTTTGTATGTTCTTCATATAGAGGAGGCAAATGTCTGCTGCTTCTTTGAGTAGACATCATAAGGTGGGAGGGATTAACAGCTTGTGCTGCTGGAGAGTCTTCACATAACCTCCCTGCATCTTTTTCTTCAGATGTATTCGTTGAATTCATTCATTCATCCATTCATTCATATGGAATACTGCTAGCAGTTTGTGACCTTCCCCCAGAGTATCAAGTGTGATAAACAAAACAAATAAATAAATGGAAACAATAAGTCAATAAATATCATTCAACTTGTATTAATTACAACAAGAAATAGAAAACTTAAGTCCAAAGCAACATTTTGAATATCCTACCATGAATTTTGGAGTCAACAATTGCATTGATTTAGGTGTTTATTACAATACATAGTGTATAAGATCTGGATCTCAAACAAAACTTTATAGAAATATATAAAAGCCAAACATGATTTTTATGTCAGTTTTAGCAACATTTAATACAAAGTCGGCATACACCTTCTTAATAACTAAACAAATGTAATAAGTAAACATTAGGCTTTTTAATTATAACAATGGAATCTATAAAACACAGGAGCTGAAGTAAATAGTCCAGCAACCAAAACAGACAAAGCTCTCAGCACAACCAATTGACTGTTTCCTCAATGCAGCACATTACTGCAGAGTTTCTCATCGAAACAGTACAATCCTATGTGCCCAATTCATTTAGAACACAAGTTACAAGTCTGTGTGATGATGTCAGTTTGACAACAAATGCAACATGTTTGTCTGCTATTAAGTAAAAGAACCATTCATATCAAAACAATATTTCGCTGGTTGAAGAAGTTCAGCTTGATTGATTCAAGGCAGCTCTGTATCACTTAAAATTTTTGTGTCACAGTCGCTAGGGTATAGACCTCTTTCATAATGGCGGCCAAATAAAATATTCTTTTGTTTTAATGCTAATAAGCCCTACTAGCGTCGCTACGGCGAGCAAATTTCAAAAGAATATTTGTTTCAAAACGAGGGCAGTAGGTCTAATTAACATAAATACAAAAGAATATAAAGTAGGTCGCCATTTATGAAAGTTGTCTATGTATATGGTTCCTTCTCTTCAAACATCACAAATATATCTTCTTCTTTCTGCCTGGCTGTCAACTGTTTGCCTCGATCTGTTAATTGCACTCCACCACCAAGGGAAAGTTTCATATGATCGTACAGAACAGCCCCCATTTCTTCTGACTTTTCCAGTAGTGGCCTGATTCGAGGGTGAATCAAACCTTCATAATGACTCTTCCATGAAATGCCTAACAATTGATTGCGTTATATGATATCTTAAGTTGTGTACATCTGCTTCAGGCATATCACTTGGTGTAAATGTATCCATGAATAGTGACTCAAAATGTTGCTTACAGATTTGTTGTATGTCAAGGAAGATCTCCATTTTTACAGCAGAATAAAATGGCGACTATTTGTGAGGAAAACCACTGAACACGTCTTGCACATTGGCTTGAACGTGGTTTGTGAACTGCTCTTTATAAGCCGCAACTATTTTGTATGTATTGAGTTTAAATAGAGATACAAATCTAGTGCAAGAGTTGGAGGTCAAATTGAGATGTTATTAATTTAGAGCTATGATATTTATTTCTAGGGGATATTATGAATATTTCATGACACAGAATAATTTTATAATATAAAGCTATTTGCATTCCTCACCTGTGTTGTTTGAATATCGATGTTCTTTCCTCCGTTCTCAAATTCGCTGGATGCGAACTTACAAAATAAATCCTGTAAGGTGATTGTCCTATCTACTACTGACCTTGTGTACCATGTCTTTAGTATTTTACCCTGAGTTCGAATAAGGACACAGACAAATGCCATCTCTCTATTTTGAGTTTTCTTTGTATGAGACAGAGGAGAACTAAGTACAAGGTAAAAAAGTGGCACCTGTTGGTTTTTGCTCATAAAAAATAATAAAAAAAGAGAGGCGGTGCTGAAAAATGAAGCGGGCAGGGACGAGAAACGTGTTTTTTTTTTACTTGGCCTTACACAGCAATGTTTGTTTACACTGGTTGACAGTTAATATCGTTTTACATCGCATGCAAATTTTTTACAATGTGTACATGGATAGAATGTAAGCTTGTAACATTGGCCCTAGTACGATTACTAGAAATATAGTCGATAGAATTGTATTTTTTTCTTTGAATGGATTGTAAATAAAGTGATTTGCAAGACCGGAAAGTTTGTCTGTACTTGTTATGAATCAAAAGCTAATATTAGGCAGCGAACGCAATAATATCTAATACAGATTATATTTCGCTACTATGAATTGTCGCCCTGCAAACCTGAGACAACAGCGATGTTCAGTAGAGGATTCGTTAAGTAAATAGGAAACCTAAAAGAATTAAGTGGCAGTCTCTCTAAAAGCGGTCCACTGCATTTCGGGTATTTCTCTCAAAGTTTTCTCAGTGAACTATCTTGTGTCATAAGTAAATGTAAAGACTTAATTTTTTTGCAAATGCGGCAAAATAATTTTTTTAGAGTTCAAAACAATCATAGCCGGAAAACGCCTAAATTTGAGCGTTTCAAGGACGCAAAATTGCCTAAATTGACAAGCTCACTGCTCAAAGACCACCAAACGTAACAAAAAATTGTTATTATCCTTAGATTAAGTGATCCTTCAAAGGTAAGAAACGCATGTTACTTTTGATATATTATGTTTTGGGGGATCCTGAAAACCTATCTATTACCACCCGTTATATCACTTTCTGAAAACCTGCGAAAATAGCTTGTCTTCGCTGGCGCTTATTTCCCAAGTGCAGACCCAGCCGCTCAAAACTCCAACTGAATTCCTCTAAACAAGGGTTAGGAAGCATAGAAATGCAAAAACACCTTGTGCTTTTTATCTTCCTTTTCCACAGCGACTTTGAACTTTCTGTGCTTTGCGCGAAGCTCACACTTCATTATGCAAATTAGGTTGTCACGCTAATTCAGATTGTTTTCATTCAAAAATTAACCATGCCACATTTAAGATACAGGGATCCGACAAAAACTAAAACTCAGAAACGGTTTAGATAGGGAGCATTGCTGAATTATTATCAGACGCTCTGTAGAAAAGTCAGGAAAACGTGGTCGGAATATCTGCAAATTTATGTCACGTTCTATTACCTCTACTAGTCCTATTTAGAGACCGGTCAGTTTACAAAACCTTTCTAGTGTTTTGATTCTTTCTTTCCATTTTCTACTGATGTTTCTAAAATAAAACGTACTATTTAGCCGATGTTAAAACTTGAAAATTGATATCAAATCTTGACAGAACACTGTAATTGAAATCGACAACATCTTGACCTTCGTAATCTCAGCTGCGTTGCACAAGCCACAAAGATTTTACCTCCTTATCCGCTCGAAATACTGCAAAGTCAACCAATATGAACAGGTTCGTACAGTGTGTATTCGCTTTAGCAATACTCATTATCTTACACTGAAACTTTTGCCTGCTCTTTGGTTATAATGGAATTGCGATGCATTTGGAAAACACTTCAAAATGAGCATCGACTTGGTGGACAATTATTGTTCTCCTAACCACGTACTTCTTTATTTAATAACGTTTTCGTAACCAAATCACTCAGATGACTCTCAGATCTTTTACTATAATACAGAAGAGCGGGAATCAGGATGATCAAAAACTCAACACAAGGATGGGGATGGGTTGTGTACAATGTGTGGTGAGGTTAGCCTGACCTAATAGTTATATGAACTCAGATCCCTCTCAGGGGCAGTTAATTTGACCTTTTCCCTATGAAGCAGAGCCCCTATTACTTCTGAAACTGCTTTCAATACATTACAGCCGCATAAAACACCAAATGACCCTAAAGGGTATTAGTGGTCGTGAAATCCGTTTCAATCGCTTTCTTGAGAAGTGACGTTCAATGTCGTTTTGATGATATACGTATAACATATAACATATTTTATATGAAGTCACAAGTTTGGAGCATGCGCATAACCAGGACAATTTTCTGCCATGTTACAATTTTATATCAATCTCGACCCCAGAACTCTTCTCTTGACTGAGGGAGAGAAGAGCTCTGGGGAACCCTGAAACAAACTGTCTTCTCGTTGGTTTTCGTGAAGAACAATCAAAAGCATCTGTAATGGGTCAGTTCATGGTTGCACGAGGAGTGATCAGGCGCCATAAGCTTCAAACAGCCAATTTTTGGATACAAGAATCCTACGGAGCATGTTCTCCTAGACAGAGTTTCCCAGAGCCTTGGGTCGATACAAGGCTCTGGTGACGAGAATGAATTTTATACATAGGCAAGGTAAGCAAAATCGCTGCGCATGCTCCCTAAATTTGGATCCGACAGGTCGATGCCCCCGGGGTGGGGCCATTTCTCGCAGGGAATCCGGTCTAAACTCTTACGGGTACCACTAATACGTAGTCTCGTCCCAGATCAGTTATATACAAAAAACAATCCCTTTCAGGAGCAAGTTTCAAGAAAACGTGTAGTCACCTGCCTACTTTTTTTAAATAACAGTGTCTTTGACTGTCATCATGGTTGGGTGTTATAACTACATTCTGAAACCATTTCCTTCACTTTTGTAACAAGAACTGCCTTGGTATCTCTGGATCGAAATGGGACGTCGAAATGTGTACAGATCTCTCTAAGCATCTTGACCTTGAAAGTTGGTAGCTTCGCCTCTCTTGCAAACGTGCACAGATCGTAAATATCGTACAAGATCGGGTGGGTCAAACCTACTTTCCCCAGGACAGCTTCTCTTGTTTCTCTCAAATGCTCCTCGTCTAACTTGCAAGCGTACTCTGCTAAATCGTCGTCCTCTTCTGTGTCTGTATCCTTCTCACCTCCACTCATTAACTCTATTCCCTTCTGACTTCCCTGTTTGATGCTTACAGACAATCTCGAAAAGAAACCTTGAATTTGGCACTTCGAGAGCCATTCCGTTCTATCGAACATTCTCTCTCCCTCTATTGTGGAAGCAGTCCGCATATCCTTCGCAACCTGGGCTGGATCTTCTTTTTTACCAGTGCCTTGTCCGATGTTAAACTTCTGTATCAGATACTGCCTAACCTTTTGAGAAAATCTCACACTTGCGTGTTTTTTTTGAAGTGCCCATCCCATTTGCAATTGTGAGGTACTTATCAGGGATTCTGTCTCCGTCGTTGTTGCTCCGCTTGAACTTTCACTTTGCAAAGTCAATGTCTGGAAGTGATCAACCCAGTCTCTCCTCAGTTTATCATAGAGACCCTCATTCACGGGCTGGGGCATTGTGCGATGATCAAACAAATTCATATGGAGGTCAAGGTCGGCCTGACTTTGAAACTCTCCAGTGCAGCTAGTTTCAGGCCATTCGAAGAGCCTTTCCTCATTGACCTCGGCTTTGCTTTGCTCTCTTAATGCAAACCGCCTAGCGGTAGTAGGGAAGAATGGGATCTCATCCAAGAGATTTGTTTTTTTTGGGGGGACAAATTACAATGTCATTCCATGGGATAAACTTCCCGGGACCAACATTGAAGGCTCTCCATACACGTAGGCCTTCGTGCGTAAACTTGAAGTTGTGCAGGTTACTATAGTTCGGAATCTTGCTTATCTCCAGCATTGCGCACTGCTCCTGCATTGCACATACCGTCGCTGTCGTGCCCTTTACTGGTCTCTCTTTTAAGGCGGTATACATATCTTGAGCTGAGACAACGTCATGGCCTTCGTTGCAGTACCTTCTAATAGCTGCCTTCATCGGACACAAAATCCTGTCACACATATCCTTTCCCGACTGAGGCTCGGAGTAGTCGTATCTCATGATCTTAATCCGAGCGGTACCCGAGTTCTTGAAAGGACGACACTAGCTTGCTATTGTGGTAACACCCTGCCTCATCTGATCTCAGGTACACTTTTTTAACTTCTGGATTTCCTTGCTTTATGGTGGACAGGAGATTTTCCAGGATTGATAGTACTGCAAACCAGTCTTGTCAACAACTGTTGACAAGGTGTACGTAGCAGGTTACTTCAAGGCTTTCGTCTCGTTTCGTGATAACGCTGCTCACGTGCCAATTGATTCGTCTCTTTGCAAACCACTCTGCCTGCTTCTCATGAAACTTCATGGCCGTGAACTTCATTGCCCAATCAACTACTATAAATGCTTCGTCTTCCTCAAGGGAGTTGAGAATTTGGCGCTTAACTTGATCTTGATTCTGCGCTCTGAGAACATGCGCTTTCCATTCAAAGATTTTAGAGGCAGCACCGGTTGCTTCATACTGTAGGTCATTTGCGTGATCTTTACCCAGCTGGGTCTTGTACTCGGGAATGGCATCTTTTACTTCTCCCACAACACTTTTGAGACTCTCACAGTTACCACATGCCATGTCGTGACTATGGCCGCATGTGTCTTTATAGTCAGTGTCACTGACATCGCTCAATGCAAACGCTCTACAGTGATCAGGGCAGCAGCTACCATCCTCTCTGCAGTGGTCGCGATATGTTGTCTTGAGATACAACTTGCCTTCATGTAGCCTCTTTTGAGCTTTTTCACACCAGTCGTTAAGAGCCCCAGCATGCTCTAACTCGTCCATGATTCTTAACAAGTCCTTAAAACCATCTGCACCATCAGCTGCTGTAGTATCAAGACTTCTCAATGATTTTCTCTGCGAGGCTTCCTGAACTTCAAGTACTCTCCACATGGTGGATCTGCTGATCGATTGAAATCCAGTCTGTTGGCAATGATCCAAGTACTGGTTGATAATCGTGCATCTGGCCACGGTGCAAACGACGTTAGGCATAGTAAGTTCTTCACCACTCTCAAGTTTAAGGGTGCGAGTACCGTACGCTGCGTCTTGGTAGTAATATGGCCTCATGGTAAACTCTAAAAAATGGTCTAGCTGGTGCTGGTTCAGACGGATTCTGTGCTGTGGTACTTTTTCAACAGGTACTCCGGGCCCACTAGTCTTCGTTTGAGCTCGAACTTTCTTTATTTTTTCAAATGGCTTGTGAATGTCTTTAAGCTCTTTTGTAGTGAATCGATTGGCATAGATACTCAGAATTTCTGTTTTCAAAGATTTAGAAGGTGCTTTCTGATACGCAATTACAAGGGCTTGGATACCAGCACCGCCAGTTTCCCCCTTATTTTGTTGTCGTTGCACCATGGCTTGGAATAATTGCTTTCCATCATTTGGCGCTATTACATCACATATCAGCTGACACGCTTCTTCTGCATTATGGATAACTGCTTATCTGTCAGCATTAGAACAGTTTTCCCAGCAAGCTACCTGCAATTGAAGAGGATCAATCCTAGGCTTTCTTACAGCATTGGCAAGGCTGTCCATACAAGAGTTGAAAACTTGGACTGGACCTTCAACATTCTCTGGAGTCAGTCCAAATTCTTGCATACTGTTTTCAAATGCAAGCAGAGCTGAGGGCGTCCACGTTTCATCACTGCTGCAGCCACACCTCGAAACACAGGGTGTTAGGGGAGAGTATGTTGAAGACGCGAGCTGAGTTAACGCAGCTTCTTTACAAGGCCTTAAAATGAAAATTAATTTTATTTGAGAGCAAGCAAAATATTAAGAACATATATTTTTTCATAGCAATTATTTTTAAAAAATGCGGGTATGACATATGCTCGAGTACGGTAGGTATATTTGTACACCCAATATGCAATAAACGAAGCAAAAGTTACTTCTCTATGGGAATAACAAAGTGACGACAGGGTCCAATTGTGATAGAGAATGGCGTTTTTGCCATATTAATTGAAATTTTTAATTGCGTTTTTCTTCTGTTGACGCCATTTATGATGATTTTCAGCAAATAAAAAATGTCCAATTTATTAAATTGCTGTTACCAACAGATTCAAACTAATTAAATAGGATTTTGACAACATACCCAGCTGCATTCTTAAACGAATGGGGATTTCAATTTGACGTGTCATCCTGGGTCTTAGAAACTGTGGTTCATACCGCATAGCTTTATTTATATTTTTGTTTACTGGCATGCATGGTTAATGATTTAAAAAATAAATGTACTCGCACAACTGGGTGACTGGTTAGGTTCCTTTTCCGAAAAAGCATGTAAGACCCAGGGCATTTCTTTCACGAAAGCATTGTGTTGGTTGCGGCAGTTATTACAAATACCTGTAAATTGTTTTTAAATAGTCAGTCAGTAGTAGTCATAACAATTGTATAAAAATTATAGCAGGATTCGAGTTTAATCCTGTTTCTCATTTCTCAATAGTATGCAATATAAGTAAGGTACTGCACTGTAACTTCCCTAGCCCCTGAAAAAGCGATAAAATGTGTCTGTTCCTAACAAATTCTGGATGTAACATCATCCCAAGCACAACATGAATTTCCTTACCAGTGACATTAAGAACATCGCTTTGCTCCACAAATGTGTCTTTGAGTGAGAGGGGGTTAGGTGATACTTCGCAGTTTTCCCATTTTCTCCCCATTTCTTATGTTTCTCCTCGTTTTTCTGAGGGAGTCTTTTGTGAATTGGGTTGCGGGGGAAAAACAGATATCACGTTGTCCGTTGTATCCCAGAAGCAGAGCTGATTTTTTAATCAAGATGGGCCTTATTTATGAATATATTCCCTTTGTTTGTTGAGGTGTAACAACACAGTATGTTTCCCGAGATCCGAAATCTCCAGGGTCATTTCTTTGGGAACTTCACCGTCAGCTTTTACGTTTTCTTTGCTATATAAAACAAATAGATTCCATGTTGCCGTGAGTTTGTTCAGTAAAGATCACAGAAGATGCCCGCAAAATGTGGTAAGAACAGCAGTGACACACTCGGCTATCGCCTTGTGTGCCACTTTTTTGTTCTTACCACATTTTGACGTCATCTGTGATCTATTACTGAACAGGCTTACGGCAACATGGAATCTATTTGTTAACTATTTCTAGAACACTGATTATCCGGCAATAGTGCAAAAAGAACTGTTAGCTGATACGACACGAAGAAGTCAGACAGGAGACGCCAATAACCCTCCGCCTCCACGCACGACAAGAAAAACTATCCCATATAAAAATCCTAAACTGAGGTAAACTATTTTGCAAAGAAAAAAGATGAAATGTTTTAACGCCTGTGTTATGTAACAAAAGGTGTGTAAGAAAGTTACAATTTGTTGTACACACCTGAACTGACTTGAACAAGAACACCATACATTTGATATATGGCTTTAGCCATCTCAAGATTCACTGAATATCGGCTCTTTGCCCCTTTTTGGCTCCTACCAGGACGCACTTGATGTACTGGATACTGACAGGCTGTTCTGGGTTGCCAGAACTTCCCATACGTGTGCCTATGCTTAGCGCATACGGACATTTGCACGACAAGCGACTTGTCTTAATCAAAAAGGCCAGCCCTCGCCAAGATAAGCTGTCCCTCTGTTATGGTCTCTCGTGACAAATGGATGGAAGCAAGGTGACTCTCTATGGAGTCATTGCATTGAAGTAAGCTAATGATACCCGATGTTCCTCTTGAGTCACCACAAAGGTCTGTACACTTGCGTCATAGAAAGCACAACATTTTCTATTGAGATAGGTTTAATTGTGATTTGTCAGACATGGTGGCAAAATTTAATTATGCAAGCTAGGGTTTAGCCAAAATTAACACTACACAACTAGCGCTGAAATTTCTTGCCAAAAATACTCCTAATATTAAATTACAAAATTGATACTAAACGAGGCCACCAAAATTATTTACAAAATTGTCTATTCCTGTTGCAGTCGCTTGAACGGGTAATAAAAAAGCGAAAGTTGATTTTTTGATTATAATTCTTGCCGCGCAAACTATTACAAGTTACTAAATATTTAACTTCACTCATATATGATAGGAATATATTAATCTACGCTGAAAACCTACAAAGCTAAACCATGTCGCCTTTCAACTTTCAGTTGCCGAATAGAAGATAATAAACAGAATAGAAGCTAATTGAATTGAATGCGTTGGCCACAAATTGTCGATTTCAGTTGTAGAAGCCTTTCACACGTATTAACAGCTGACTTTTACATGCAAACATGTTTAGGTATTAGCACCTTAAGTTCAAGCAAATGTATTGAATTACATATATTTCTTTTTTAAATCGTCCATAGAAGAAAAGCTAGATTCAAAAACGCGAAAAAGTTTCTCGATTAGACCAAGTTTAAGAGGCAACCAAATTTGCATATACTTTGGAGCCACCACATCATTTCCCAGTGATTTCTTTACGGCAGGGTACACGGGAACAACTTAGTCACCACTTTCAGCTACTTTTTATTTTTGTGTGATCATTTTTATTTTAGACTTAAGATAAAATGTAACAATGCTAAAGCGTTTTAAATTTGAACTTGCTTGACAACCTAATTTGCATAATGAGTGTGAAATTCGCACCAAGCACAGAAAGTTCGAAATCGCTGTGGGAAAGGAAGATAAAAAGCGCAAGGTGTCTTTACATTTCCATGCTTTCTAACCTTTTCTTAGTAGATTTCAGTTGTAGTTTTCAGCGGCCGGGTTTCGGTTGACCTTAGATTCCTTGATGGTTCATACCGCACAAGTCAGTTACTGATATACACAGGGGCTAAGTTATTTAATGCTTTATAAGTGAGTAGCAAAACCTTAAATATAACCCTCTGCTCGACAGGCAACCAATGTAATTTCTGGGGAATAGGAGTGGTACGCGCAGCCTTAGGCAATTGAGCTAGCACATTTCTGTTCAATCCTGTATCCTTCAGGGCAGATATCACGACAATAAAAGTGGTCAGAAACATCATTACAAAGCCAGGTCTCAGTAATAGCTAAAAAATCAATTTCATGTTCCACGATATAAACCTTAAACAAAAGAGTCTTCTGGCAGATTGACCGAGCGTTCAAAAGTACGAATTTGAGAGATTGTTGTTGATGATTTAAAAATAGAGAGACACGAGGAATGACAATGAGATTATTCATGTTTACTCCATTTGGACAATAGTAAGATGTGACATGATTTGTTATTCTCATGGGAACAGCTAAACGCCCTTGGTTGATTGTGGTCACTTGAGAAAACATATCCTCCAAGTCAGAATCATTTCTTCTAACAGTGGTTGTAAACCTTGATCTTGATTTTTCCCTGATCCCTGCCCGCTTGCCTCAATACTTGAATAAGCCATTCGAACGAAGTGCTGAAAGGACTGACCGGTCCATTAACTTGTTGTAATTCTTTTGCAACATTATCGGGTCTTTTCTTGAGTACTGTAACTTTGGT
>NC_090883.1:15945305-15947805 GCF_036669925.1 Montipora capricornis
TTTACACAGTTTTTACCCAATTTTCTGAGTGCCTGCTTTACTTGGTGATTCATGATGTGTTGTTATTGAGCACCATATAATTTAAGTGTCTAATATTTGACTTGACAGTTTGTAGTTTGAACCAGTTTGAATAAAACCCATTGCTTTCATTTTAGAGCGCCGTAGTGATGCTGGCACATCAGGTGGTGCCACATGCGATGTGTCTAGTAGCGGGTCAGATGAAGAAAGTCCTTCAAAAGGTAACATTTGTGAAATCTAACAAACTATTATTCCAACTACTCTGGCTGATTGGTTGCCATAAATATATGAAATTGATTTTCTCCTCTACTAGGGGCCACAAAAGGAAAGTGAACAGACGTTTTTTTTTTGTAATGGACAAACTGTTTGTATGATGAAATCCATTTATTTTATATATGTTAACATATTTGATTCAGACTTTACCCCAAGAGCTTGACTGCTCATCTAGGGGGGCTCAATGGATCCATTAAATTTTAATGTGGTTGCTCAGCTTTCTGCCACACTGTGATTACATATTTCCATCTCCTTCCCCACCCCTGTGGGAGAGGGGGGTTTAGGCTTTGGTTGGTCTTCTACAAAAATAAATACAACACTTTTTCTTTTATTTCTCGTGTAAATTATTTCTACAGGAACCAAAAGGAAAGTTGCCAGGTCAAGCAGAAAGTCAGCAATTGAAATGCTGTCAGAAAAGTACGAGGAGAAAGCAAAACTGAAAGAAAAAGAGCTGCAAGTGAGAAAGATGGAGCTGGATCTTCAGAAACAAAAGTATGAAGATGAAGCTGAAGAAAGGAAGCTTTTGTTCTCCATGCTTCGAGAACAACTGAAAAAATAAATCATTTTGTATTCAGTTGCTCTTGAAGCATTGACAACATAAGCTTTTTCTTCTGCTTCATCTTCATTTTGTTTTACTTTATTGACACCCCTTCCACATAATTTTTGTTCACTGGAGGAAAAGAAAATAAAAGATTCATCTTCTCTTGTTTTATTTCACTCCTGTTGCTATTTACATAAATAAAATAATTATAGGTAGAAAGACCAAGTAAACATGGTCATCAGTTGGATAGATAGGTTTCCAGGGATGGCAGGTCTAAATTAAAGTAAGTGGTTGTCTGTGACCCATATAAACAGGTGTGACAATTGATAAGAATACATGCAACCAAATAATATTTACCCACAGGCTGTAAAAGGATCTTTAAGTTCTTTTTAAAGTCTAAATATGCAAAATTTTGGCAGATTCTGCCAAAGCCCCATTCGACACATGTCCGAACTCTGCTCATTTTTGTATTGAATTCCTGCTCATCATCTGTAAGGTGAGCTTGACGGAATGGAGCAATAATGTTCTGTGTATTACCATAGGCAGGATCCCCATAAATAACGTATGGCTCTCCACTGGGTTGAACAAATCGACGCAGTTTAGCTGACAGGCCGCTCACCCCAAGCATGAAGGCATCGTGTCGGCGACCCTCTATAGGACCAAACATATGGGCTATCAGGCCATTTGGGGATTGAACAGACTAAAAAGTAAATAAAACAAATATTTGTAAATGAAACATTAAGTTGTATTACAACATCCTATATATATTTCCTGACTGAAGTTAGTTTCATTTTGCTTGGCTTGAGGAACTTGGTTTGGACCCAGTGAATTTTAGATTTTTCCACAGCAACCTTTATTGAACTAGATTTTATACCCTCCTTTGGTATCTAGCCTCCCTTTCAGATCTTTAAAGAGTACAACCAGAGAAGCTCTTTATTCTATTTATTTCTTTATTTATTACAAAGTCACTCCACTAAATTACAAGTAGATGGTAAATTAAATTATTACTATAAAGAAGTTGTGGAGAAGGAGACAGCCAAAAGCAATAATGCATCGCACCAGGGTTACCCCCACC
Source organism: Montipora capricornis (assembly GCF_036669925.1). Lineage (NCBI taxonomy): Eukaryota > Metazoa > Cnidaria > Anthozoa > Scleractinia > Acroporidae > Montipora > Montipora capricornis. Next base: position 15,947,213 of record NC_090883.1, read on the forward strand.
AATTAAGATGTAAAAAAAGTATATGCAAGTATAAAAATAAGGTGTTCTAATAATCCTTAATAAGGATAATTAGATGGGTTTCTTATAGCAATAGGGAACCCAACTCTCTCCCCTGCATTACTGCTTGGAGTGCCTTCACAGGAGACTGCTTTGTTGTGATATTTTTGTCTAGTCAAGGAAGTTTGCTTTCTTTTGTGTAACACCTTTCATATACCTGGAATTTTAAGCAGTGTGTTCTCTTGTGACCACTGAACATAAGTCGTTGATTACGGACAGGACGGGCTATTGGCCAGGGGGTCCCATCGATAAAACCCCAACACCCAGTAAGAGGAGCTCCTTTTTCATGAACAGCCTCGGCAAAAGCTTCAGGATCAAGCCATACCAAGTCAAGACTATCTAAGAGGTGGTGAAATCTGTCATAGATATCATCCATAATCTGAAATGCATGGAAAGTAGTACAGCAGTCTGAATGTGTTTTGCTTTCTTGTGTGTGTGTTTTTCTTTGCTTTATGTTTTTTTCGGGGGGGGAATGGGTTGTTTGGAACCACATGTGGGATGATCATTTTAATTACTCTAATTGCAAAGAGAGTGGG
>NC_090883.1:15957805-15962805 GCF_036669925.1 Montipora capricornis
GACATAAACTCAATAAATATGAAGGCATAGTGATTTTAGCACTACATTTTGTCTCAACTTAAACTTAATTATTAAGCATTTCCATTTCCACCTTTCTCTCCTTATATACATTTTTATTTCTTATCATAACAAAAGGAACACAGAGAATTTCGAGTTGGCATGAAGTTTAGCATGAAGTCGGTGTGCATTTCAAGTTACCTACAAATTTGTTTAGCTTCTCACCTACTTTTAGTCTAACCAGTGCAAAACGAGAAAAATCATTTAATCTAGCCCATTCAAACTTTTTAGCTTGTTCTCCATTTAGAATGGACTTTAAAAGCATTTTCCCGGGGCTTTTTCTTACCTACGCAGGATAAAAGTATGAGCAAAATCCGTGTATAAAACCAATGCTTGTCAAACTTTCACAGTTCCATGCCGGCAATACCTGCTCGCCATTAGAGTTCCAGTAGCTCAGTGGTAGAGCGTCCGAACTAGAACTCGGAGGGTCATGAGTTCGATTCTCACTTGGCGCTCGAAAATGTTTCCAGGCTTTCTGGTGATTGAAATCTCTTTCTTCTTTAATACACAATAAGTCAATAGGATCAAAAGTGCAGCGTTCATTGTAAGCAATTTATTCTCCTTAAAGTGATGAACTACAAACTCAAGGCTCCAACTTACTGCCAAACGTCAACAAAGTGCACTGATGGTTCAAGAATTGCCCTATATCCTGTGAAACCAGCCCACATTCTGTACACTTGAAGCTTGTGCTGTCAAAATCCGCCATGTTTCCTCACCACCGACGAGATATAGTCGAATTCACAGGAAAAGAGACATGGCCAGGGATCTGGAACTAGGAACTTGTCCCAAAGGAACACAAATTTCCAGTTCGTACCAAAAATTCCCACTTTTGGATCACCTCCAGAGGTGTCTGTTAGTGTTCGAAGAATGGACCGCCAAATTTTTACATTTCTCTATGCGTCAAACAACGAATGCGAATTAAGAATCCGTCACATAAATCATTTCGTAATGTGGTGACGTTAGATATAAGGCGTTTACCAAAATGCGTGCTTAAGACAAACGACAGCCCACAACTAAACTGATGTCATATCATGTACGTCACGAAATGAGGGTAGATGTCATATTTTCGATGACGCGGCGTCCTTTTGCGTCATTATTGACATGATATAGGACAAAAAAAAAAGGAAAAAACCGTATAAATATTGGAACGTTTGGTTCGGTCGTTTCAATTGGCTGTGAGCAAACAAAACAAAACACAAACCTTTGAGAAGAGTATTTGCCCTATAAAAAATGGAAAGAGCACATTCGGAATAAGAAGAAGGGACAACAAACAAAATGGTGAGGCGAGTTCAGTTTCACGATGTTTACAGTGCCATCGCATATTTGAACAGTTCAATCGTGTGTGCTGGTCGGAGATATGGCTGCCCGATCTATCGCCGGAAACCGTATCCAAAAGTCAGATTGGAAAATGGCCAGGAGGTTTCAGTGAACCTCGCGTATGAAGAGTATAGACCTTTTTGCAAATACGGCCGCCATTTTGATTTCTATTGTTTCAAATAGCTATTATGGGGTGCCCAGGGGGCAAATACATATTAATTTGCCCCCTGAGCATCCCATAATATCTTTCGAAACAATAGAAATCAAAGTGGCCGCCATATCTGCAAAAAGGTCTATGGAAAATTTGATCCTGAAGATATGGATGACGCTGAATGCAAAGCGAAATTTCACTTCCATAAAGAAGACATCCCGGTGCTGGCATAAGTCCTTGGTTTACCCGAAACTTTCACCTGCAGCCAGGGATCCGTGACTAATGGCGTTGAAGGGCTATGCATTATGCTGAAAAGATTTAGCTACCCCAGCAGGTACTCAGATTTAATTCCCCGTTTTGGCCACCCTGTTCCTGTGATGAGCATGATCTGTAACACAGTAGTTGACTTCCTCTACAACCGCCATGGCCATAGAATGACCGAGTATAATCACAACCTTCTTGATTCTGCTAGTCTTCAAGTCTAGGCAGATTCAGTGTTTGCAAAAGGTTCCGCCCTGGATAATTGTTTTGGTTTCGTGGATGGCACGGTCAGGCCCATTTGTCGCCCTGGTGAAATGCAAAGAGATGTTTACAATTGACACAAATGTGTACATGGCTTAAAATTTCAGTCAGTTGCTCTACCAAATGGACTCATCGTGAATCTTTTTGAACCTGTAGGTTAGTGCATTTATTCATCTCGGCTAATGCCAAAAGGAAGGCTAATGCCAATGGGAAGGTATAAACATGAGGCATATGATTTCTTTAAATCTCTTGGCCACTTCTAGTGTTGGCTTTTTTCTTCAAACTGAACCCAAATGATTCTATTCATGTGACCTATGACACGAATTGTCAGAGTTCACGTGCATTGCAGTACATTATGACATAAACACATTTGTTTTGTAACTTACCATGCCTGTGAGCAGATGTATATAGGGAGCCAACATAAAACTTATATGTTAATTTATTAATAGGTATTTCTACATAAATGAGTTGAGCCTCCAGTAAGCACACATATCTAGATCTATCAAGGCCACAAGGGTTTTGGCTTTACAGAGTATTACTGTAACTGGTTTGAAGGAAGTATTACATTTCAAAAATACTGTAAGCTCAACATCAATGATATTTCAAAACTCCACTATATCTCTTTTCCAGAAGGGAGAAAGCATGATGCATCACTGCTGGATGAGTCTGGTCTATACTGGCCAGGCAATGTGTATTTATGGTGATCCAGCGTATCCCCACCGTGTTCATCTGCAAAGACCATTTCAGTATGGATTACTGACACATCAGATGCAAAGTTTCAATGAGTCTGTGCATAAAGTTCGTTCCTCAGTCGAGTGGAGTTTTGGGGACACCATTAACTATTTTAAATTTTTAGATTGTAAGAAAGACTTGAAGCTGGATTTAAGCCCCGTTGGGAAAATGTACATCTTCTGTGCCTTACTTAGGAATGCACTTACTTGCCTTTATGGTAACACAACCTCTGAGTTTTGCCAGTTAGACCCTCCATCTCTGGAAGATTACTTTGCTTAAGTGTCGTTCATACTTGAGGGCATAGCTAAATGATTTTGGTTTGTAGGCTTGTTTTAACAGAAAATCTCCACAAGGAATTATACATAAAAGAAATATTACAGGAAACCAAGGGTTCTTGACAAAACTTTTAATGGCAGCTGCCGCGCAGATACTGTAAAGTCTGCATCAGTTTCTTTCCTAGTATGATGAGCAGGACTTCAAAGATTTTATTTTCCAAAATGCCTTTTGTGTCTAGGATTTTGACACCAGAAAAAGGAATATCCATACTCTGTCCATGGAAGGGGGTGCAATGTCACCCCCATCCCTCTGGAATTTCCAAATGCAAACAGTGATTTGTATGGAAAACAAGGTCTTTTTCCCCCAACCCCTGTGGATATTTTCAGAATTCACACAATATTATGCTATACCGTATTTCCTCGAATAATAGCCGTCCCTCAATTAATCGCCTCCCTCGAAGAATAGCCCCCCTTTGACCGAACTGTTTTAAATAATCGCCTCCCTCGAATAATCGCCTCCCCCCACCCCTCGCCATTTTCTCTTTCTCTTATCCCCTCCCTCTCAAGTTAAAAATAATTAAACATCTTGGGTAACAAACAAGCTATTATTTAATTGTTCACCACTGAATGATTACAAAAGCACCATTTTTTTTACAGTTTTTTCTATGGCAATGTTTGATTTAATGGTATAATAAAACAAAATATTTAGGGCAGGACCTCCTGTGAGAAATATTTGAAATAATCGCCCCCCTCGAATAATCACCTTCCCTCGAATAATCGCCCCTTTCTGGTGCGAAAAAAAAAAAATCACCCCTGGCTGTTATTCGAGCAAATACGGTATGTAAAACTGAAGAACAAACCTATGAAAATGAAGTAATCATTTATTTACCTTGAATCCAATATGGACAAGTACCCGTATATACAGTGTAATAATTATGCTATGCTCTTGTATATGTGAGAACAAGTGTAACACTTATTTCAAAATGTTTTTAAGTATAGCAAATCTAAATGCTTCTTTGGACATACAATGTTGGATAAAATGGTTGACACTCAATACATTTAAAATACACTGTAAGTATCAATAGAACAACAAGAAGGCAAAGTTCAATATCATTATCATGCACTTGCTCACTCATATGAAATCTGCTCAAGCAGTTCTTGTTCATTTCTTCTCCAAAGAAAACATGGTTATCGTCATGGTCTGGAATCCGTCCATTTGCTTCTGTTGCTGTTGCAGTTGCTGGCCCATCAACTTCATGATAGCTTCTTGCTGCAACTCTTGCTTTTTCAGCTCCAGGTCCTATTTTTTAATTTCATTCCTCTCCTTTAGATACTCCAGGGTGTTGTTCCACTTGATCTTCTTTTCTTCCCCTTTCCTTCATCCTGTCATACAAAATGTGGCATAATAAATAAACTATCAATGAGAGTAGTGAAAGAAACAACACACAATCTACAAAAACTCAACCATATTAGTAGAGGAAAACAAAGAAACGCCTTACGATGAAAGGTAAACCTCTCTGGTAGTAAGAAACAAATATAATGCTGAGTGAACTGTGTATGAAGCTAAAAAATACATGCATGATATGTAATTATAGCATATTCAGGTGTGAGGAACAGTGAGGCCTATTTTCAAACTTTGGTGTGAAAAGAGATGAGACAAAGAGCTGTCGAGCTGTGAAAAAATGCCGAAGAGGTTGGTTGTATTCAAGAAAATATGTCATATAAAAAGATTGGCACTAGTGCTGTTGTTCAACAGAAAACCGACAAGAAAAACTTCTCGAAATGTTTTCCGGAGTTTTGATAAGCACACACCACTGGGGAGGAAAACGAAAGGTTTGACAAATGCCGGGTTGAGACTGCTATTCAGTAATTCAAGTCAAAACTCCACAGAAACACAACAGAAATGGTCATCTTCTTATTTCTATAAAGGGAGGAAAAACACTCTT
>NC_090883.1:15980305-15982805 GCF_036669925.1 Montipora capricornis
ACTTTATATTGAATGTCCAGAGGCTGATAATCTCCAAAACATTGATGCAAGATTTCAAGGACAATAACAGTCAATCAATCAATTTAAACTCACACAAACATTAATTTACAGTGTTGGAAAAAGAAAAATAGAATATACATATGAATATTTACAAATTAAATATTGAAGAGGATACATAGTACTAATGAAATATTACAATTGTGATTAAGAAGTAAAATGTTAGGGGAAAGGAAGAAACGATAAATGGTAAACAACAGTTTTAATACAAGGTTGATTGTGAAGAGTTTGGGACACCTAAATAGCTTATGAAACTAATCGAGTAGGTGACCCAAAGGAACTAAATTTATCAGAGGGAATACAGAGAAAAATAGACAATTTATGTTAAAAGTATTTCTTTAAGATCTAACTATCCAATAATAACATATCAACTAAGAACTAATAATATTATTATAACTGTCTATAATATATTTTTTTTAAGTTTTACGAAATCTAGAGAATGGCGTTATCTGCTTGATAGTAATTGGAAGTGAGTTTCAGAGGTTGGAGCCAGTGTAATGAAGAGAGCGAATACCATATTGAGTAGTTCGAATTGATTTTATAAATAAATTTTCATTCAGTGACTGACGTTTAGGATACTCATGTATAGAGGATATCGGCTTGAAAAAATCAGAAAAACATGAAGGAACTAGCTTGTGAAACCACTGATAAACAAAAGAAAGGATTTCTGAGTGAATTATATCATTAAATTTTAACAGATTAAGAGATTTTAACAATGGTTCTGAGTGTGACATAGGTTCTGAGAATGTCAAAATTCTAGCTAATCGCTTTTGCAAAGTAGTGACAGGCTTTAAATAGGTTGGGTATGTTAAACCCCACACTTGAACACCATAGATAAGAAAGGGATAGATTAATGAATAATAAAGCATAATAAGGATATCAATGCTGACATTATACCTCAATTTCGAAAAAATTCCTACAGTTTTTGATAATTTAGAACAGAGTTCATTAATATGATTTTTCCAGGTAAGGTTTGAGTCAAAGGTAACACCTAGATATTTAACGGTGAAGACTTGCTTAATATTTACTCCATCAATTTTTAAATTCAATAACTTACTTGGCTTCAGTTTCTTTGAATGAAAAAGAATGAAATTAGTTTTTAAGATACTTAGTGCTAACCTGTTAGATTTCATCCAATAACAGTCAATTTTGGAGACGACACAAAACAAGTCTGTAGGATATCTCTTGAAGTGAAGAGCCTATTGCAGTTGGCCACTATGGCCTCAATTACTTCGTCTGTAAATCCTTGTGAGATTACACCACTGCTATCAAATTAAGACGCTTTCGTTTGCCGGCCAAGGCTTAATCTCTGTTCAAAAAGTGCAGCTCGCAAGTAGTTCTTATCCTCATCTGTGACAGTTCTGATTGGACCAGTGTAAGCTTCCTCAACAGGTGGTTTGTCCAAAACTGGAAGTGGCTCGCTGCATGGACCATCACCACCACAATCACAGTTTTTGTGACACCTATTACAACAATTATGCCTAGGTGTGACGCAGGTTTCATCACCAAAAGAGGAAAGGAGGGCTTTCCTGACTCTTTAGAGTCCAACACTTTGGTCATTTCCTTGTGACAGAGTGCTGTATGCTTTCCAAGATACACAATGATATTGTGTGCCACCATCACGGCCTGCGCGTCCCGCCTCCTGCAAATGACTTACAAGATCTCTGGCAGGATCAAAATGGATGACGTAAGTAACACTGGGGAAGTCAACCCCCATTCTCAGTGATGTGTTGGCAATCACGATTCGTGCTCGTCCAATACCACTTTCAAAAGAGGACTTAACTCTGTCCTTGAGTGTTTGAGGTGTCATAGAATAATATACACCAATTAAACAACGTTCAGCAATGGGTGTTTCTCCATCGACATAGGCTTTTTCACCAAGTTTTGTCAGAAGGTAACTTAGTACAAGAGCAATGTCATTCACTGTCTGACAAAAGATAATGCCATATGGACAATGTTCCCTCTCTTTTTCCAGCATCTTCACAATCCAATTCAGACAATTCAGCTCTTTGTCAGCTCGATTGACAGAAAATCTAATATTGTCCTTATTTGGACTAAGGATCACCTTATGAGGATTCGGCATTGATAGGTAGTTGATTAACCGTCTTCGCATTCCTCTATCAGCCGTTGCGGTTATGCATAGGACAGGAACTTCCCCAAGAAATGATCGCATCTCATTGAGGCGTCCAAATGCTTCCCTGAACGCTTTTTTTCCTTTCTTCCCTATACTCCTGTTGAATTTAAAAGTACTTTATTTTCATAAATTTAAGATTATTTAAGAAACAGTTAACTCCAACAAGTCAGTGACAGCCACTTCCTGTCTCTTATGAGGCCTTAGTCAGGGCTTAAATACTAAGGTATTGGCTGAGTCCTTAGCCACTAGAAGTAAAGTATTATTATTACGTAATACCATCACGTCTGCAAAACGTTGTCCACGCCCCAA
>NC_090883.1:15987805-16010305 GCF_036669925.1 Montipora capricornis
GGAGTAGGTACGGTAGTGAGATTCAGAGGGCCGTGCCAGATCTTTGTGCTAGTGTAAAGTGGGATTATCCATATCACTCAAACTGTACATGGTATACGAAAATGGTTGACATTTCTTAAATGCACTATTTCATACTTTCATAAATCGTTTTTAACAAAAACTTGGTATTTTCTTAGATCTTTGTAGCCTATGGTTCATCAAATAGTGTAATTGAACATGAATGCAGGTGTGAAGAAGCCACCCTTGTCAAAAACCTGTGCCTGAAAGAATACAAAACGGCAGCCCATGCACCTCTAAAACTGCCTACCTTACGACCACACTTGGCAGAAGCATTTGCACAAGAACTGAAGACGGAAATGAAAGAATACAAAGCCAAGAAAAACACTATATTCAAATATGAAAATCCGAAAAAGCTGCCAGAGTACTCCACTGAATCACTAATGAACAGAGCTTACGAAACCAAGCCTCTTCTTCATACTGTGATAACAGGATCTTCCAGGAAGAGCAAAGTCAATTATTTGAAGGAAAAAGAAGCACTCATCATTTCGTCATTTCTAAACACCTGGATTCCACGCTCGAACTTTGCATATCACAACAATGTCCTCCTGTGCGTCTGTTGCTGCAAAGGTGAAATCATTAACCTATTTCAAAAGCAAGGGCTGTACAGCAACAAAGAAAACACAAGAAATATGCTTGAAGAAGTATCCAAGTCATTCGACCAGAAAGTATGCAGTTGGAAAAACGAAATTTTATCACTGGGGAAGAAACGAAATCTCCTCAAAGAATACTTGAAGGGTTAACCCTCACCGAAAGACTCCGAAATGGCTATTTCAACTGTTCTGTTTTCAAATGAAACAGTTGAGGGATGTGCATCTTTCAAAGAAGACACTTTTCACGGATGTCAGAAGTTGCTTCCTTTAGATGGCCACAACATGTGCGAAGTTGATGACATCGTAACTGCTATAAAGGATCTGGAAGATGCTACCCCACCTCGGTGTAGGTAAGTGCCCAGAGAGAAGCATCAGAGGGAATGATAATTTTATAAAACAATATTAATTGATCATGGGCCTAATCCAGCACAATTCCCTTAAATGTTCCATAAAAAAACCAGCTTTTAAATGATGAGTGAGGAAGACTGTATTTTTAATTCCTCCTCTTTACCATCTTGTTATATGTGTCTGAGTGGAGGGGTAGCGATGATAGTTATGGGGATGGGGGAGGGCGGAAGAGGTGAAACTCTTTTGTTATTACTAATCCTTTCTTTTGGCTGTTTACACAACTTGTTACAAATGGTAAGCTTACTTATCATTTTTCGTTTGTAGACTTGTCGGAGGCAATCTCAATTTCTCGACGGTTGCCCATGTTCAAACCCCGGAGCAAAAAAATCAGTCATTTCACTGGTTCTACGATGTTAAGGATCGTGTGGCAGTTGCAACAGAGGGTAACCGGCCTCAAAAAAGTTTAGATGGCCTATCCATGGAGGCGATACTGCTTACAGCGTCGGTGCAAGAGGAAACCATCACGGATATGATGTACAGTACCGCTCAAAGGTAAGTTGACAGTCACTCGCGAGTCGCGAAACTCAACTCGAGACTTGATTCGCAATCCTCGAAAATTTCGAGAATCGAGTCTCGAGTCGAGTTTCGCAACTCGTGAGTTGAGTCTTTCAAGTTTCGAGTCGAGAAAAATAATGAGCTTGATGCTTGACTGATCTCTCGAGAAATAAATTAGACAAGCAAAGTGCACTTGTATGTTGTACGTGCGTCGAAAAAGCGAGTCGGATATCAAGTGCGAGTAGTTCTGTTGACGAAATATGCACACAGTTCCCGTCGCTCGTTTCCTCAAAGGATCAATGAATAATCTGTTGCGATCATTTACAAAACGGCTCTCTTCACAATCGACTTGAACGTGCTACGCTTGACTTAAAAGTTAAAACCTGAAGGTTTCTTTACCCTGATAATAAACGTTATCGATCGTTGATTTTAAGCAAAGAGAAGGTAATGTAATGCCTCGAGCAAGCGATCTCAAAGTTACGAAGTTGTGAAGTCAACGGTTCTCCCATCGCATTATTGGTCATATTGGTAAATCACGATTGGTTGTTTTAAATAAGTGAGGTTGCCTGGTAAGGCAGTTCCATTACGAGCGTATAAATGTTCCAAGTTTCGCTAACGTTAACATATGCAAATTTCACTTACAGAGGAAGTCACCCTCAAGCGGATGTCACGCAATGCTTTGACTTTCGATTGCAGTTTATTTCAATTATTTTACCTACTTACGAAATCATCAGAGAATATTTCTTAAGTAAGAAGAATAGCTTCCAGTGTGTAGGAACGAATCAGACACTGCAGGCATATTTACAAGTGCTCAAAAATGTAATTGTGGAAGTACACGCACAAGCCTGACGGTCTGCGTTGGTTCATAATTTCGATCCACTGCCTCTTCACTTTACAATACTTCGTTTTTGAAAAATAATGGTCGCACGATTTGTGTCAGTTCATGCGCAAGGTAAATGTTTCTGACAAGTTTTCATACAACAAACGAATGAAGATTTTCACATTTACTCAATTGTGCCGTGGTGTTGGCTTGAGACAGCAATACATGAATAATTGCGTATATCCGTGCAAGTTTTTAGAGCATGTTATAATATTATTTTCTCTTTCGATTCTCTTGACATCCAAAACGAGCAAGCAGAATTGCGATCATAATTGACCATTCGTCTTTTAATGATTTTGATGATCAAGTTTCAATTCAGCTTTTGTCACGATGGGAAAGACGCGGTAGTATTCGGAATTCCAGGTTGTTGATATTACAACGCCAACTTTCGAACGAGGCCCCTTTTTACTCTGATAAATTACATGTCCGTGGTCATTTCGCTAGTTTGTGACTGGGTTTGTGCCTGGGGAATGCATTGGAAACTCGTGTATTTTTTTCAGAATAAGTGAATAAGATCGCAACGTTATTTTTCTACATGCCGAAGGATAATGAAGATAATATTTTTTTCGCGGCCAAGAACATTGAAAGCTTGCTTAGAGTCAACATGAATATTGCGTACAAAGGCTCTGTTAGCGGAATTGTTCATTTCTTCTAGACGTAAATCGCTTTCTCGAGTTCTTCTCGAGTTTATACATATTCCAAAGTCCATCTTTCTTGACTCTCAATTCTCGACTCTTAATTCTTGAGCCTCGATTCTCGCGTCTCGAAACTCGAACATCTCGACCTTCGCGATGCGAGAATCGAGTTTCGAGGATCGAGTCGAGACTGTCAACTTACCTTTGAGCGGTACTGTACATTATTCCAAGAATACTGAACAGATACCTTTCTGCCTATTCGATCTTTTAAAAGTCAACAGTGTATCACATCCCAGTCAGAGAAGGTAAACGTAAGATATGTATCCACTTTTTAAATCGTCTTCTGTTGGCAATTGTGATTCGAAAACAAAAGCCCCATAACCATAAAAAAGCCAGCAAGGGACTTGAGATTCTGTGGCTTAACGCCAGAATAAAAAAGCATTGAGTAGCAAACAAAGAAAATTCTTCTAGACTGCAAATGTTCAATTTCATTTGGTTTCAGGTTTGTTTTGGGTTAGAATTTTTAAATTCTAATAAAGCTGCCGAAATGACGCAGATCCTTGAAAATGGTCAACAATTACATGTTCCTGTCGTGGAAATTTATGGTGAAGAGGTGATTTTGGAGAAGATCATTTTTGATGTGGACCAACTCACTTAGGAGCGCGCTAGAAATGCGCAGTGGGCAAACATGACAGCAGACTCACAAATTGTCTGCCTGGAGGGACTAGAGGCCACATTTGGAGACTGGCATTTGAAGAAAAACCTTTACAACATAAGAACACCATAATAACCAATTCCCAATCTGTTGTAATAAGCCCTTTCAGGAACATGAAATTTATTAAGGGCCTCTCCCCCGTTCCCCAATATCCCTATTTTAACAATAAATGACGAATGGTTCTTTTGAGAGTAAAAATTAGTGATAATAATTTTGAATGACGTTTCGATGATTCGTTCATCATTTTCAAATTCGTAAAAACTAAAAACTAAAAGTCAGATTCTTGTGAGTTCTTTAAATACTAAGAATGTGTGTGAAAATCTCGTTGCATGTAATTAAAAACACTGCAACGTGGAACGTAGAGGGTAACAATTAGGTACTAAATAGTTTTGCTTTGATTGAGTCAGATCGAGTGTTCAGCTGAGGTTTCTTTTCTTGGATAAAAAGCATTTCATAAACTAAGCATTCAAATTTCCCACTGCATTTCTTAAGAATGGTAAATTGTTCCTGAAGATCTTTGTTCTTCTGATTGTGATCGAAACGTCATTCAAAATTATTATCACTAATTTTTACTCTCAATTGTTTGTCGAAAACCTCCGTTATTAGAATGGTTCTTTTGCACATGTTTTACCAACCTTACATTAAGTGTGAATATGTAATAAAAACTAGTTTTTTAAAAAAATATTTTCACTGGTAGCAACAAATTCTTTATTAACTGTTACCAGTAATCCTCCATTAAGCCTCTGGAGGTTCAACACAGAGGGGGACTTCTAGCTAAATAAATACAATGCAGATTATTTGTTGCAAATAATTTCTTTGCAAATTATTGATGAATTTGAAGAAAAATGTCACATAATTTTCAATATAAGACAGTCATACCCTTGGTCTCAAAGAAAGTTACTTCAATTTCGGGGCAACAACAACAACAACAACAACAAAACACTAAAAGTGATTGTTGATACAACTCCAAATGCAAAAAGGGAATCAGCAATTCTGACAGACTAAAAATATTATGTCTTGCCACAAAAAAATAATCTTATTTTGGTTTAACAGGAGTTCCTCAAATCTGCTGTAGTTAAAATAGTACATTAATTTCTACAGTAATGATAAGTGCACATGCAATGATAATACGCTACCATTATTTTTATTACTGTCGTTTGGCAATAAAACAAAGATTCTGGATTGGCATATTCTTTAATTGCCAGCAAACACCTCAACAAACTAATTAGTAAAGTCACGTATCTAATGTGAGATACTCAATCACAGGAACCAAACCTGTTCTTTCCGTTTTAAATCTAAGAGCCTTTTTTTTTTCTGAACAAAGGTCTGTTTCAAGATTTTTGTTAAAGAATCGTCAGCTGCAGAATTGGGAACAAGTTATGCGTCAATGAATCGCAGTTGTAAAACAAATGCAAGAAAGGGACCAGAGAAAGACTACAATTCCTACACAGAGTTCTTTTAAGGCGAAGCAGAAGCCCACGTTCTGGCTAGGTGGATGGAATTTTCAGGAATGGATGACACAGAAGGTAAGAACAAAACTCTCATTTGATAAACACCAACAATAATAATGATTATTTAATACATCACTGGAAATAAAAACATAATATGAAGATTATCTATGAGTTACTGAATCTTTGATCTATCTATCTTGGAATAACCAAGAGTCTCACAACTCACAGTACTGACTGAAACAAACTGACCATTGTGGTAAAGGTATGTGATCTCGGCATGTCACTAAAGTTAACTGATTTGACCCACAAAAAATGCTGCAACACTGAATAAACAGGAGGTGGTTCAACGTTGAAGAATATTTCTAAATAAATTGACCTTGAGATGGAGCATCTCAAATTTTCATTAAAAATGGTCCTCAAATCCTTGCTTGGAAATGTCACTAAAAAGTCTGCATATAGAGTTGCGTGATCCCTCGAAACTCTTGAAGAGATCATGGACAGCATCCGTGATGGCCTTCACCAAAAAAAGAAATCTGGTCATCATGGCACAAAAGATCCCCAACAGGCTGTCAATATTATACTGACTGACCTCATCAATGCACAATTTTTCCATTATACTCCAGGAAGATGTGGGTATCCTTCTTTTAAGAACATGAAGGAAAATGTTGTGGACATTGACTTCAGGGATTTCTTTAAAGTGCCTATGAAGCGAAATATACCGTTTGAAATATACGATTCCAAAGTTTGAGATGTTTGGGGTGAAAAATGACGATTTTACAAGCCTTCAAAGTTGTGCCATTTTGCCCTCATAAATGGTCAAGGGAATGGGTCCGAGTTAGTCCAAAAATATCTTAATGTAACGTCATTTGGGTGCCAAAAGTTTGTTTACGCATTGAAGTTCTACTGGAAGCAAAGTGTTTTTAGAGCGAGAAGACATGTCAAGCGAGTCCGAAATTAGCGACTATTCACGAACATTAAGCAAACCCGAGGAAGAAGAAATGGAAGAAGAAGAGGACGACTATGCCCAGGTTATATTCAGTCAGATCGAACCTTACCAGGATGAACCTTTAGGCGAAGATGACAGCGTGGGTGAGGGAAATGAAGTTAATGAAGAAGCAGACGAAGACGGTCTTACACCTACCGTACTGGAAGCCAGATACGAAAAAGAGATTCCTTTTAATTCATGGTTTGTATAGCTGCTGTTGTATCTTTCAGTATAAACTTCTTTGTTATGCCAGAACTTTTTTAAAACACGAAGATTTATGCTTGCTTACCATTGTCAAGTATGTGGCATCACAAACACTAGCAGGCTGGCTAGTTTGCTGTTTATCGCACGCTCATTTTTATCTGTGGACGTTTATAATTTTCAGGTGCTAATGTGAACACTGCAGAGACGAAAATTTAGTCGATGCGCAGGAGTTTCGTTGTTGCAGAGAAGTGGCCAATGCATCGAGAATATTGACCTTTTGATGGGTCAATTGAACGCATATCCTGCGTAACACAACACGAAAATTTTATAGGACGGTGCTGTTTCAAGTCGCTCCACTACTGAGGGACAAAGAGGGCCAAAAGTACCGCCGTCCATCTGAAGTTTCCGAAAACGAGTGAGTTCAGTTCTACCGTGAGATTTCTTTAGCTAAGTTGAGTCAATATAGTCTCTCAGCAATAGTACTTTTCCCTCTGCTATGATGGCCCCGGAATAATTTTTTTCCCAGTTCAGTTTTGCTTTTCATAGTTCGGTTAATTCTTTTCACATCTGGTAACTGAGTTAAAACTAAAACTGGACTGACATGAAATAAAACTGTATTGTAAAAAATAATTCTGGTCCATCATTGCCAGGTTTTTAACGTCGCCCACCAAATTTTCCAAGTATGAAAGGTGACAGCTAGAATTTCCAGTCTGCTCTCGTGATGAAGAGAGTTGTATACATGTACTGAATTCCAAGTGCCCTTGTTTGTGGTTGATAGGGTATTTAACAATCCCCTACCAGACTGTTTTGAAAGAACAACATGTAAAAAGTATGCAAAAATTTGGTTTTATCAACGGAGTTGATAATGTAAATTGGCCACCGTACAGAGATTCTAAAAGCTGACGTTTCGAGCGTTAGCCCTTCGTCAGAGCGTATGGCCTTCCTTAGTAGGTTTTTCAGTAGGCTGTTATGACTTGCAAAGATAAGCACAAAGCAACACTTGAAACATGACAAAAAGATACCTGTTGGAAAAAGCTGAATATTCCTCATTGTTCCACATTTCTCTTTGTATGCCGTCACTGCTGATTGCCTTTCGATGCGATCGTTGAACTGTGCACTCAACGGCTCCGGAGCCTTCACAGAATATCTGCTGTATACTTCTGCCATCTCAGGTTTGGTTAAGGTAAACAGAAGTGGCTTCATATCTTCAACATAGCCTACATGTAAATAAGGGAACCAAAAAGTATTTTTTCATTGTGTCAAGTACATTGATTTTTTAGAATATTTTGAAAGTACACTATTACGAAAAGTACAGATGCAGTAGAAGCAAGTACACTACAGTGCATGTTTGGTTTTCTTTGTTTTCAGTTGCTCGAACTCTCCCTAACTTTCTTGATTTTCAAAAGTACCAACAAAAAGACAAGCACTAAAAATTAAAACAAAACAATGTATTACACCAGGCTACACGGTCACTGCTGAACAATCATAATTGCACACTGTTGAATAATTAAACACGAAGCCACGCTATATAACGAAGCTTCCCTGCAAAGCCCGTGGCTCATTTGCCAATCAACTTTGACAAGTGCGGATCAAATCCAATATGGCAGACGAGTCCACCACTAGAAGGGTAAGTGGAGTGCAGAGATGAGTGTTTTTTTTGTTCATTTGTCCTGGCCAATTATGTACAGCAACCAAACCTGCAACACATCACAAGTGCCTCTTCAAGTATGCAGCTAACCTTGAGTCAGTCCAATGTCACGGCCTGTTCATCGATTGCTGGAGAAATAACGAAAAGTAAAGGTGTAAAGATTGCATGACACCCAACCCTCAACAGCCTTTGACATACCACATAATGGAAACACAGGGCTGCTAGATCTCATTTGATGTGCAAATGTTATCCTTACCAAGTTCGCAACATTGTCTTCAAGTCAAGTCAAAGAAGCCAAGATTTACATCTTATTGTTATGGAGTAAAATAACAAGGTGAAAGTGAAAAAAAAAAAAAAGATTAAATACAGTGGAGGTTAGGACACTAAAATAGTTAGAAGAACTAATCTGATAGGTACATTTTTCCTTTACAAAAATCAACCACATCAACAAGTTGCACGGACGTTTTGTCGAAGTGTGAAAAATTCTCCCAAGCGAGAATATGACTTAAAGGCGTTATGAATAGATCAATGACTGATTGGAAGTATGATATGGAGAAAAAAGACATATTAGCTTGTTCATTGCCCATGCATGCACAAGAGATACATGTATGTCCTGCCATTTTATTTCCTAGGAGGAAACAGTTTAAAATAATAAATTCACACCCCTACTATAAAAATAATCTTAGAGGTACAGTATATGTAGGTAAATAAATTGAAGGTCATTGACTTTCATAGATCGGGTGGCTCCTAAAGGAGCCGTTTTTTCTTTACAATCTGTCAATATTTTGTCTTTACTCCACAATCAATAAGGAATATGTTCCTCTTTGAACACTGTCACAACAACTGCAAAATAACGAGAACACAAATAGCAATCAATATGTTATGGCTATAAACCCCACAAACTCTTCACAGAATGGGCCACAGAGTTCCAGGTGTGGTGATCTGTCCTCCGTGGTTTACAATGGCTGGGCTAGCAAATCATAATGTTAATATAAATGATCTTCACTCTGCTTTGCATGTACAATCTGAGGATAAATAAGGATTTTGATAACATTTCAACAACAACCTGAGAGGAGGTGTTTATTTTCTGTTCAGAATGCTTTAAGTAACATGTGTTGTGCTGGCGAAAACAAGGATAAATGAGATGTGTGTAGCAGGGATCAGATTACAACTGTTTATAATGAAATACAAAAATTAATATCAAACATTACATTTTTCATAGCTTGTTAACAACTCCCCTTTGAGGGGCTTATCAAGGTCAATATCAAAGAAATAATGCATATCTGCATAGAATATAACAACTGTACCACTTCCAAAGAGTGGAAGACAGATCAGTAACATTGCAGGAGCAACCAAGGAGGTGGACTGGGAACTACCCACACTTATGTGATTACTAACTAATTCACAATGTAAGTGGAGCAGCAGATATTTTGTTTCTTTCAAATAATGTATGCCATATTGCCTCTCTGAATGCAAAGGTCTTTGGTCTCAGAACTCTGGTGGGAGCCATTCTCCCAGGATGCCTCGAATGCTGATGATATTGCACTGAATAAACATCTCGACCAACATTCTCATTCTAAAATAGCAGGATTTGGAATTTTGCAGTCAGAACTACAATATAAGGCCCACTAAATTAATCAATCATAGCACAGAATTAAGTTAACACAGTCATACATGAATGCATATGCATGTACTGAAGTTCAAAAGTACAGTGTGTATAGAACTGGTGTGAAAATCCCTCTGCATATGGCTGTATAGTTTGAAAAGTACATTCAGATGCTTCAAGCCAGCCAAGTGTGATACGCATGGCTCCAAGTACACTGCCATACAATTAATGATGCTGTATGTAAAATGTAGGAAGTACAAAAGCACTACAATGACAAAACTTACCCAATCCAATATGGCAAGAGACACTCTCATCTCATATGTGTCATCTCCAAAATGAATCCTCTTGGGGGCATATATGAGCACAACAACATGGAAGGACTCTACATAAAAGGTGTCTCGGCACTGAAAAGAATTGTGAGGAAAACAGATACAATTTGTAGTCAAAGAAAGCTTGGTATGCATCACAAGTTCTCCCTACTATACAAAGTGTTGCATACCTTTTCCTAAGTGAGTTTGAGGGCCATAGTGAGTGTTACAGCATGCAAGGTGGCATGTCAGTAATATCTCTTGGAAACCAAATAAAGTGTGAAAGCAGACACTGAAATTTAGCAGTGGGTGCTTTGCAATACCAACTGGCCTAGGACCTATCATAGCGTGCATACTACCTAAAAAACTAAATCAAAGATAAGTACTTCACAAGAGTATCTTGTGCTTCACAAGAGTATCTTGTGTTGGGGTACATAGAATTTCTCTGAATGGATTTTCTTCATGGAATGTATAGTCAGGTTGGAAATTTGCACACATACCAGGAGGTAATCTGATGGATTCTTATAGATTGTGGTCTTCATTATTGCAGTCCTGTATGCATCCACAGCTTTTGGATCAGACACTTCCTTTTTGCTACAGACGTAACCGGCATGCTTGCACCTGGAGTCTTGGTGACACAAGTCATGTTTTCCCTGTGAAAATTTAATAATATTAGACTTCAGGAAAACAGTAGGAAATGAAAAAGTAATTGTGTCTATGGGCAAGTAACACTCTAAATAATATTTTGGACTGTCATATTGTTATCACATGGAGAGATATCCTTCAAATTAGACGAGGGCTACGTCATTTGTTCTACATTCAAACAGTGATTCGCTTCATTCACAGCAGTGCAACAATGCCCAATAATATAAATAGGAAATGAACGTGAACAATAAATTCTTGTTAGATAAGGAACGAATTACCTGATAATGGTCCAAAATATTTAACAGATACTGCTGAAATCCAGCTGCTGTGCCATCATTGTTCCTCATGGCCCAGTAAAAGTGAGTTTTGGTGGCTTTTGCTGCAACGACACAAAAATACTGTTGTTTGAAGGGGCAGCCTAAAAGACCTATCTTGAACTAAAAACATCTCTTTACCTTTGTCAGACAGTTGTGTGAACCATTTGATACCTTCATCACGACGCGTACCACTGCATATCTTTTTCATGTCTCTTGCCACTCCCTTTGTACCTACGGGGTAAGGTCAAGGTACAAGTAATCATTATTGTGGCCTATGACAGAAAACAGCACATGTTCCTCCCTCTCATTAGCATTTACCATGCCAAGTATCAAAAGAGTTTTTGATCCCTTTTCCCTGGAACCATGCCTTCATGCCTTCAATGCCATGACACAGTCATGAGCAATTTCTTTAACATTATGACCTATTTGTGAAGGAAACAACAGAGTAGCATTTGTTAATTCCCAGCAACCCTCCCGTACCATACACATAAATTATGGTAAACCAAAGACATTGTAAAACACGTCAAACAACCCTGGTTCTCAATTAGGTTGGTGATCATCTCCTTTGTCATGGGTACTTCTCTGCTGGGAGCACTTCTTTCATTCTCACGACTCCAGTTACAAACAGCAATGATCTTTTTTGTTACTGAAAATAAAATAAAGTGTGGACACAATAAGAGAACTGAGTAAATGGTACTGTAACATTGGTAGCAGTACCTCAGATATGTGAATGCAATATTCTTACCTCATAGAAATGGCCGAGACTGTTGAATGCATTGCAGCTCTACTGGAGTCATGTCTTGCACCAGTGATGACACACTGATGAGAATATATTCCCACATAAGAAAGTGAAAAAGTCACATTTAACCTTACTAAACATAACAATACAGGATTACAACAAATTTCTCATACTTTGACATTACTGCTATATGTAAGGTATGTTGTCACCTGAATGACTAAAAATGATTCTGACTTGCCAAACTACTTACATCACCATTCAGGATATAATTTACAGTCCCTTGAACTTCCCTTCTTGCATCTCCCATTGAATTCACAGACAGCTCCCTCACAATTGCCATGTAGCCAAAACCATTCTCTTTGTATACTACATGGACATTACAAACAATACACAGACAGTAAACAAGCTTAGCATGTAATTCTGTGGCCCAAATCCAATGTGCCTGGGCCCGGTTGTTCAAAAGCCGCTCAACGCTAATCCCAGCTTAAAAATTAACCAAGGAGTTTATATATCTCTACTCCCAACTGCTGTTCAACGCAGATGTTTGGAAAAACTCTACAATAGAAGAAGTCAATCTTGAAAAACAAAAATAAGAAAAAGAAACCTTCAGCAAAAAGTTGAAAACTTAACAAAAAGTTTATGCTAATCCTGGAGTAAGTCAATCGGCTTTCGAACAACCAGGCCCTGGACAGTAACCTATTGTAGACACATTAATTTCAATCTACAAAACTCTTAATAATGGGGACCCAAAGGAAAAGAATTTCCTTAATGTGAAGGCTTTTTTGCTTATCATTATCATAATCATACCTACGCTTTTTCAAGAGGTAAAAGAAGCAATATAGTGAAAGGTCTATCCCCATGCACCTCGAAAAATGGTGATTGCTTTGTCCTATTTTTCAGCGCAATCAAAGTGGTACAGACATTTTAATCCTGACTAAATCAGACTATTTATACAAGGTTATAAAGCAAGCAACCCACTTGTGTCTATTGTCTTGTCCATGACTGAACCAATGTTTGCTGCTTCGGCAAAATTGTGGTACTGACTCTTTGTTAAACCAGTACAGGTGAATGCATGAACCATTCTACAAAGAAAAAGGTCAAGATGTCATTAAAAAGGGTTAAATATTGCATGGACAGCACATTGTTAGTCGGCTTTCTGCATGAATTTTAATAACACTGGAATTTGGAAACTGAGACTGCATTGGGTAACCTGGACCAGACACTCACTGCAAGGTTTGTAGCGTTAAACAATAACATAGCAAATTATCCTTATTTTGGCATCATGTGTTTAATTATAAAATTGCACAAAAAGAAGTAACTTACCTAACATTTGCAAAGTACTTAGCAGGATGTCCAAGCACTCCTGAACTAAGCCACACAACCAAATCACTACAGACACAAGGCACCTCCAACTGACAGACATGACCCTGCTTTGAAAATCTCACTCCAGACCATCTATAGCCTGCACCACAAAATTCGCAGTTTTGATTCTCCGAGAAGTACTTGGCCAAAGACCTCAAGGATTCGCCAGTGCAAACGAAACACGGGTCATCCACTTTAGCATCAACATAAATCTGTCTTTTTTGTGGCCGTTGTCGTCGTTGTTCTTCTTCTGCCGGACTCTCATGGGTGGCGAAGAACCTGGCCATGATTGAGTAGCAGCTGAGGGTTTCACTAGCTCAAAATACGATAATAAAGCTTCTAGGAGATCGGCATTTTGGGTAGACGAGGTTTTGCGATCAATTCCAAGAAGCGATTCCACATGATTTAGTCGACTGCGAAGATCTTCCAATCGTTTCTCGTCTCCCGCTCTACTTTGACAGTCAGACTGAAATGGGGCTTTCCCTTCCCGGGATCCCTCTTGGCGTTTGTTTGTTTGTTTCTCTCGATTTTGCTTTTCTTCGATGATGGACAAGACCCCAACATGGCAATTCGCTAAGACAATCACTAAGGCACTCTAGAAAAGAACTTGCAAACGAAAACAGAAGTGCAAACGGTTTACACGGAATTATGGCCGCCAATCTCTTTCCAAAGCTTTGGAATTACGCATACACTGTGTGTGAAACTGCTTGACAAGATTCTAGCATCTGCAGGCACGTACCAGATTCGCAAACCCTTCCAGTGACCGGTGGGGAAGAGTTTGGTCAAGAAGGCCGCAACGAAAATGGCGCGAGATTTAAATGCTTCTGCTGCGAGCTGTGTTTTGCGTGCGATACAGACTTATTGTAAATGCAACAAAGACTTGCACTTAAAGATTCGGATCAAGAACATTTATTAAGTCTTTGTATAACATGTTTGGGGTGTTTAAGGCCAGAATCATTCGTTGACGGACCAAACGGTAGTTCATCGCATCATCCGCCATATTGAATTTGCACTTCGTTCAAATTGGGGGGAGGAGCTTAAGCCCTTTTATAGCGCGGCTTCGTGTTTAAACTCACAATAGGTAGGCGGTGATGCAACCTCGCGTACAACTTCCTCGCCCAGTTTGTACTTGGGGTAAAGTAACTTTTAAGTACTTTTCGCCTTCCTTGGTTAGCTGGGTATCCCCTTGAAGATTTTCATTAAAATGTAGGCTTGCAAGGATCTGCCTGAAAGTATATCCATGTACAAATAAACTATGCAACAACAAAAAAACCAAAGATATATTTCATTATAAATATTGTCATTGTCATCATCATCATCATCATCATCATCATGAACACAGTTGTTCCAGTACCAGTTGCCCACCAAAAGCAATCATGTAGTGTACTTTTACATATTTACATGTATTTGAATAGTTCAGAACATGACACTTTTCTTTTGCTATTATTCATACCATTTGTTTGACTACAAATCAATTACAGGTATAGATTAAATAAATGCCTGAAATAACTAGACATGTGATACCGGCAAAAAGTTCCCAACCAGGAGAATCCGATCATTTTAGGGTGCCAGTGGTTGAGGGTTCCGTGAAATCCCTCTAAGAAACTTGTTTGGGCATCTGGGAAGAGGTTTCCAATGTCCTTCAACAGTAGTTTACAGGGAAGCACACTTGTAAGTTTGTCATAGACAGCAGTAAATACAAAGAGAATACATTCGTGACCTCATTGCAAAGAATAATACCTTTAATGGAAGTGACTCAGTGGAAACCTTGTTACCAGGTTTGATTGGCTTTGAAGTTGTCTTGAGTAGCATAATTCCAAATATTGTACTACTCATCTATTACATTTTATGTTCTTTTTGTTAGACTGAAAAAAAAAAAACCAAAAAAACAAAAGAACTGGTGATCAAGTATGTGTGGTACTAAAGTGCTATTATGATGAAAAAAATTAATCATATTTCGAAAGTACTTGAATTGATTTCTCAACAGTCTGAATTTTTTGGAGTAATTTCAAGAGGAAGAAAAACGAGAAGTGATTTTTGATCATAGTAGCACAAAAGCTCACCGATTTTAATCCACTTTCTAGGTGCTAGTTCCTTGTGCTTACACTTCTGGTAGAGAGGATCAGGGTGATTGGCATGTTTTTTTGCAACATGTCGAAGGAATGATTTCCATTTTGCCAGTATAAGGTTGCTAAAACCGGGTTTGGTAGAAGTGGCACTCCAATAAAGATGCCGACGGATCCCCTTTGACCATTCTTTGATGACTTCGCATCCTTTCTCCTTGCTTACTGCCAGGAGTTTCTTTACAGGCGTGTTGTTTCTTTACAGGCTTCTCTTATCCATTTGGCAATCCCTCGGTTCCGGTCAGACACAAAGACACTAAACTTTCAAGCCAAGTTGCTGCAGAAATTGAAAGCAACGTTTTGCTCCCTCAAGTTCAGTTTGTTGGCTACCCCCAGTCTCATTTGCCTACCGAAATAGAAACACAAGTTCTTTGTCATTGAAAGATTGTACTGCAAATGTAGCTGTCACAATAACTGCAGAAATTCTGGCGTGCTTATGGGCTAATTATCATGGTCAATATGTGAATTTATGATTTATGCCCTGTGTCAATGAGCATCAACGAGCGAAAGTGGCCAATTTGACAATTGGTTATCATAAAAAACAAATTAACATCAGTTTTTCACAGTCGGTGGATCCACAGCTACTTTGACAATGTTATGATCAAATTCATGATCAATAACAGGACAGACGCTTTAAAAACTGACGTGAATTTGTTAAACTTAACCATTTTGAAGTGCAAAATGTTAACCTCAGCCCCGACACACACCCCCACCCCCTCAAAAGGCTGCTTACAAAAAGGATCAAAGTATTCTACAACATGAAATTTCGCCAATTAGAAAAATAATGCGGGCACAGTTGACTGCTTCTGCTACTGCTACTACTACTACTGTAATTTACTAGCACAACTGCCTTTCTACCTGAACAAGTTCAAAATGCACCACTTTTATTATGCTTGTAGAGAACATTGTGTAAACTCCGTACTTGGCCGAGTGTCCCATGGAGTCAAATCTCCCATCTCCTGACTATACCACATCTTTGATGTCCTTAAGCTTTCTAACAAGGCCAGCTCTGTACAACTCCCAGTGGCAGATGACAGTTGGGGAAATGAATGACCGCTGGTGTGAGAAGAAGGCACATGGCGATTAGCAGCACAGTCCAAGGTGACGAAAGAACAGCAAAACCTTACTTATTGAGGCCCCAGCCATCAATACCGCCAAACTCAGCAGCATATTACCTGCAGGATATTTGCCATGAGGCATGGAACTTTGTGAATTCCAAATAAAGCCTTTGCATTTGCTACACTGCTGCTTCACTGTCACCATGGTGCCATTTTGTCTCATGGTGACCTGTGGATTTTCAGCTTTGCAGTTAAGCAGAAGAGCAAGAACAGCTTCAAAAGCATCTCGTAAAATACAATAAATTTTGGTTGGTTGTATGTATAGTCGGGGGCAGTTGGATCCACACTGAAAAAAAAAAATAGTTGTGTGTAAGTAACAGGTTCTGAACGTTGCAACCATGCATACATGTTGGGCAAAGATAATTAAATGTAAGGCAGTACTTAGGAAAGTGCAAGATTTCGTAAATGCCCATGGTCACAATATAGCCATCACAGTTCGTTTTAATACATGAACAAGATCTGATTAACTTTCACATAGAGTGTACATTTTTTTTGCTTCAGTCAAACACAAAATAGAAAAACGAAAATTTACTTTACAGAAAATATAATTTTTTTTTTAGATAATACTTGCTCAACATATTACATGTATGATGTGCAAACGTTTCCTCTTACTGGATGTACATGTAATTTTGATCTTCGTGCATTTGTTCCTCATCTTCAGTAGTACCTTCATCTTCAGTGCTTTCCCTTCCTGGACCCCATTCATCATCTTTGTTGTCACCCTCATCTTCGGTTTCATTTCCAGTACTAGACCAAACATAATAGTTTGCTTAATGCTTGGATTCTTGTTTGGCGCTTTCCTGTTCTTCTGTATCATCTTCTGTCTCCATTTCCCCGTCTGCTAAATGCTGAAGTGAAGCAAAACAAAAGGAAATATTTACAGGTCATAATTTTGCTGAGAGGGTGAAAAAATATGCAAGGCAAGCAGGCCAGTGAATAACTTTTGATGTACACATACAGTAAAGGTATAACACATGTAAGAAAGATTGGCAAATTGTTTATGGCAAAGAGACAAAGATAAATGAAACTCACACTTATGAGGTCTGTGATGGTATGCCTCAGGCTTGACACTCCCTCTTTTAAAGTCTGCGCTTTTGTTTTCAGTTGATTGTTGGCTCTCAGTAAATTGTGAGTTTTTTTTAGCCCCGTGAGTACAGTCTTTGCTGCTATAGGCAGTTGAGAGCGGTGTGCTAACAAGCGCCTGAAGTACATGAACTGGCACTCCACAGGTCCGCTACAAAGGAAGCTGGTGTACTTGCAATGTAGTTTTCCAATACAAGAGATGCTGATGAAGGTGTACACATCTCATTGGCATTTGAGGACTGTGGTTCAAGGTTTGTAAGGTCTTGCTCCTCTGTCTCTGTAACTATAATCTGGGATGCTGGGGTAGCAACCACTGTGCTAGATGATGGTATAACTGTAATTTCTTTCTCTAATAGAGCAGTTGTGGCTTCTGGGATGTTGACCACTGTGCTAGACGATGTCTTTCTTCTCTTTCTTGTGTTTACCTCAGACAGAGCATCACGCTTCAGCTAAAATAATGAATAATTTCCACTATCAGTTCCAGAATATTTAAAAAGAAAATTTTGCATATAATAAAACAACAAAGAATTGAAATTCGTAAGAAAATGGCCAACTTTTTGAAGTAACAGATTTGAAAAAATTACCATCATCTAAACCACAAGGAAAATCAACTAAATACGAAAAACATTTTAAATTAGGCTTAATTTATGCAGTAGATACATATGCAATTTCCATAATCCCGAATTTCTGGTGATCAATGTCAGCTAGCTACTTACCATCCTTTTTACGTATCAATATCTGTGCAATAGCTTCTATTCCTGCTTTTTATACTTTATACAAATTATCCTAAATTTGGAGGCTTTGATGTTTTTGAAACTTATCTCCATTTATCACACGGTTAGGGTTATTTTACACTAGTAACAAGAACAAGAAGAGGAAGACATCAGAACCTGATTAATAACAAGACAAGAGATACGTTTTAATCTTAGACTGAAAAGAATATAATGAATGAGCATTTCGAATGCTATGTTTAAGTGGTTTTGAACTATATTCTCGTTGGGTGCCCCTGAATAAAGTTTGCAAGAGAACACTGAATTGCACAGAGGAAATGCATTTTAGAGCACTGATAAGTTTTGTGGAAGCGGATGATTTCTTGTGTGACAATGTTAATACCTCCATGGTTTCTTCAGCTTGCAAAACACATGCTAACCAAGGGCAAAATGCTGTATAGTAATTGAAAATTCAGAGTTCAGTGGCAGCATGGAAGTTTTGGCCTCTTAACAGGTGCACACACACGACGCACTGCGAATGGAAGCTGCTAATAAGAGAATAGACTACGGCATCATTTTCCTTCAATCCATGTGGCTCCACAGAATCCTTCTGGTCCTTTCGGTAACACGAATGCGAGAACGGATTGATTGAGCACGGAAATTTAAATTCAAACAAGGAAAGGTTTAAGCATTTTGCCGTTTGGGTGTTAGGTAATAAATTAAGGAATAGAGCTCTAAGGAGAAATACAGTAATGCCCCAAAACACCAATGTTTTTGGGATTTTTTCGGTTAATATTTGCCGTGCATTCACAGGATTGCGTGCAGTTGCAGCAGCTTATGATAAGTTGTTGGATAGAGGAATACGAATGAACAAATTCAGATGGATTCGTGTACTTTTATACAATTGGTCTTTCCTGAAACTTGCCCCCTTTGATCTCTTGAATGTGAGTTTTGAGTAAACTCAAATAGAAATATTGTGAAGCGATCTTGACTTATTGCCGTAAAAGCCAACGTGTACAAACAAACCATGTGAATAAACAGAATAAAACCATGACTGTAAACTTCATGAAACTAACGATTTTATTAACCTCTCCTGCTGTTGATATACACGTCCTTTGTCTGATCCAGGAAACCAATATACACTTCCAGTGCCATTTGAAAGAACCCGTTCACCTGTTTCTCGGCCTTTCTTTCACTCTTTGGTTTTCAAAACAACAGGGAAGCGGTAAAGTATGTTCGACCGAAAGGCCACAGAGCTTGCCAACCGAATCGCTAATTTTGCTCTTAATGAAGACTCTCCAGAGATTCAAACCCGACTCTGGACAAGCTATGAGATGTTTCAGATGGCATATCTCCATTTATACAAATAAAATCAAGTTACACCGTCCATGTCATTGTAAGAAAAAAAGGCAGCAAATTTCTTCGTATGCTAACGGTCAGTCTTGAGGACTTTGCGAGAGCTGCGCGCAATCACAGTGACGCTTTCACTTCCGGCGTTTTAACAGCCAATCAGATCACGAGTTTGAGAGACTTTTGGTCAGGCCCAATTTTAGCAAGCGACGACATAGAGAACATATGGGCGAAGCTAAAAATGGGCGTGATTGCAGGTTATCAAAGTTTTTTTTACATCAATTAATTTTATTTTACAAATGACTTAAAAAAGATAGGTATTAAGTAAATTGGCGTTTTTTTTCAAGTTAAGAAAAGTATGTTATCATTATACATACATCTTTATTTACCCTCGGATTTATAATCTTATGGGAGATCTTATGGGAGAGGGCAGTAATTTAGTTCAATCCCAATTCATCTCTCAGTGGATACAATAGTCTTTCTCTTTTATTTCAAGCAATTACAGTTCGAAATCGTGATGTTATTACAGATTTTAACAAAGTTTTACATAAACAAATGGAGACGAGTAAAATTAGAGAATAATTTCACCTGCGTTTTGTCCAAAATCAAATAATTTCCCTCGAATGGCTTGGAAAGTTATTTCTTATTTCATGAGTAAACCAGTCGATTAGCTATTGTGATCATGTGTGACAAATTACGTTCATAAGACGCAGGGTTTTTTTTTGGGGGGGGGGGTTGTTTATTGTATTGATACCCCAAGCCTTAAAAAGGTTTCTTAAGCATACTTTTTACAGAAAGTTTTAATTTTCTGAATGTACAGACAACGTGGACATTTTCGGCAGCGTTTTTCAATGCCACAACTCCAGAATTTGTAACATTTTCCAACCTGGACGCCATTTTCGCAATGTTGGAAAAGTTGCCATGGCTACATTGTAATTTGAGATGCGAAATTGTAAATTAACACTGAAATTTCACACCAAAATTAAGGAGTAATTTGTCACACGTATTATATTGTGAATCTTGTTTTCCGAGTTTGGGTACTAATTTTAGCACGGGCACAATCGCACAAGTTTTGTTAACTCTATTGTGTCTATGTGGAAAAAATAAACTGCTTACTTACAGTACTTAGTAAAACCTGTTTGGAGGTAGAAGTTGCTAAACAAAATTTCGTTTTCAGCGCAGAATCACCATCTAGGAAAGACTCTAGAATTGTCAGACCAACCTCTATTGAAGTTCAAGAGCACTCAGCAAGAGTTAAGGCTCCCTTTTATAGTTCTTGACATGCAAATTTCAGCTAGATACCAAAACAGCCGACAAAAAGTGTCAATTTAAAAAAGAAGGAATAACATGGAAATTTGTATTGCAAAATCCCCTTCAACCAATCAGAACACTATAACAGTATTGTCAACAGCTTGCTGATTTTTTCGTGATTACTTCCGTTTTAACACAAGGAGCATGGGCTTCAGTGACTTTGTAACTTTGGAACAAGGTTCTACATTTAATTTAATTCAATGGTTGCAGAATAAAAGTCTTTTGGCAAATCCGCTGAGATGTGCCCAATGTAATATGGCCTTGGATCTAAGAGATAAGAACGTTAACCACATCGACGGTTTTCATTGGTATGTAATCTCAACTTTACCTTCGATCCTTTTCAAAAAAGTTAATGTTAAATTGTAGTATTACAAGATAAAATCTTTAGCAAACATTTCATACGGGTCATGATAGGAGAAGAACGTTGTACGTAAACAGGTGCGACATTCAACTGAATGACCTAGCAACTCATCAAAGATGAATGCCAATGAAAATTTGGAACTTAGAACAAACCCGAAAATATCTGCAATAGGAATTATTATATAACCACAATGAATGTTAGAAGAGTGTTCCAACAGATCGGCAGTTTTGCTTTGATCACCAGTGGTTGGATCACTGGCGGTCGGTTATGGAGGTCTGACGTGTCAAAGTGAGCTCCGTGTTCTTTCGTCTCCTAGAGTGCTTCTGGCCTTTTTTCGTCTTCTAGAGTTATCTCTTATTATTTTTGTAATTTCTATACGTCCTTGTTGTCTTGAAAGTTAATTATGTCACTTACTCGTGAGATTTTGGAGGAAATTCTGGACAAGAAGTTGTCACCATTGCAAAGTTCGCTCGATAGTCTACTCAAATCTTTCAAGGAACAAGAGTCGAAAATTAAGGAGCGTTCTTCTGAGAACAGTCTTCTTAAAGCAGAAATTTGTTTGTTAAAAAAATCTCTCAAAGATAATCAGGCGTGGCTAAATGACCTTGAGCAATATGGCCGCCAAGATTGTTTGGAATTTCCTGGCATTCCTGTATCTGTTAAGGAAGATACTTCTGATCTTATCTCAAAAAGAAGTGAGTTTAGCCGGTGTGGAGATTACTGCTGCAGATATATCTAGGAGTCATCATATCAAACCCAAGACGGATCTTTCGAAATTTCCAGTGCCCATTATTGCAAAGTTTGTGAGCTGTGACACAAGGGATGAAGTGTACAGAGCTCATGGCAAGTTGCATGATTTCTCGACTAAAGACCTTAACCTTGGTTGCCTTCCGGTGAACCCGATATTTATTAGCGAGTCACTGACTGAAATGAACAAGAAACTTTTTAAGAGCGCCCTAAGTTGCAAAAAAGATCTCAAGTATCAGTTTATTTGGGCACTTCATGGAAATATTTTCCTAAGAAAGAACACGAGCAGTCCAGCAGTACAAGTGAAATCAGACCAAGTGCTTGTTAATCTAAGACAGCCCACATCTGGACATCAACAGCAGGATCCACAGCACAGTTAAGCTGTTTATTATTGACCCTAATTGAACCTATTGTAAATATTTTTTGAACATTTGCCTCAGTTTGATTTCATCTCTTCCATTAATAATCTTCCAAATCTAAGTGATCATGACCCCGATCTTAATATTCCTAACCTTATAAACTCTTAAGTATTATACCCCTCACGATTTTCATTCCTCACCAGTACTTTCTAAATTGTCTCACAAATCACTTTCGTTTTTACACTGTAATATTAGGAGCCTGTCAGCTAATTTTGATAACTTACATCATA